>NC_137621.1:11798288-11865788 GCF_963280865.1 Gymnoscopelus braueri
TAGACGCAGACTTTGCGGGCCCTTGTGTCAGCGTGGTGCCCCGCGGTAATCACATGAAATCAGAGAAGATTATTCCCCATAACGTTTACCCAGCCATTACTGGAGCACCAAATGGGCTTCGCGGTGAAGAGGTGCTTTAAGGACCCGCCGCGCAATTGCACATTTTGATGAAGTCGTGTTGATATTCAAATGCGAAAGCGAGGCGATGTTATATAGCTTCCGCCGGGCTATTTATCGTTAAGATGTCCCCAGCCCCCCCCCCCCCAGCCCACTCAGAGCTCTGATTTTGAGGCGAACCTAAATGTGTGGTTCAAGGAAAATGGAAAGGATGCCTCGTATACTTGTCGAACACTTGAAGTCTCCTTCTTTTGCAAAACAGTCGTCTTTGATTCCGTTCTTGACTTGATCTGTTTGCGCTCTCAGGAACGTAAAAGATCACACAACTCTAATTTGTTTACCTGGTAGCCATTTTGCTTTCGATTCCTTAAAAAATGGGGGGAAAAACTGGCAAACGCTGCAAATAGTGAGAGGGACATGGGGTAGGGGGGGGCACTGGGGGCCCTTTGTCTTTGTGAGCGAGTTAATGGGTGGCGGCCCCTTGATCTTATGGAAATGAATGTGGAATTATGAGAGCCGGCCATGCAAATGTGCATCAACCACTTTGGTGTCTGGTGGCCCATTTCCTGTGGCTAGCTGGATGATGAATAATAACTAGTGTTCTTACCGGGGGTAAGGGTCTTGATGTGAGGAGTGCAGGTCCTCTTCATCGCCATCATTTATTCCTTAAAAGAGCAAACATGGAACAGATCAAACCATTTGATTTGGGCCTCTAATTGGGAGCTAATCTGAGACGCATATTAATACGGTGTGTGACTTAAGGTTAGATTTATACTGCGTGGTAACGACTCACTCACTTGCCAAAAAAAAAGAACAGATCTACAAGCTAACAACGTGTCGCGACGAGACGTGTTGTTAGCTTAGTACTTAGTATTACGCTAAGTAGTACTAAGTACTAAGCTAACAGCGCCTCGTGTTTAAAGTAGTACGGCCGTGTTGTGCTATGCTAATTACTAAGTATTAAGCTAACACGCTTAGTACTTAGTGAAGTATGACGCGGTCGTTCGATGGAGTATGAACCATGTTTTAACCCATTAAGACCGCAAACGCATCTGTGTTATTTTTTAAGATTTGTTTGGCTATTCAAAAATAGCAGATATACAAGCTCATAGCGCGGCGCTTGTAGATCTGCTATTTTTGAACAATCGTGAACATTTGTGCAAATCTTTGAATATGTATTTTTATGTATAAGCGAACATTGTTTTACTCTGTTACAACTTCTGGGGGTCCCTGGAACAAAATATTTTGAGATGGGGGTCCGCGGCCAAGTACATATATCATTTTGGGTGGTCCTTGACATGAAAAGGTTTGGTATTATAGCAACATACGTTCAAAGATTTGAGATAAAAAATATTCGCTTTAAAAAACATATATATTCAAAGATTTGCACACATTTTCACGATGCCGCACTATGAGCTTGTAGATCTGCTATTTTTGAATAGCCAAAGAAATCTAAAAATGACACGGAATGCGTTCCCGGTCTTAATGGGTTAAAGCCACATGGCAGAGAGAGAGGCCTGCTCTTTGCCTCTCGTTCAGATAATGTGTGAACATAGGAAATGTGCTGTTTGCGCGGTATCTTTATGGCGTGGTGAGAACATATGGTCAGTGTTGACCGACGGCCGGGCTCCGGTTGACCCGGGGCTTTCTCTTTCTCTTCTTACCTGACGGAGCGCTCTCTCTCTCTTCCTGCTCCCCAGAGCTCTGCGGTCTCTCCTGCGTGGCAGACTGTTTAAGCAGCTGATACGCCTTTGTCTCTGTTCAAAGACACACACGCGCACGGGCACACACACACACACACACATACACACACACACACACACACACACACACACACACACACACACACACACACACACACACACACACACACACACACACACACACACACACACACACACAGAGGCAAATGTCCGTGTCAAATATTTGATCAAGACCTAGGTTTCCAACTTTGGGAGGTTTCTGTGTTTGATGAGACAACACGCTTCAGTGGCTGAGCAGGAGTGTGTGTGTGTGTGTGTGTGTGTGTGTGTGTGTGTGTGAAGACAATGTGCCCAGTCGGCCTAAGCTGCTGGTTCCAGTCGAGCGTACGCGCGGTCGTTTTCCGCAGGGCGGTAATCACCCTCTCAACCCCCTTCCAGGAAGACAGCGGCTGGTCTTTCGGTTTTAAAAACACTCGTAATGGGTTTGCCGCACACTGGAGTAGGTATCATATTTTGAGAAGTGCGCACAGATGTACATAATAAATGGCCAGTCGTCTGGGCATGACGATGCCGTTGCATACGGCGAACCGACAGACAGAGAGACAGCGTATGGCTGTTATGAATATCTGCATGTCTCTACATTAACATTTCCTTTCTGGAGATTAAAAAAACAACAAGTTGTACCCTTTTCTAAAAATAAATTAAATGAATAAATGATGTGACAATTACATGCAACCATCCGTATGCCCCTTTTGTAGTTTTATAAGGCCATTTTGCTTTTATATGAAGAAATTAACCAACTCATATCACGCTGGGTCTACGGCAGTGGTTTTTATGTCAAGGACTCCCAGATTGATTGAGTATTTGGCCGCGGACCCCCCCCCCTGTGAAAATGGACGATCTATAAGCACAACAAGGCGTGGCATCCAGACACGCTGTGAGCATGTAGATGTAATAAAAAACATTTAAATAATCCTTTAAGCGTTTAAAAACTGTGACTCTTTTGGCTGGGGGACCCCCTGGAAAACCCCTCATGGACCCCTTAGGCGGTCCCGGACCCCACTTTTGAGAACCACCGGTCTTTACAGGCTAACACGTGCACTTCCACGTGCACACAGATAGACAGACAGACATCTCTCACTGGGGGGAACTTTTTAGTTGTGTTTTTCTGGGCGAGCCACAGTGGAACTATTCACTGGTTTTCCATCTCTTTTGATTAGCTCATTCAGACCAGGAACGCACCTCTGTGTAACCACTTTAACCATTATTTTATACTTTGGCTATTATTTTAAAAAAATCCTGAAAATTTGTGCAAATCTTAGAATATTATATCATTTTTTGATTTTAACTCAAATCTTTGCTTCTGGGGGGTCCCTGGAACAACATTTTGGGGGTTCTTGACATGAAAAAAGTTTGAGAACCACTGATATTCTGATAGCAATATAATAAAAATAATAAAAAATAAACTGGATTTATAAGACATTTGTATAATCCCCCAGAAGCAAAGATTTGAGTTAAAAACGTTTGCTTTAAAAAACATATATATTCAAAGATTTGCACTCGGTGCCGCGCTATGAGCTTGTATATCTGCTATTTTTGAATAGCCAAAATGAATTAAAAAAATGACACGGATGCGTTCCCGGTCTTAATGGGTTAGTAATACAGTGACTGGGAAGCCGGACTCGGCCCCGAACGACTCGCCGCATGAAACAAGCCCCCAGTAGGACATCTGACAGAAAAGTGCATTACAGGCATTTTTGTTTTACATTTCAGAGGGCTCGGTGGAAAGGGACGGACGCTTTCAGCATGTCTTCACATCTCCTCCTTTTTCAAGTTCCAGCCTTTCGCCCAGAGCATTGTTTAGCCCATTAAGACCTCAGGCCGATTATACAAAAAAAAAAAGTTTTTTGAATCCTAACAGTTTTCTGACAAACTTATGTTGCTATGACAGTGTGGTTCTCACACTTTTCCATGTCAAGGACCTCCCAAAATGTATTTGGCTGCCATCTCAAAATATTTTGTTCCAGGGAAGCAAATATTTGAGTTAAAGATGTCGTTTAAAAATATATATGTATTCGACAGATTTGCAAACATTTTCATGATAAAAAAAAAAAGCAGATGTACAAGCTGCTCTGAGCTTGTATATCTGCTATTTTTTTTATTTAATTAAAATGTTTATCCCACGATTTTGTAACCCAGGTCCAATTGTCTAAGTAATCCTGGACGCTACACTCCCTATGCCAGCCCTAGGGAGAGCCTAGAGCCGAGCTCATGCCTCCTTCAATGCATGAGAGCTAGCAAGCCTTATATCTGCTATTTTTGAATAGCCAAAGTATGCTATAATATGCCCAAAGTGTGCCATATACCTAAAAATTACACGGACGCCTTCCCCGGTCTCAATGGGTTAGATAGATAATGAGAACCCGCGTGACAGATCTCTCGCCTCTCGCGCCGCGGCGTCCGGACAATTAGAGAAGCCGCATTATACCCGCGGCCCAGTGAATTATCTGTTTCTGCCAGGAGCGGCGCCTCGGACCGGGCACTGTGTTTTTTTCTTTTTTCTCTCTCTCTCTCTCTCTCTCTTTCTTTTTTTTGTGGAGAGATAATTAGAGAGAACTAGCGCAACTCTTCAGGTGGGACTTTGACCCTAGATTCACCTTGATCATCCTTGCCTCAGCCGTCGGGCGTTTAACCCATTAAGACCGGGAACGCATCTGTTTAGATTTCTTTGGCTATTAAAAAAAATAGCAGATCTACAAGCTCATAGTGCCGCGCTATGAGCTTGTAGATCTGCTATTTTTTGAAAAATATTTGAAAATTTGTGCAAATCTTTAAAATATAATATATTTTAAAGCAAAGATTTTAACTCAAATCTTTGCTTCTGGGGGGATTCTACAAATGTCTTCTAAATCCTAGCAGTTTAAAAAAAAATATATATATATATGTTGCTATAATATCAGTGGTCCTAAAACCTTTTTTCATGTCAAGGACCCCCAAAATGATATGTATTTGGCCGCGGACCCCCATCTCAAAATATGTCGTTCCAGGGACCCCCCCCAGAAGCAAAGATTTGAGTTACAAATGCTCGCTTAAAGATTAGCACACAATTTCACGATTAAAAAAAAAAATAGCAGATCCACAAGCTCATGTGCCGCGCTATGAGCTTGTATATCTGCTATTTTTTTGAATAGCCCAAAGAAATCTTAAAATGACACGTAACGGA
This sequence comes from Gymnoscopelus braueri, assembly GCF_963280865.1. Lineage (NCBI taxonomy): Eukaryota > Metazoa > Chordata > Actinopteri > Myctophiformes > Myctophidae > Gymnoscopelus > Gymnoscopelus braueri. The sequence continues at coordinate 11,803,332 of NC_137621.1, forward strand.
CGCGTTCCCGGTCTTAACGGGTTAACAAAAAGAAACCCATTTATTCACCGCGGTCGGAAAAAGAAAAACAAACCGGGCGCTAACACAAGGACGCTATGAATGCCGGGGCACCGGCGCTGCCTTTTTACCTCTAATAGGAATACTTTCCACAGGGCTTTGGTTCCGGCTGTCCTCTTCAGTACTTTGTAGTTCTGTAAGAAACAGAAAGCTCACAGTGAGAATCAGAAGGAAGGGATGAAGGGAGGCTGAGGATGGAAATAGGGACTGGGGGGGGGGGGGGGGGGGGGTAGGGGGGTGTGTTGGTGGCGGGGGTTCTGAATAGAGGAGCCCTGTGAACACTGGGAGCTGTGGGGGGATTCATAAGAAAAGAGCTGTGGTGAAAATGATTTCTTTCATAAAAAAAAGGGGTTCGTTTTTTGTTTTTTTTTAATGTCTGAGCAGCGATTGGCTCTCAAAGGGACATGATTTCAGCCCCCATTGTTCTGCATCTCTCTCTCTCCCTCTCTCCCTGACCCGTAAACACAGAAGAACAGACTTTTTTGGGGGGGATGTTAGGACAGTTTGCGGATGATGTTGTGTAAAAGTGTCAGAATGTATTGATGACGCAACGGTACGATGAATCGATAGATTACAATGCGTTGTCACTGGCATCGAATGAGGCTGTCTCAAAGCCTCGCTATGTAACTTTTTGTTTATGAATACCTTTTTATTTTTTCCAATCTGTATGGTATAGAGTACTTTAATACAATACAACTTATACAATTGGGGGTGGTTGTATTTGGTCTCCCTGCTCTTCTATTGAGACATTTAGATCGCGTCAAAGGTCATGTCTCACCTAGACACACAGGATGTGACACGAATTTTGACCCGATGGTCAAGACTCAAAACATTTTCAAGAAACAAATTCAGCAGTTGCGTGGGAAACCGGGTTCAAATCTGGTGTGGAAGTCAAGTGCAAAGTCACATAGATAGTGCTGCTTTAGAGCTACAGTATAATCGCTAAGTTTTATGTCTCTCCGGATGGACTGGAGAGAAGTAAGTGCAATGATGCCCACAGTAAAGATGGCGCAGCGCATCTAGCGCTTCAAATAACTTTATTGACATTGTCATCCAGTAGGTGTCCTATACAGGGTTTCCATTTCTCAGTGGAGGAGCAGGGAGATCAGTGCCTGACCACATGGCTCCAAACACTGTAGCTGCTGGTTAGAATGTTTTATTCATTAAAATAGGTCCGGGACTGTAGCTTTAGTAGCTTATCTACACCTCTGACATTCTGTCTTAATAACATATATCTGCTGCTTCCTTCTTGTCCAAAACAAGCTGATTGACAAAACCTTGTTTTGTTTCTGTTTGATTCACTGTTTCTTGCCAGGTTAAGCCTGATTTATCCTTAGTTGCCATGCCAGTGTCTCGCACCAAAAAACACATGCTTGTGTAGATCTGCTATAACGTATAAATCAGGCTTTTAAATCCAAAGCCAAGAAGCCGATCAGATGTGAATGTGGTGTGTGAGATTACAGTACATTTACTCAAGTACTGTACTTAAGAACAATTTTGAGATACTTTTACTTTAGTGGAGTATTTCCAATTTTCAGTACTTTTACTTCTACTCCACTACATCTCAGAGGCAAATATTGTACTTTTACTCCAATTGTTTGAAAACTTTAGTTTCTAGTTAATTAGCAGATATAAATTATTATATTATGAAACATACACTAAAGGTAGGGTAAGTGATATATTTTTTGTTAAAAAGGTGAAAGTACTATATTCTGATAGTAATCATTGCTACAGAGCGTTTGTTCGGTCACAGAGGTCTCTCCAGCTCTTTAGTTAACAGAATATACTGTAGTACATTTTCAGGTAGGTGACAACATTTAAGCCAATCAGGAGAGAGCATTGAAAATGCATTTTCTGTTTAATAAAGAGCCGGAGAGACATGGGAGACTCCTTTTACTGAACAAACACTCTACAGCAATGAGTACTATCAGAATATAGAGCCATTTAACACTTATTTTATCCAAAGTAAATCACTTACCCTACCTTTAATCACTTTAGCCCTATTTTATACCAGGCTATTTGAAAATAGCCGGTCTACAAGCTCTACATAGCGATCTACAAGCTCACAACGCATCGCTCACAACGCGATGCGAGCTTGTATATCTGCTATTTTCAAACATTTTAGTACTTTTACTTTTGGTACTTTAAGTACATTTTGATACCAATACCTTTGTACTTTTACTCAAGTACATTTTGAATCCGGACTTTTACTTGTAACAGAGTACTTCTACATTGCAGTATTGATACTTTTACTTAAGTAAAACATTTGAGTACTTTTTTCCTCCACTGGTTATTGTTATTGATGCTGTTCAGTGACCTTGTATGGTGGTTGGGTGGTGCGCCGACGACGGCGTAGCGGATCGGCGCTCCTCTCTGTCGCCCGGGTGGAGAGAGGGAAGACCGCGCGACGAAGAGGACGACGAGACACTCTCCTCCTCCTCCTCCTCCTCGTGGTTCTCCTCATCCTGCTCCTCCTCGTCCGCTGAGGGGCCCTCCTCATCCTCATCGGACCGAGACAGGAGGAGCGTCCTCAGCAGCTCTTTGGCCTACAAGGAGCGGCACAAATTAAAAATCCACATTCTAATTGCCATCCATATTGTGAAGGAAGCGTCAAATTGAACTCCCACCGATTAGAGAAGTCATTTATTTTTTCGGTTGTGTGTAGGGGGGGGGGGGGGGGGGGGTGTCAACTCCGCTCTCACGGAGGTGACACCGAGGGAGAAAATAACTTCAAACTTCAACTCTCTCTGTCGTCTTAACTACAAAAAGAGATAATTTCTCTCGCACACTTTCGCTCCGCGACTCTCTTTCAATCATATGTGTGTGTCCCCCCCACCCATCTCTCTCTCTGTCTCTCTCTCTCAGTCTCCTCTCATCCATGAGATTAGAGGAGCGCCTAAAGAATGCAATCACCCTGGCGTTAATGTGCAACACGTTCCAGAAGATATCTCCTCTCTTGGCTGAGAGGATCGAGACAAACTGCTCTCTACTCTCCTACTCCAGCTTTTTTATTTGATCTCCGGGGAGACGAGGAGGAGACACAATTAAGAGGTGCTGTTCCGTGAGATGAGGAGCAGGGAGATGCCACACGCCGATTGCCTCCCTCTCTCCCTCCATCTCTCCTTTCCCTTTCCTCCATATCATGGCCAGCATCGCCATCTCTCTCCCTCTCCCTCTCTCTCTCCCTCTCTCTCTCTCTCTCTCTCGTCATCAAACACCAGCCTCTCTGCCTCTGATGGCCATTTGTAACTTTTAATGAGCGCTAATATGAAGGTGATCAGTGGGATTATTTGTTTCTCTTTTTTTTCCTTCTGTTTTGACAATAGACAAACTTCAAGTACGACGGCTGTTATTATCGGCGGGTCACTTTGCCCGATTGACAAGCCTATACCAGCTTTAACCCATTCAATCCGGGAAAGAAGTGTAGATTTTTTTGCCAAATCTTTGAATATATATATAACATTTTTTAACTCAAATCTTTGCTTCTTAGGGGTCCCTGGAACAAAATATTTTTAGATGGGGGGGTCGGCGGACAAATACATAACATTTTGGATGGTCCTTGACATGAAAAAAGTTTGAGAACCACTGATATAGAAACATACGTTTTTCAGAAACCTGTCAGGATTTAGAAGACATTAAAATCCCCCAGAAGCAAAGATTTGAGTTACAAATGTTCGCTTAAAGAAAAAAAAGTTTTATATATATATTCAAACTAAAGATTTTCACAAATTTCAACTATTTTTCAAAAGAAATTGCAGATCTACAAATAGCCAAAGAAATCTAAAAATGACACTGATGCGTTTCCGGTCTTAATGGGTTAATTCTCTGAGTAGATAGAGGAGGAGAGACATAGAGAAGAGAGAGAGAGAGACAAACTAATGAAGGCAGGCACATGGCCAACCTGATCTGGCCACTTGGTACATTCGATGGCATCGCTCAATCAAGACTCAATTCCCCGTCTCTTGATATGTCTCTTTATTTTCATTTTCCCTCTTCTTTTTTTTTCTTCTTTTTTTTTACATCAAGTTAAATGCACCGTGGGTTGAGAGGACCCTCACCGGACTCCCGCTGCATCTTTTATAGATATCAATGAATGCAACTGTTTGGCACTTGAATATTCAAAGGGCCTCTTTGAGTGCGGTGCCATGCAAGCTGCATACATACTCCATTTGTCAGAGTGGCCACCGGCCATGTGGAAGGAAGACCTGAATGGAACCGCTCTGTTTACTCTCGTGTGGCGAGAGAGAGAGAGAGAGTGTGAGAGAGAGAGAGAGAGAGAGAGAGTAAGAGCTCGTTGTGAGAGAGAGAGAGAGTGAGAGAGTGTGTGAGAGAGAGACAGACCGAGAGAGAGAGAGAAATAATCAAGAGTAGGGCTGCAACTATTGATTATTTTCTTACCGATTATTCAATCGATTACAGTTTTTCAGTTTTATTTATTACCACATAAAGCAGTGGTTCTCAACCTTTTCAGGCCGTGACCCCCCAAAATAATCATTTGAACTGGGGACCCCCCACCCTGACAAGCACTTGAAGTGTAGGAGTTGAGGCATTGCATTTAGTTTGACTCTGTTCCTCAGATAAATATTGTGAAAATAGCAGATCTACAAGCCCACAACGCCTCGCAACGCGAGGCGTTGTGAGCTTGCAGATCGGCTATTTTCATTCTTGCCTCTTATATTATTTGACAATTTGGTCAACGTTTGACCAGTTTTTATAGTATAGTTTGTTGATTCCTTTTATATAGCAATGGGCTTTTTTTCTTTCCTCTCTTTTTGAGGTATTAAAAAGTCCTTAAATTGTCACCTCACTGTCATCTAGGGACCCCCATGGGGGACATAAAGAGTTAAAAACAGAAGAAAGAAATGCATATAACCATATTGTGCAGGAGAAGTTTAGAAGCCTAGATAGAGGCTTATAGAGAACTTCCCCTATTTTGCAGATTCAGACATGTAGGAACTTCCCCGTGTTTCTTTACACGTATTTGTGTTGTTTTATATATCAACACATCGATTTACCACTTAAGTGTTATTTTATACTTCGTCGCACAACGATGTGGTGCAAAAATGAGGGAAAATAGCAGATCTACAAGCTTATAACTGACCAAGTAGAGTGGCTAGTTTCACTAGTTAGTGTGGTTGCCTTTAAGGGCGACACAGTATAGCACTTGGGCGACTTTATTTCTTTACAGATAAACTAAAGTTTGCCGCGCTACTCCTCCCACAGTTTTGACGACGCATGCAAGGAGTCATAATCATGTCAAATCGACCGGCTTCATCTGGAATCGTGTGCTAAGCGATATGTTGTATGTATATAAATTAATTAGTGAATTATTTTTTTTCCCCATTGACTTGAATGGGAAAATGGGAAAACTACCTTCAAGTATTTTTCAATTCAGAAATCGTAAGGGCAACAGTTACCACACTTGGTGGTAGGGATGTTAACAATTAATCTATAATCGATTAATTGCTGTTTTTGAAAACTAGTTAATGAAAGTTACAGGTACTAGCCCATACCCGGTCGACCCAAGACACCAAGACAGACAGACAGAGGTTACTCCAATTATATAGTAGGATGTATGTATGTGTGTGATATCTTAAAGGGCCATTTCACCCCTGGACGTCTTTTAATGAAGTTTAGGAGTCAAGAAACAAGATCCTGGGTTTTTTTTGTGAATAATCTGTGTTTTTAGATATCTAGTAATCTTCGCAAACGTTGTGACGTTATTTACGTCATGAGAGATATGTCTCATTCCTTTCCGCACTACATGTCTCGGCGCGTCTCAGTCAGACCAGCTCCACAGACAGACCCAATGGTGTGTCCGTAACACTTTGTTCAACCTTCTTTCCCCACTCGGCCACTCCCATTAGCTGTGGCCAGCGGGCAACCCCCCTTGCAGAGTGAGGCATTACTTTACCTGAGTTATCTTCTGATAGTTGTACTTGAATGTTGACATGAAATAATAATCCTGTGTAGTGTTTGAAAAAAAAAATACAGCGTGGAGTGGCAGCGCTGGTAAACAAACACCGTCACGAAAGGCTAGGATCATAATACAAAGGATGTGACAGTGATGTCAATACTATGCGACACGGAAGTGAAACTGCATAAAGATACTAAGGATTTGCAGGGATATGACATCACTAACGAATCCTTGGACATATATGTAACTAGTTGAACGTGTGCGAGGACAGCCAGTGTTGCCAGATATTGTGAGAGAAATAAGCAGCCAGGTCTATGAAAACAAGCCCAAAAGAAAAATAACTATGCCAAGAGCACTTTACCTAGACATGGGATATTATATATTTGAAAATTGCTGATCTACAAGCTCACAACGCTTCGCAACCCATTGTGAGCTTGTAGATCTGCTATTTACAAACAAATCTTGAGGGGGAAAAAGTCCAAAATGTGGATTTTTTTTTTTTTTTTTGCAAAATATTTTTATTTGCTTTTCAAAATGTGGAATATTTTTTACACATATTTGTTAGGGGCTCCCTGCCACAAATTATAATTTCAGATGGGGGTCTGTGGAAAAATACATGAACATGTTTGAGAACCACTGGTTTAAACAGCAATCAAAACATTTGGAAACAAGCCCAAATATCAACTACATTTTAGAAAGAAGCCGCTTACAATAAGCAGACATGGCAACACTGGCATGCTGTTTGGATGTTATTGTTGGAGATCACACCCACATGCGACCTCCCCTGCCACAAGGAGGTGCAGTGCACCAAAGCATTATGGTCATTGTAGTAATGCAGCAGTCCAGTCAAACCCTAGTCAAACACACAGATTTCATAATTTTTCTGGCCATAGGTTGCAAATTTTAAATTGCGCTACTGTTATCTACTACAAATACTATTACCATTGAGTGATTGCAGTTTCTTCCAGGGGTGAAATGCTCCTTTAATGTGAGTTTACCATAATCACAGTAATCCTTAACCATATTCCATCACATTCAAGGGCTTTTGGAGAGAAATGAGACAGACTCCATAGAGCACTGCAGAGGGGAGGCGTGTGTGTGTCTGTGACCAGCTGATGCTCGTTGAGGCTCGTTAATGTGATATACATCAAGGCAATTATGTTTCTGCACTCATTTCCGGTTTCGGACAAGAATTTTCCTTTTGGTCCTAAAAAACGCCGCCTATCAATTAATCGATCTATAAGGTTATGAACTATCAATGAATTAATCGATGATTTGCATCCCTACTTGGTAGAGAAAGTTGACGGTCGCTTGTCCTACGTTGGGAAAAAAGTATTACACCAGTCGGCCTCATGAACCGTAGGTCGAAGAGTAAAACTCCCTGGATCATGATGCAACTCCCCATATAGGCCACGCCCGTTTGTGTGTGACTCGATTTTCCACCGTTTGAATTTTCTTAAAATAAAATTTTGTTGCCCCTCCTACAGATTTTGTCCAAATCTCACAAAAATTTGTACTCATGACCTCTGTACCAATGTGATAAAAAAATATATACGGTTTAGGCCGAATTTTGATAGTCCCTACCGTTCATCTGTAATTGGCTTCCAAAGTTAGTGGGAGGAGCCTATTTTGCACTGTAGAATCCCAGTGTTAATGGGAAACTTTGCAGATTTTGAACATGAAAGCCTATATTTCTGATGTGAAATCATGTAGGGTAGCCAATCACAGCACGTCCTGCGAAGTGACGTTCTTACATTTTTTACATTATTATTAATTTCATCATGCGTCTCGCTAGCCAATCACAGCGCGTCTGCGAAGTTTGAAGTTAATTTCATCATGTGTCTCGCTAGCCAATCACAGCACGTCCTGCAGAGCTTAGCCTATGGCCGTGTTTTCCACAGCATGGTGTCACAGCGAAAGACACATTTTCGTGACGGAAAGAAAAACTTTCACCACGGATGGGTCCTAAACCCACTTATAACGTAGTGTGGGAAGAAAATACCTTCTTCTGTGTCCGTGTATTTCTCCCACAAAATGTGAACGTGGACATACACCCATTACGTTCCCTGTCCCATTTCTAACACTGTTCGGATTTAAAATAACACTAAGGATTATACTGTGTGGAAATGATGAAGGTAATGGTAGCATCTCTTTTGCTTTTGTAATGTTTTACACAGTATCGCTCTCTCTCTCTCTCTCTCTCTCTCTCTGATTGTCTCTCTCTCTGCCGGTCTCTCTCTTGCGCTTGTATCAGGACCGTCACAAACCCCGATGTCTCCGGGTCGCCACGACTACCACAAACACATTTAAATAAACTAAAGTAAATCCTTTAATTGGCCATCCTCCTCCTCAGCCAGGAAGTCAATGAGTGGGAAATAATCATTTCAAAGACTTTTCTGTCTCCATTGTGAAGGATGTCTTAAGTCGCTGCTTCGTTCACGCGTCATGTGGTCGCCGTGGCAACAGCTTTACTTGAGCTAATATCAAATTAACACATTGACTGCCAATCACGTAGATCTACGCGAACCGCTTTAAAGCCGCCACGTGCCAATCACGTAGATCTACGTGAAGTGAAAAAAAATAAAAAATTCACCCAAAGACCAAGGAGATATGATTAGTTGAAGATCTAGACTCCTATCCACTTCCTTGTTAACTTAAAACTTAAAAATGCTGTATTTCGGCTCCTGAGTACTTTTTCTTTTCCAATGAAAAACTCTGGCACTGGCTAAAAAAATATGAAATAATTCTGGCAGTCAATGTTAAAGGGCTTTTTTTTGTTTTTACAGCATGGCACCTAGGGGGCAAGCTGTCTGGTACACTGTTTCCCAAACAGTGGGTCGGGACCCATATGTGGGTCGCGGACCAATTTTTTTTGGGTCGCAAGTAAATATCCCTTTATTTTTGGTTTCCTACATTTTGTTATTGTTATTTCAAAACATTTCAGTTATGTTAAAAAGTTAAAAACAAACTCAAATGTTTATTTATATTTTTTTATCCATACATAAAAAAAGAGGGGGCCGCACTATGAGCTTGTATATCTGCTATTTTTGAATAGCCAAAAAATAGCAGATATACAAGCCGCGTGGCTTGTATATGAGGGTGCCTATGAGCTTGTATATCTGCTATTTTTGAATAGCCAAAGAAATCTAAAATGACACAGATGCGTTCCCAGTCTTATATACTCGGTTAAATCGATTAATTCGATTAACTGTTGCGCCCCCCCCCCCCCCTCCCCCTCCCCCCCTAAACCTGTGAGTGTGTGTGTGTTACCGACGCTACCTGGTGGCCGTAGGTGGCATGGCGCTCCAGCAGCAGCGGCGCGAACAGCTGTACGAGGCGCTCGGCGCTGAGGACGCGCCGCTCCTTGAGCACAAGGGCGTGCTTGAACCAGCGATCCCACAGAGCAGCACCGTCCGGGGGGAGAGCCGCACTGTGGTGGAGAGAGAGACATGTCGGACCACCATGAGAGAGGGAGAGACATAGACACACAGAGAGGGGGGGGGGGGAGAGAGAGAGAGAGAGAGAGAGAGCGAGAGAGAGAGAGAGAGAGAGAGAGAGATCAAAAAACAAAATATGTAATTGCATTTGAAAAGATAGAGAGCTTGTTTGACTGTCAGGGAGAATATGAAAATGCATTTAAAATTCGTGCACATAAATAATATCATTTATGGTACAATGTGTAGTCGTCCCTGTCCTCCTTTCAGAACGCTATGTTAACCCATTAAGACCTGAAGCGATTCTTTAAAAAAAATCTAAATCCTAACAGTTTTTGGGAAAAAAAACAACAAAAAAAAAACAAGATTTTTCAAAAATAGCAGATCTACAAGTTCATAGTGCGGCACTCGGTGCCGCGCTATGAGCTTGTATATCTGCTATTTTTGAATAGCCAAAGAAATCTAAAGTGACACAGATGCGTTCCAGGTATCAATGGGTTAAAAGGATACCTGCCTTATAAGCCAAATATGCCGTAATACATTATAATTGTCCTCTATTATACTAAATTAAAAACACTTAGAAACGGTGCGTCTTTTGCTCAAGCGGGACAACGCCCGTCGCAAGTTGATGATGTCATTTGTCTATGTGTGGTCCAGCCCTATGGAATGTACAGAATGCATGTGCAAATAAAACATTTAAAATATTGATTTAACTCAAGGAAGTATTACGTTTTTATTTGCACATGCATTCCATGAATTCCATAGGTCTGGACCACAAATGGAGTCGGACAAATGACATCATCAACATGCGACGGGCATTGTCCCTCTTGAGTAGAAGATGCACTGTTTCTAAAATAACAAAAATATTTAAGGTGTTTTTCCATTAAAATGTTTTTGTCATAGAGGTCAATTATAATGTATTAAGGCATATTTGGCTTATTAGCCAGAGATCCTTTTAAAATCCCATCGTAACATAACGCACATACTTACAGTAGATGACACTTAATTGAGTTCAAGCACAAATAGAACACACACACACACACTGACACACACACACACACGGCGTACTCCAGGCTGAAAGCTGGGTGCGAGGTCAACCAGCCAACGGGCATCTCCAGAGGAACAGAAGGGTTTTTTTTAACCCATTAAGACCTGAAGACGATTCTAAAAATGTCTTCTAAATCCTAACAGTTTTCTGAAAAACCTTATGTTTTCAGTGGTGCTCAATCTTTTTCATGTCAAGGACCCCCAAAATTATGTTTTTGGCTGCCGATCCCCATCAAAATACGTTGTTCCAGGGACCCCCCCAGAAGCAAATATTTGAGTTACAAATGTTCACTTAAAAAAATTAATATATTAAAAGATTTGCACACATTTTCAAGATTTTTCAAAAAATAGCAGATCTACAAGCTCATAGCACGGCACTCGGTGCCGCGCTATGAGCTCGTATATCTGCTGTTTTTTAAATAGCCAGTATAAAAGTATAAAACAAATGGGTTTAAAGTGGTTACACAGATGCGTTCCCGGTCTTAATGGGTTAAAATGACACCGCTAGATGTGTTTCTTTGGATTGAGTATAGCGTTATAGCCGCTCCAGAAAAAGGTCTCTGCCCCCCAAATCAATAAAGTGGTGAAGCGGAGCACGGATTTGGTTCCACGGGGGTGACTGCTACTCATTATCACCAGGACTGCGCGGCACAGATAGGGGCCATTTTAATTTGCTCGTGACATTCACCCGTGCAGCGTTTGCAGCCAAAGGTGACAGCCAGCCGATGACCTTTCCCATTTGTGGACAGGGGGGACGGGGGGGGGGGATACCGTATCAAAGGAGAAGTGTGCAGGAAGTCGGTGCTTATTTCAAACACCCCCCCCCTCCTCCCCTGTAAAATATTACCAAAGAAAAAAATAGGGGAGGGTGCAGCAGTATAGAGACCGGAATTTACTTAGAATGTGGCTTTAAATCGTGTCACTTTCCTTATGAAGAGAAACAAAACGTTTTTTTGTTTTGTTTTTTCCCTACATTTTTATCCCACGATTTTGTAACCCTATTTTTTTTCACCCAGTGCCAATGCCTAACCTTGTAATCCTGGGCGCTACTCTCCCTCTGCCAGCCTGGGGAGAGAGCCCTGAACTGAGCTCATGCTTTCTTCAACGCATGAGGAGTGAGCAGGCCACTTCTTATCACCTGACAGGGGGGGGTGGGGGGGGTTTCCCCGGTTGGACGTACGGTAGCGCGTGGAAGGAACACGTTATTCCAACCAGTTCCTTTTCCCCTCCATCAGGCGCTCCGGCTGACCAGGGGGAGGCGGTATAGAGACCAGGAGTACTGCATGTTTTTTTTGTGAGGGTACTTACCCTTAGGGGACACAGGGAGAACATGCAAACTCCACACAGAAAGGCCCTTTCACCAACCCCCACCTAGGGTATGGGCACTGATGACGTGGAGGAGAGAACACGCCCACAGCGTCCCCGGCGGGAATCGAACCCCAGGACCTTCTAGCTGTGAGGCGACTGTGCCACCGTGCCCCCACAAAACGTCTTTTGAACGCTGTCACTTTCAGAAGCACTGATATGTCTGAATGACTCCATTATTATGACACAGACTTATCCTTCATTTAGCATAGAAAAAAAAAGGTCTACTCACACACGCACGCGCACACACACACACACACACACACACACACACACACACACACACCTGATATAAAAAGTTAATAATAGGTAATACAATAATAAAGATCACCACAGTAGTAACACAAGATCAACTCAAGCATCTCAGAAAGTACTTTTCTATAAATAAAACGTATCACAATGTGAAGGGAAAATGTTTCACACTACACAATGGAGAAGAAAAAATAAGCTGTCAAATATAACCCATTAAGACCGGGAACGCATCTGTGTCATTTTAAGATTTTTTAAGATTTTAAGAAATAGCAGATATACAAGCTCATAGCGCGGCACCGAGTGCCGCGCTATGAGCTTGTAGATCTGCTATTTTGTTTGAAATCAAGATTATTTTTGGGGCAATTTTGCAGATTCTACAAATGCCGTCTAAATCCTAACAGTTTTTTGAAAAAAAAACCGTTTGTTGCTATAATATCAGTGGTTCTCAAACGTTTTCATGTCAAGGACCCCCAAAATGATTTGTAAATGTTTTGCTCCAGGGACCCCCAGAAGCAAAGATTTAGAGTTACAAATGTTGGCTTTAAAAAAATATATATATTCAAAGATTTGGAAAAATCTTCAAGATTTTTCAAAAATAGCAGATCTACAAGCTGCCGCGCTATGAGCTTGTAGATCTGATATTTTTGAATGGCCAAAGAAATCTGAAAATGACACAGATGCGTTCCCGGATTGAATGGGATAACCGTATGTAGCCCAGAGGTGCTTTTTTTCTATGTGATCTGTCGATCGTAGGGTGTTTGTGTGATGCTGACAAAAGAATCAGATCAGAGACAAAAAGAAACGGTGATATCGAACAGGCTGCTCTCCAGCTCCTGGAGGTGGTGGCGGTGGCGGCTTGTTACCTGATGTCCTCGCGCCGGACGTCGGGCCGCCGAGCGCTAACGAGGTCCTGTGTCAGCAGACCGCCAGTCGCCATGCTCTGCGACAACCTCGGGAGCTCGCCGAGGACAACCGCGCCGCACGACTCAAGGTCCTCCTTGTCCAGGGCCGCTCCACTGTTACAAAGGCTGCGGTGCGCGAGCGCACACACGCACACAGGCACACACACACACGCACACACAGATACAGAAGATGCTGGTAAGCAAAAAGGAAGCACCCCAGGGCTCTATCAGCAGTTCATGGGGTTTATTATGGAGGCCAAGCGAGCCAGCTGCTACCAGCAGTGGTGGAAAGTAACTAATAACATTTACTCAAGTACTGTACTTAAGTAAAATTTGTAGGTACTTTTACTTTACTTGAGTATTTCCAATTTTCAATACTTTTACTGCACTACATCTCAGAGGCAAATCCTATTGTACTTTTACTCCACTACAATGATTTGAAAATGTTTGTTACTATAGTTACTTTAGCCCTATTTACATTTCAGCCATTTGAAAATAGTGGCCCCTGGGGGGGCTTAGTATATACTAGGGTTAAGTTTCATACATCTGTCGACGCCCATTTATCCATACGTATCCCAACGTGGTCAAACATGACATTTGTAAACGATGCCTTCGGCTGGACAGAGAGACGTGAGATTTAACACGATGTTTTACACTGGCCCTGTTTCTGCATGTGTGTGTATTTGTGCATGTGTACATGTATAGTATGTGTATTCCCACTGCCTGTGTGTGAGAACTGGTAGCCAGTGGTGGCTTTTAACCAAAAGTATAAAGTACTCATTTTGCAGAATGTCCCATTTCACAAGTTTTCAAATGTGTAAAATGTCTAAAAATCTTTTGAAAATAGAAGATCTACAAGACCCCCCCCAGTATAAGGACGCTATAAAAGGGTTCATGTGGTTAGGTTTTCTTTTGCCAGATGTTTTATCTGTAAATACACCTCGCTCGAATTGCCGTGAATTAGCCAGGCCTTTGAAGTATTAAAGGCACATGAGATTGGAATCCGGTCCTAATCAAACACGACCACTCCATCCTCTGCCTGCCTCCACTCCGCCAATTGCCGAGACCAACAATTCAGCAGCAAAGGATGGTTACTATAACAATCCACTGTGCTTGAAAACCCCTTAGGAGCCTGTGTGTGTGTGGGTGTGTGTGTGTGGGTGCGCGCGTGCGTGGGTGTGTGTGTGTTTGTTGTCTCTGCCAAGTGATGACACTTCATCTAAAGTGAGAGCCCTTGGCAGCAGGATAATACATTTTCTTACAAATCTGCAGAAGCGGCTTGATGATCATGAAAACAAAATAAACAACACAAATGTGTGAAATAAAACTACAGTTGGAGAAAAAGGTTTAATCCATTAAGACCGGGAACACATCTGTGTTATTTTTTGATGTATTTGGCTATTAAAAAAATAGCAGATCATAGCGTGCCGCGCTATGAGCTTTCGTGAAAATTTTTGCAAATCTACAAATGTCATCTAAATCCTAAGAGTTTTTTGGAAAAAAAACTATGTTGCTATAATATCAGTGGTTCTCAAACTTTTTTTCATGTCAAGGACCCCCGAAATTATATGTATTAGGCCGCATACCCCTCCATCTCAAAATATGTTGTTCCAGGGACCCCCCAGAAGCAAAGATTTGAGTAAAATATGTTTGCTTGAAAAAATATGTATATTCAAAGATTTGCACACATTTTCACGATTTTTCAAAAAAATACCAGATCTACAAGCCCATAGCGCTATGAGCTTGTAGATCTGCTATTTTTGTATAGCCAAAGTATAAAATATGGATAAAGTGGTTACACAGATGCTTTCCCCGCGCTTAAAGGGTTAAAGTAGATAGTCTGTACCTGATAATGTCGTTCCGTTTGCTGGCATCAACGTGGGGATTCTGGTAGATATGCATCTGCCCTCCATGCTGCAGACGTCCTTCAATGTTCTCCAGAAGACTAACTAGTCCTTGGTGGGAGAGCCTGAAAGAACATTATTACCCATTAAAACCGCTGAAAGGGAACCACAAAAAATAGAGAGGTCATTGATCGATATGTGGTTATTTATTGAAAAAAAAAAAATGGGAAAAAGGAAAAAAGAGAAGAAAAAAAACTGGGTGCCATTCGTTTGAAATTTCTGCGGTTAGGTTTTTTTTTTCTCTCTCCAGATTTCCTTGAGGTCCTCAAGGTCTAGCCGGAGGAATTTGATTTGATTAGAGTGCCGTTCGTTGGACCTTCAACTTGTTCAGAAGAGAACTATTGATGTTGAAGACATGACAGGTTGTAGAGGAAAAGCTCCATACAAACACCAAGTACGGGTTGTTGAAGTAGTTCAACATAAAATGCTGAGAATTTGATGTCTACACGGTGGAAAATATCATCGATAGTGTGAAATATTGGATTGACTGATGTATATGGGCAGATATTAGCATTTCTTTGGTACCATAATATCGCTACTGTAAATATCGCTATCGGCTGCTAAGGACGCGAATATTAACTTTTTTCCTCGATTAGTTTATTTGAAAATAGATTATTATGCGCACTGTTGATAAAGAGCTTAATTATGCAGTGTAATTAAAGACAATAAGTTTCACATGCATTTTGAATTCATATGTTTTGGTATTTCAAGCACTACTATTTGATTTGCTTGAAATGTAAAATAGGGAAAACATTAAACGCCTAGAATAAATGGCACGTGCACAGACGTGCACGGAATCGGATTCCTTTTAGGGTACAGGATATCGGGGAATCTTTGAGGAGAGAAGAAATCGGCTGATATCGGCTTTCCTGTTCTCCAGTCCACATCGGGACAATTTCGTTCTTCACATTCAATCAAAAGGGCATAATGTTATAATGGATTAATATGCAAATACATAAGAAGCCATACAGACAGAAATAAATCTCTAAAGACAAAATAAAGCACATATTCAAATAAGTAAGGACCCCGGCAACAGAAAAAAGGGGGACTTTGGATTGAGATTTCTTTTGGCGAGAGATTTACACTTTAATCTGGCCGTGTGCGCGGCAGCAAAATGAGAAATGGATGCCCTAATGCATGTGGATATTGGGGGAATTCATGTCTTTCTTGAGCATTAAGCTGTGGGTGGCCCTCATTGAATTCTCCCCCAGAAAGACCCCCGAGCCGAGAGAGAGACCCTGAGCCTCCCCCGCTACATGAAAGGGGGCAAAAAAAAAAAAAAAAAAAGAAGAATTTATGACAATCTGTAATGGGCCCCGGGGTCAAAGAGGTCAGCAAACAATTGCTCCTTCTCTTTTGCAGGTTGTTTCCTGGTAACATCCTGATTAAACCGTTAAAACCGGGAACGCATACTGTGTAACCACTTAAACCATTATTTTATACTTTGGCTATTCAAAACTAGCAGATCTACAAGCTCATAGCGCGGTACAGAGTGCCGCGCTATGAGCTTGTAGATCTGCTATTTTTGAAAAATCTTGAACATTTGTGCAAATTATTTGAATTTATTTATTTTTCAAAGGAAACATTTTTGACTCAAATCTTTGCTTCTGGGGGGTCCCTGGAACAAAATATTTTCAGATGGGGGTCGGCGGCCAAATGCCATGTGATTTTGGAGGTCCTTGACGTGGAAAAGTTGGAGCACCACATAGGCCTACCGTTAGGATTTTTTAGATATGCATTTGGCCACGGACCCCCATCTCAAAATATGTTGTTCCAGGGACCCCCCCAGAAGCAAAGATTTGAGTTACAAATGTTCGCTTTAAAAAAATTAATATTCAAAGATTTGCACAAATTTTCAAATAGCAGGCGCTATGAGCTTGTAGATCTGCTATTTTTTAATAGCCAAAGAAATCTTAAAATGACACAGATGCGTTCCCGGATTGAAGGGGTTAAGGCGGCAGCTTGAATGATATCCATGGCATTCTGTAGTGTGCAATCCATCTGCGCTAAGTCCTCTCCACCGCCAGCTGAAGCAGCATGGCCAATAGCTCTGTCTTTTTTTCCTCTCTCTCTCTCTCTGTCTCTCTCTCTTCTCCCTCCCCTTGCCATCAGCGTGGGCCTTGAAATACTCATCTTTCTCTCTCCACTTTATTTGTCAATGCTCTTCAAAAGGGAGACCTTTAGAGAGGGAGAAAGTGAATTTGTTGTTAGCTTGCTCTCTCTCTCTCTCTCTCTCTATATATATATATATATACAGTACATTGTTGCCAGGTTTCATGGCGAGGTCTGCAACCTCACTTTAGGCGCCGCAGCGTTGGTCCGCATCTCGACATCATCACGAGTGCATTGTTAGCCGGGAGAAAGAGGTCGTTCCTCTCTGCAGTGATATTACTCCACACTGTGTGTGTGTGTGTGTGTGTGTGTGTGTGTGTGTGTGTGTGTGTGTGTGTGTGTGTGTGTGTGTGTGTGTGTGTGTGTGTGTGTGTGTGTGTGTGTGTGTGTGTGTGTGTGTGTGTGTGCTGTGCCGTCTCCAGGGTGACGATGTGTTGTCACGTGAAACAGCCTCGGCGTTGGGTGATTGGTGTCGGGGGGGGGGGGGGGATTTCACCACGCTGCCGCCGACACGGACGCGGCAGTACTGCATCAGCACACAAAAGGAGTGGTGGAGTGCGAACGGCCCTATATTTACTGACTTGGGGGGGGGGTATGCAGGGGGGCGCCGACCTATATGCAGTGCGGCCAGATCAGCTGTGTTCTGTTTTTTTTCAGATACTTTCATTATTTCTTTTACTTTGTAAAAATAATCTTTTTTTTTTCTTTTTTTTTATATAATAATTATTTTGTGATTTTATTTAGTTTTTTCCAGTTTGTTATCCTGGCATCCCCTGCTTTAAAGAAAAACACTGTAGTAGCACACATGCTACAAAGGAGAACTCTGTCAGTATGCAATAAATTAAAGGGATAGTTCACCCCCAAAATGCTAAATTAAATGGGACATTCTGCATAACGAGTACTTTTACTTTTGGTACTTTAAGTACATTTTGTGATGCCAACACTGTTGTACTTGTACTCAAGTAAATTTTGAATATTGGACTTTTACTTGTAACAGAGTATTTCTGCATTGCAGTATTGATACTTTTACTTAAGTCAAACATTTGAGTACTTTTTCCACCCCTGCATTTGGTACATGTGATCTCAGGAGCCATATGTGACAATGAGCATCAAATAGCCTTTTGATTGTCCATGCACTTTGACTATATTGCTTCCAAATGTGCTTTCATATCACATGTTGATGGGCCTCTATACAGCACAGCATACTGCAGGCAAAATGACGTTCACTTCTGGCCATAGGGAATACCACAAATATGACACGTTTCATGAGCACATGATGTCAGGGATTTCTTTTCCTGAGATCTGCAAACCACTGCTTGTGCTGGTGCAACCACACTATACAATTTATCCAAATTGTATAGTGTGTGCACCACGTGCGCGCTAGGGCTGTCAACTTTCCTCAGAAATGATATTCAAATATTGGTCTTAACAATTTGCAGATATTCCAATATATTCGAATATTATGATTTCTTTTTTTTCATTTTTTTTTGTTGTTGACAGAAACAGTACAAAAAACTGTGTTTTTCGAATATTAATTTTCATATTCGAATATACATATTTTCCCAATATTCGAATAATATTCGAATATCGAATATTCGTTTGACAGCACACGCACGCACATACGTACACATACGTATGCACACACACACACACACACACACAGACACACACACACGCTGCTGCCAATGCAACATTATGAACCATCATGCAGGTCAGGGGCAACATTTGAGAGATGTGCGCATTAGGCCATCAGGATCCTTGAGGAAACAATGGAGATATTTCTGTCCTTTGGCACCAGCGAACCCCAGCAAGGCTGGGAGGAAAATATAATGGGATAATGTTGTGACTTGTGAATCTCTCCAGTTTGTATTCCCCCGTGTGTGAAAAGTGCAATATAAACTCTTAACCTTGACAGACAGACAGAAAAACAGACAGACAGAGACGGTGGTGAGAGAGACAGAGTGACGGAGAGAGAGAGAGAGAGAGAGAGCCAGGGAGAGAAGGAGAATGTGTTGGAGAATGTAAGCGCTTTCCATCAAAGACCTGGCTCATCCACAGAAGCTCTTGGTGTTAACAATGTAGAGCATTTCTCCATGCTGCAGCTCTTGAGGTCACATGCACTACAACAGCAGAGCAGAGAGCCGATGCGCACAAACAACCATTCTGCAGTCTCTTCTCTGTCTCTCTCTGTGTGTCTCTCTCTCTCTCTCTCTCTCTCTCTCTCTCTCTCTCTCTCTCTCTCTCTCTCTCTCTCTCTCTCTCTCTCTCTCTCTCTCTCTCTCTCTCTAGAAAGACACAAAATATCTTCCACACAGTCAGGGATGTATCAATATTTGATCAATATCATTATTTTATCAATATCATTATATGAGACTATTGTCTGGAAGACTTGGATATTGTGATATGGCATAAGCATTATCTTTTCCTGGTTTTAATGATCCCTATAAAATAGGGATTACGTGATCATTAAAACCAGGAAAAGATAATGCTTATGCCATATCACGATATCCAAGTGACTTTCATTGGATCGCAACGTGTTGCAAACTTGTAGATGGGCTAGTTTTGCTCATGTGGGATGTACAGTATCACAATATGATAGTTATGATATTATCACAATGTTTATATGATATTTCATTTTGTCCATATCGTCCGGCTCTGTGCCTCCGCATTGTTTTATGTTCAAAAGCCAGCCTTCGCGTCCCTGCCGTTACAGATATCAACCAAAGTAACGTATTTGATGCATTCGCCACTAAATCTCAGGATGTAAAACCATGCTGTTTAGTGGCTTCGGTACAAAATAAATAAATTACATTGAAGGAAGTAATACTTAAAGCCTCATCAGCGTGCAATTTGTTGTGACTTCAGTGCATTCAAAATATAAAACTATACAACAGCGAATAAACATTGCAAAGGGGGGGAAAAAACAACAACAGTGAAGATAAAAAAACATGGAGAAT
Source organism: Gymnoscopelus braueri (assembly GCF_963280865.1). Taxonomy (NCBI): domain Eukaryota; kingdom Metazoa; phylum Chordata; class Actinopteri; order Myctophiformes; family Myctophidae; genus Gymnoscopelus; species Gymnoscopelus braueri. The sequence goes on from NC_137621.1 coordinate 11,823,279, forward strand.
TTCCATGAAAGAACAGCGACTCTACCCTATAACGTAAAAGTTTTCTTTTCGAGAGCTTAAGTGCTCGTGTTCGAAAAGACTTTCCAGGGGAAAGAAAATGCATAATCTGTGGGCACACAGAATATTCACGTTTGGCTTTTGTATGGTTCGATCCTTCAACTTTTAGAGGCCATCACCGCCGAAGCTGAGGATTTGTGGCCCAGTGAGTGCCTAGTCCACATGCCCACCCTCCAGAACACTCTGTTGCGGCCCAAATTTCCTCCTCCACTGGGGGACTTCCTGAGGTTCTCTGAGGCAGAAAATTGCTCTGTTACAGCATTATCTTGGATTACGGCAATATTGTCGGTCACGGGGCCCTGAGCTCCTCGTATGAGGTGCCATCACCGCCGCCCGCCCGCCCGCCCGCCGCTGCTGTAGCTGCTGTCGAGAAGCTACCGGGGCTGAGGTGGCGTGGAGCGTGACTCCCCACAATCCCCTTCTGTCAGCCTTCTTTAACCACCCCCCCCCTCCCCCAGCACCCCATGATGTACTGCTGCTGCTGAGATGTTTTGGCGAGGCGACCTACAGTAGAAGTATGAGCTCAGCTTAGGTTTATCGTGCCCCCTTTGTTTAACCCATTAAAACCAGGAAAGCATCTGTGTCAGCATATATCGTCACTGTCGGGTAGAAAAGGATTCAAATTCAAAAACTGCATAAGTAGCAGATCCACAAGCTTAAAAAATGTCACTTTGTGCCGCATTTCGAGCTTGTAGATCTGCTACTTTTGTGTGACGCTGTGTAGATCAAGTAGGACATTCATTTACGAAAAAACTGAGTTAAACTATGGAAATCAGAGGTTTCTACCCGACAGCAACATAGCTATATATCAGCTAGATATCAACATACAGTAGGTTTTTCAGAAAATTTGAGAAAAGGATTTAGAAGGCATTTGTAGGCCTCAGGTCTTAATGGGTTAAGTCACTGAATAAAATAGTGTCTTACAAATGAAACCATTGGTTCTCAAAGTGGGGTCCGGGGACCCCCAGGGGTTCTTGGGGGGTACCAGGGGGTCCCCAGCTAAGTTAGTTAATCACAATAAAATAAAATAAAAATTTTAATCACTTTAACCATAATTGTATACTTTTGCTATTCAAAAATAGCAGATATACAATCTCATAGCACAGCGCTATGAGCTTGTATATACATTTTTGAAAAGTCCCTAGCATAACATTTCATCATTTTGGGGGTCCTTAATCTCTCAAGAACAGATTCTGCACTGCGTTGGAATCTGTCGGGGAGGTTCGTCATAACGTGTGCGCATTGGCTACAAGTGGGCGTGCCTTCAGATCAGGAAGCAGGCCGCGCTTTACCCAATCAAATGTAGTGGGCGGGATTCACATGTCCGTCGATCTTTCCCCCTCGAAACAAACCCAAACTAATTTAACAATAGCGTCCGCGGAGCAGACAAAACCACGGAAAGATATTCACATTTTAACTTACTCTTTCATCATAGAAACAAGTGGGCTTATAACCAAAACGATCCATGTTCTCTGGGAGAAGTGGTGTTAGTGTTCCGTGTAGAAATATTGTTAGTGGGAATGAAAACATAGTGGCACCCACCGGAAGTGAAAGCTGAAGGCAGACCTAAACCCCGGTTTCCTTGCGCACTGGTGTTACGTTTTCTTCCGCCCAGAGCCAACAGACATAGAACAAACAGCAGAGGTCGCTGTTTTTCATTTTCAGTTGGATCTGGGTTCCCAGATTGGGGGGTCCTTGACATGAAAAGGTTTGAGAACCACTGACCTAAACGACGCCGTACCACTTCATTAATTGCCTTTTGAAAACCGGTTTAACAGATGCAAAGCCACGTTGTACCTTTCCGTCATAGAATCTGTTGGCACGGCATCGCCGATGAACTGAAGGGGGTTCTGGGTCTCTTCGACGTGGACGGACGATTCTTCCTCCCGACGGTGCAGACTCCGGTCGTGCGGGGAGGAGCCGCTCCTCTCGGGTGGGGGTGTCACTCTGGTGTCGGGTGGGGGCGTGTCCAGGTAGGCCACGCCCTCAGGTGGTAGCGGTTCCTCCTCGTCCTCCTCCAGCTCAGACTCGGACTCGGTCAGGGAAATGGACAGGTCGCTGTCGCTGCTCACCGACAGCCTCACGCTGGAGCTGGGCGTGCTGACGCTCTCACGTCGCCCTGGAAGCAAAAGACGCATTCGTTGACAGTGTGATGATGAAACAAAGTTTTCGCAGGAAAAACTTGAGGTCTGGAGAACAATATCATTTGATGACTTTGGAAAGTAAAAACTAGAACCAGTCTTGCCAACATACTGGCCATTATTTGACTTTTTTGACAGTTATGGAGCCGATGTGTCCTGATTTTTTAACCACTTTCAACCCACGCTGGGCAAGACCTGGCTGAGTGTACCGGGAGATTTAGAAAATTTAGATTTTTTTTTTCAGCGGCTTTTCTACAGCAGACACGCAGCTGTGAGCTCTGGTGTGACGTCAACTCGCATTCCTTGAGTCGAGTCGTCAATGCCATTGGCAAAATATATATATATATATATATATATATATATTATAATAATAATTTTTAATTTTTTAATTTTTTATAATCAAATCGATTAATCGAATATTCGAATACTTATAGGTCGAATAATTCGAATGCTAAAAATCACTATTTGTGAATGCCCTAGTATGAAGTGTTGTGATTCGTAAGAAAAAATCGTTTCTGGGGGATGTTCGTACGACGGAAGTCCCGCCCCCTATAGACATAGATCTATGCATTAGGTCGTGACCAGGATTTTCTCTTTGCAGATGAGTAAGGCTGGGAACGAGGCTACTCGTTTCAACCTGGCGTCCCTATTCTGGGCAATGTCACTATAATGTATTGGAGAACATTTTCAAAGGTTTACAAAAAATTGCAGATCTACAGCATGACGCGTGGTGAGCTTGTAGACTGGCTATTTTAGAATGTTCTATTTGTGAAAAACTTCAAATCAAATCTAAGTTTTCCAAATTGATTAGAAATTATTGAGCTTTTCTTTTTTTCCCACAACATATCAGTCAAAACATTGGTAATCGGTGGGCTATAGGACCCTCCAAAAATCGGGATCAGATTCCAAAAGTCTGGTATCGGCCGGGCTAAAAAAAATGTCATTGCGACCTCCCGTTCGCTTGTTATACCCAGTTGAAAATAGCATGTTACGCCAAAAATACATAGTAAAAACACAGGAGCCGAGATACAGAATATTTCCCAAATACTTTAACCAGGAAGTGAATGGAGCAGTAAATCTTTGGATCGCGTTATCTCTTGGTTCTGTGTCTCTGTATTTTTATTTTTTTTAATGACAGAGATCTCCGTCAATGGCAGGGATTGTGTTAACCCATTAATACCTGGAACGCATCTGTGTCACTTTAGATGTCTTTGGCTATTCAAAAATAGCAGATATACAAGCTCATAGCGCGGCACCGAGTGCCGCGCTATGAACTTGTAGATCTGCTATTTTTGAAAAATCGTGAAAAAAAAATGTTTAAATTTTTTTCCAAAAACTGTTAGGATTTAGATTTTTTTTAAAGAATCGCCACAGGTCTTAAAGGGTTAAGTAAAACATTTGAGTACCTTTTCCAGCACTGCCGGCGGTGCTTTCTGCGGCGCTGCTCTTGGCGGCCCACATGGGGCTCGTCCTGTCACCGCCAGGCGATGAAACATTCTCCTCGGGCCTCGTCATGAAGGTCACTGGAGGCGAGAGAGGACGCCCGTCGCAGGCTCTAAAAGGCACGCCGGCAGCAGCAGCGGCGGCGGCGGCTGTTAAGGCACAGGCAGACGGAAGAAGCACCGCCGGCGCCCTTTCATGTTTGTCACTCAAATTACGGCTGCCGGGGGAACCGTTTGAGCCCGAAATGTCATCAGATAAAGGCGCCGCCGGGTCCAGAGAGGCGGCGACGGCCTCTCTGCTGACTTTGGAGTCCTTCAAAAGGCCACTTGGTGGTAGACGTTTGGGGGAGTGCACGGGGAGGTGATCGGGTGAACGACGTGACGCTCTGAGGCCTGAGTGCACCCTCGTGGCGGGAGAAGACCCTCCGGACGACGTCGTCGTCGTCTTCTGGCGGTCCGTGAATGTTACCGGTCGTCGTCGGTCAGAGGACGGCGAGGCAGCCTGGGGTTTCTCACGCGCACCTTCGACCTGTAGAAAAGTACATTAAATAAAGTATGAGATATATATATATATGTGTCACGTGTGTGTGTGTGTGTGTGTGTGTGTGTGTGTGTTTGTGTATATATGCCTGACCTCGAATAGTCGACTAATCGATCGAGGGAGTCTGAGTCGACTGCCAATCTCTTAGTCGAACCATATATATATAAAAAATTTGTTTTTCTAAAAAATAAAAAATAAAATTCATGGCCCCCTCACGCATTAGAGTGTCCTACTAATGTGTGAGGGGGCCTTTATTTTGCCATAACTTCTTTCATTTTTTTTAAATATTTTTTTTTAATGTTTATTTTATGTGAAAGTGAAGTATAGTTTGAAAAAATAGGATATACATCATGATTTATTGGGAGAAACCAAGCAAGTATGTGTTAAATCAGACATTAAGCACCCCTACAGCCCGAATGGAATGTTCCTCTATTGCATAACATCTTTTTTGGCATGATTCGACTGAGAGATTGCCATTTGAATCAGACTGATACGACTGACAATCTCAGTCGAGTCATGTAACAAAAAAAAAAGTGGATTTAGTCGACTATAGGCAACATTTGTTCGATCAGAGTCGAGTTGTGTGTGTGTGTGTGTGTGTGTGTGTGTGTGTGTGTGTGTGTGTGTGTGTGTGTGTGTGTGTGTGTGTGTGTGTGTGTGTGTGTGTGTGTGTGTGTGTGTGTGTGTGTGTGTGTGTGTGTGTGTGTGTGTGTGCGCTCAGATTGTAACATATACCTATCCTTGAACATCCATTGGCCCACAGGACTATTTTCTTCCCATATAGTGCATGCTCACAAATTCCCATTTATATCTTTATTCTCTTCAAATGTTCACCTCCTAAGTCAAGTTAAATAGACTCATCCTCAAAATAAATTCAACTCGAGTGCCTAAAAACATTTTTTTCGATTTGGAATATGGATAGTTTATTCGGGCCAAGGTCAGAATTGTCTTAAAGCCATATTTATATATATATTAAAGAATGTTTCAGGATCAATGTTTTAACTTTTAATCTTATTAGAAATCCTTTTACACAAGTTGTGATTCATGTCTCCCCAATGTCACCGAGGTGAGGAGGAGGGGGGGAGAGGCTGAAAAAAAAAAAACCCTCCCTCCAAAACATAATAACAAAAAGCATTGGCTTCTGTTTCTTTTCTGATAAGCGTCTTAAATACCAAACAGTTAGCTGCTTAACCCATTGATACCTGGAACGCATCTGTGTCACTTTAGATTTCTTTAGGCTATTCAAAAATAGCAGATATACAAGCTCATAGCGCGGCACCGAGTGCCGCGCTATGAACTTGTAGATCTGCTATTTTTGAAAAATCGCGGGAAAAAAAATTTGGGTTTTTTTTTCAAAAAATTGTTAGGATTTAGAAGACATTTCTAGAATCTTCTCAGGTCTTAATGGGTTAATAACATTCACTGTAAACCAATGCAAGCGCCCCGGCACCCGGCAGATCCACAAAGTAGGTAAAAAAGAGGAAAAGTTAATTTCTTGGCTGAGTGATTCCATCGGTAGCCGCAGGGCAAAGTAGAAAGTGTTTCACTAAAGTAGCAATTGATTCTTCTATCAATCTGCGGCACGCGTGTGCTCTTCCAAGGAATGTATTAAATATGAAAATCATATCCCGTTATCATCGGGCTCCAGCTTTCAGCACGGTAAGCTTCCCTTAATGAATGCTGCAGCCTGAGGGACATGCACACTGCCAGCCAATGGCTTGTATGCATAATGGAGTGACGGAACCATTTTGCTCATTACAATATCGCCTAGGCTGGGGGGGGGGGGGGTGAGGGGAGGGGGGGGGGGGGTGCGCGCACACAGTTACAAGTGACTGCTCTAGACAGAATGCTCCAAGTTATTATGAGATGTCTTAGACATTTCATCTAAAAGAGCTTTAACTGCTTTAACCCATTTGGACCGGCGGGAACGCATCTTCTGTGTGTAATTTTTTTAGATTTCTTTGGGCTATTCAAAAAATAGCAGATATACAGCTTGTAGATCTGCTGTTTTTTTTTTAATCGTGAAATTTCTGAAAATCTTTGAATTATTATATATATTTTTTTTTAAAGCGAACATATGTAACTCAAATCATTGCTTCTGGGGATTCTACAAATGTCTTCGAAATCCTAATTTATAAATGTTTTCTTTATTATTATTATTATTTTTCTTTTTACTTATGTTGCTATAATATCAGTGGTTCTCAAACCTTTTTCATGTCAAGGACCCCCACAATTATATGTAATTGGCCACGGACCCCCATCTCAAAATATGTTGTTCCAGGGACCCCCTAGAAGCAAAGATTTGAGTTAAAAAAATGTTTGCTTTGAAAATATATATATTCAAAGATTTGCACACATTTTCACGATTTTCCAAAAATAGCAGATCTACAAGCTCATAGCTATGAGCTTGTAGATCTGCTATTTTTTGAATAGCTGCAAAGTAAAAAATATGGATAAAAGTGGTTAACACAGATGGCGTTCCCGGTCTTAATGGGTTAAGTGAAGGGAGAAACGGCTATGGGCTTGAACCGCAGCGCTCGCGCAAGATGCAAGCGGCAGGATTAGACACCTGTGCCATTACAGATACACTGTTTAAACCTAGAGACTCCTCCACAGATTTACTCTGCATAATATCTACTTCCCTTTGTTGTTCTGGCCGTGAAAACACTGTGGGAACGGATTGAGATTTGCATTATCCTGCTGCTGGTATAACCGTTACAAAAAAAGAATCTGCATTCCACACAGGAAACATCAAGTAGCCTGTGTTTTTTTTGTTGTTGTTTTTTTGGTTACACAACACAAATGTAAATAAACCATGCAATACTTTTGATTTGTACAACATAGAGTACAATCTATGCATATAATGTGAGATGATAGTTAAACACAGATAGCTCTGGAGACGATGTGCTGCAGCATTAATGTCGGATATGTGTGTGTGTGTGTGTGTGTGTGTGTGTGTGTGTGTGTGTGTGTGTGTGTGTGTGTGTGTGTGTGTGTGTGTGTGTGTGTGTGTGTGTGTGTGTGTGTGTGTGTGTGTGTGTGTGTGTGTGTGTGTGTATACACACACAATGTTGGCATAGTTCACGCTTTTCAAATATATTAACTTAATTTACAAATACGAGTCATTTGTCATTTCAAAAGAAGGCACATATTTACCTCCTCCGTTGTTCCATATTCTTTCAATTCTTTGTTTTTTCTTGCCGTCATGAATCTGGTGATTTGATTCATGCACTCAGCCTGTAGGGGGGAATATATACCATTGATTATAAGAGAGTACAGACGTTAGCTTACTGTACATATTTGTTGTATAATTTAAACAACCGGGTTTCATAGAAATTTGATTAATGAAGGCATTTCCAACACTGATTGACATGTCCCCCAGGTCAGCTGACTAGTCTGTGGAACACAGTATAAACATGGGAGGGGGATTCTGTCTACATGATAATGCTGTGTGCTAAACATGATGTACAAACACATTCAGAGGCGTGGGGGCCTGGAACGGGAGGGGGAGGGAGCGGCTGCTGCATGGTGACATTCGACGTAGCGTGACATGGAGAGTCACTCAGTCACCGCCGCGGTGATTCCCCAGTGACACTGTGTTGGCTGCCAGCGCCTCGTTAATCAATTATCTGACACAAGCCAGACTAGGGGGGCTGTCTTATTCTTAATCCCACCCCATGCTCTTATTAACACCATTTCTTTGGGCTATTAAAAAAATAGCAGATATACAAGCTCATAGCGCGGCACCGAGTGCCGCGCTATGAGCTTGTAGATCTGCTATTTTTTGAGCTTGTAGATATTATGCAAATCTTTGAATGTATGTGTATTTTTTTTAAAGCAAACATTTGTAACTCAAATCTTTGCTCCTGGGGGATTCTACAAATGTCAGAGTTTTCTGAAAAACCGTATGTTGGCTATATACTAATCAGTGGTTCTCAAACTTTTTCATGTCAAGGACCACTTAAAATGATATGCGTTTGGTCGCGGACCCCCCCACCCGCGCGACCAAATATATTGCAGATATATCTATATATTTATATTGCAGATATAAATTATTATATTATAAAACATACATTAACCACTTCAGCCCTATGTTATACATAGGCCATTTTCAAACACTTTTAGTACTTGTACTTTTGGTACTTTAAGTACATTTTGATGCCAATACTTTTGTACTTTTACTCAAATAACATTTTGAACACAGGTTTTCTGCTTGTAACAGAGTATTTCTTTATATTGTGGTATTGGCTCCAGGAAAAAAAATATATATACATTGCTGAACTGACGCCACTGAGGAAATGCAATGACTAAAATAACATTATAGTGTGTGACTCACACAAAGCATCGCACAAGGAAATAAAGCGACTGCTTGAGGGGAGAGTGAGCAACCCTCTGGAGCACTTCACTGTCTCTATATTGAGCAATTAACTCAGCACAGCCCTAATTAACCAATTTCGTTAATTTGATATTAAGCTGTCAAGCACTGCCATTGAGTTTTAAGTGATAATCGGACTGGTTCATTGTTCTCTCTCTCTCGCTCATTTGCTGTCAGTGATAAATTGCTGTGTTTGAGTGTTTACTATTGTCACATCAAGCAATTTGCTGGTGAATATTCCTACAGTGGATGATAATTAGAGGGTGATACTATAAGGCAAATGCGGAAAAAGACGCTTTCATACTGGCTGTATTAATATTCCCTTTAAATAACTTTAACGCATTACGTTAAATAGCCGATCTCTAGAAGACGATCTACAAGCTCGCGTTGCACTGCGACGCGTTGTGAGCTCGTAGATCTACTATTTAAAAATATTTTTTATACATTTCGAAAACTTGAAATGTACTTTTGATGCCAATACTTTTGTACTGTTACTAAATTAAATTCTGAATACAGCAAAATGTAAACATAAATAAATAACGTCAAACAAAGAACATGATTAACATTGTGTCTAACAAAACCCCATTGATCAGATGTATAGGCCTGTCACAATTATTACATCATCGTCTAATCGCAATTATTTAGCATAATCGTTGAACATTTTAAAAGCAGAAATAGCGGATCTACATAGCTTGTAAATCAGCTATTTCCGCAATTTTTTCATCTTTTTTAAAGTATAAAATTATTAAATATGTCAGTAATTCTTCTTATTCTCTTGAATATGAAGTTATTTGTCATATCTGCCATGTGCTATTTTTGATTACGAAGCCTTAAAGGCAATCTGAAAATGTATTTTAACCCATTGATACCTGGAACGCATCTGTGTCACTTTAGATGTATTTGGCTATTCAAAAATAGCAGATATACAAGCTCATAGCGCGGCACCGAGTGCCGCGCTATGAACTTGTAGATCTGCTATTTTTGAAAAATCGTGAAAAAAAAAATGTTTAGATTTTTTTCCAACAACTGTTAGGATTTCGATTTTTTTTAAAGAATCGCCTCAGGTCTTAAAGGGTTAATTCATTGATTCCAATGTTCAATGCCAAAAACACAATTAAATCGTTAATCGCAATTATTTGTATGACAATTAATCGTCAACTTAAATCTCGTAATCGTGACAGCCCTACAGATGTCCGCTGAGGGTGGGATACCTTCTTTCGATGAAGCGGGCCACAGTCACAAGCATGCTCCTTCATCCTCGTTTCGATGTTCTCCACATCTCTCAGAAGCTCAAGGTTTCTCATTTTCGCTCTCGTCTGCCTCTCGCAGATTTCCTGGAGATAACTGCGCAGCTTGGCACTCTTTATCTGTGAGCTGACGGCAGTATAGAAAACCATTATTTTAAAAAGAACCTTTATCTAAAAGCATTGTCACAAAATAAAGGGCTAGATGTTTTTTGTTTTGTTTCTTTAACCCATTAAAACCGGGGGAACGCACCACTGTCATTTTAGATTTCTTTGGCTATTCAAAAATAGCAGATATACAAGCTCATATAGCACGGCACCGAGTGCCGCGCTATGAGCTATCTGCTACTTTTTTTTTGTGAAACTTGGTGAAAGTTTTTGAATATATATATTTTTCATTTTTAAAGCGAACATTTGTTACTCAAAACTTTGCTTCTGGAACAAAATATTTTACAAATGTTCCCTTTAAAAATATATTATATTCAAAGATTTTACGATTTAAAAAAAATAGCAGATCTGCTATTTTTGAAAAGCCAAGATATAAAATAAGGGTATCTAAAATCTAAAATGACACAGATTCGTTCCCGGTCTTAATGGGTTAAATAAAAGGTTAGGAACAATAGCTTTTTTATACACACACATTGTGGTTTCATGTCTGATCTCAACGTGTTAGAGTTATGGGATAATTGACAAAGAAAGAATACAAAATTGGCCAATTTGCTTACATTCAAAGAAGTGTTGAGAGTCTAATAGGGTACAGAAAGAAGTGACTGCATTTTGCTTTGCATACAAAGTAAAATTATCTGTGTTCATTTAACTTTGAGCCCAAGAGTTAAATTAACACTGAGGATTTCACCGTGTGATTTTGCCATCTGATTGTACTCGGAGGTTGACAGAGACAGAGACGTTTGCTCTCGCTGTTAACAATCGGCTTTGAACTTAAATAAACATCCAGCTATCCACACCTTATTCATGAACGTAACCTCAGTAAATATATCCCTAAACCTAACCTTATTCATAAACGTAACCTCAGTAAATATATTCCTAAACCTAACCTTATTCATAAAACGTAACCTCAGTAAATATATCTCTAAACCTAACCTGATTCCTAAACGTAACCTCAGTAAATATATCCCTAAACTTATACCTTATTCATAAACGTAACCTCAGTAAATATATCCCTAAACCTATACCTTATTCATAAACGTAACCTCAGTAAGGTATGCCTAAACCTAACCTTATTCCTAAACGTAACCTCAGTAAATATATCCCTAAACCTATACCTTATTCATAAACGTAACCTCAGTAAATATATCCCTAAACCTAACCTTATTCATAAATGTAACCTCAGTAAGGTATGCCTAAACCTAACCTTATTCCTAAACTTAACCTCAGTAAAACTATGCCTAAACCTAACCTTATTCCTAAACTTAACCTCAGTAAAACTATGCCTAAAGCTAACCTTATTCCTAAACTTAACCTCAGTAAAACTATGCCTAAAGCTAACCTTATTCCTAAACTTAACCTCAGTAAAACTATGCCTAAAGCTAACCTTATTCCTAAACTTAACCTCAGTAAAACTATGCCTAAACCTAACCTTATTCCTAAACTTAACCTCAGTAAAACTATGCCTAAAGCTAACCTTATCCCTAAACATACGTAACCTCAGTACAAGTATGCCTAAACCTAACCTTATTCTAAATCTTATCCTCAGTAAAAATAATAAAAGTATCCAAGAACCGCTGGGGGCGAGCGGTCCGCAAAGAAATGGGGGCGAGTGTATTTTGGGGCGAGCGTTCCGTTTAGCAAAGTGACCACCAGTATGAATATGAATAAATGAATGTGCAGGACAGTGGGGCTGTTCAGTGTGAAACAATAATAACTAGAAAAAGTGCTCCTCGGAGCACAGGTCTCCGCCAGGTCAGGTAGGTTATTGTGGCCTCCTGGTGGCGCTGTAATAGGCCAATGTGAAAAGGGTGCCATTTCTTCTAAGGCCTTCACAGCAATATGAAACTGCATTCATGATTTCAGGCATTTGTTCCAAAAACGTGTTTTGCTAAATTAGATCTGCTGGTGGCGCTATAACAGGCCAATGTGAAAAGGGTGCCATTTCTTCTTCCTTCCTGAAATTGCATGCTGTGTTCATGATTTGAGGCATTTTGTTCAAAACAAACCAATCTTGCAAATTTGGAAGACAATCTTAGGCAACCAGGATGGAATATGGGAAATCAGACAAATCCGTGTTGATCACATGACTATAGAGATACTGTGTACCGATTTGTGTGATGATGTGTTTTTCACAAATCGGCCTCCTGGTGGCGCTATAACAGGCCAATCTGAAAAAGTGTGTGTGAAAAGTTTCGCAGTGACCGGGCCAACGGTGCCGGAGATCAGCTGGTCACAGACAGAAGGACGGACACACGGACGGACAGGGTGCAAAACATACTCTCTCGCCATGCCTTTCGGCCTGGCGGAGACAATAATTTTAGATATGTTTGATTTATGAAAAATATTGTTATGTTTTATGTTTTTGAACATCTTTTGAAATAATACAAAAATAGTATAGGAAGTATTAAAAGGGATATTTACTCGCGACCCATAAAAATTGTCCCGACTCAGTGTTTGGAGAAACACTGCTTCCATATAGAGCATCGCAGTTCCCGCCCCTTCCGGGTGCCGGAAGAAAAAACTCAATGCATTTTTCCCATTGACATTTCCAAAAATATTTATATCAATTAATTTAAGCCTCGAATCAAGCCATCCAGGGTCCTGGTGAATCATGACCATAAAACGTTTGATTCTGTGAAAAAAACTTTTTTGAAAACGGCAAAACAGAGGGTATTTATTAAATATAGTATATCATATCATTAAATATAAAATAAAATAAATCACAGAAAAAAAACGTTTTATGGTCATGATTCACCAGGACCCTGGATGGCTTGACTCGAGGCTTAAATTAATTGATATAAATATTTTTGGAAATGTCAATGGGAAAAATGCATTGAGTTTTTTCTTCCGGCACCAGGAAAAACCAGGAAGTGGGCGGGAACTGCGATGCTCTATAAGGAATGATTATATGGTAACGGTTTGTGTTTGTTATGTGACGCCGGACCAGAACTCTGCTCACACTATAAAACACTGCTCAGCCCAAAAGTACTGTCTCTGTGGATGTTTTCAGCAGAAGAGTGAACCCTGCTAGAAGAGAGAGATAAAGAAGAGGAGAGAGATAAAGAAGAGGAGAGAGCTTGACAGTTGAGAAGAGAGAGAAAATGAGGCACCTCATGGGCGTGGCCTTTGCAGCCTCTTTCATTCTGCTGGTGATAGGATGTCAAGTGAATGTCGATGAACACCAGGTGTCTGGAGCCAGCCTACGCCCCAACGCCTCATCAACCATGAGAGAACATGTTTCTCCAGGACCACCGTCCTGGAGAAACTGGCCCAGTCGTCGGTTCTATCCGCATGAACACCGCTTCATCCTCGTGAGCGAGCCAGAACAACGTCAACAACAGGAGCCTGTCAATGAATGCCAGATGTCTGCAGCCAGCCTACGCCCCAAGGTGTCATCAACCATGAGAGGACATGTCTTTTTGTTCCAAAAAATGTGTTTTGCTAAACTGACCTGCTAGACCTGCTGGTGGCGCTATAACAGGCCAATGTCAAAAGGGTGGCGTTTGCTCCTCAACATGGTGTGAATGTGTGTGCAAAGTTTGACCGCAATCGGACGCTGCGTTCATGATTTGCGGCATTTTGTTCAAAACAAGCCACTACTGCAAACTTTAGATGTCAATCTTAGCCAATCAGGATGGATTATGAAAAATCAAACACATCCGTCTTGATCACATGACTATAGAGATCATCTGTAGCGATGAAATTTGGATAAAATCAAATGTTTTACATATGTCGGCCTCCTGGTGGCTCTATAAAAGGCAGATGTGAAAAACGCAGGGCAAAGGTTTTTCCTTGACCTCTAGAGAGTGCGCTTACAAAGTTTTACACAGATCGGTGCAGTTATAGGTAAAAACACGAATCAGCCTGTTATAGCGCCACCATGAGGCTGATTTGAAAATGTTCAAGTGGCAATTCGTCCTCGGCATAGTGGAAATATGCAAAATGCAAGGAAATTGCATGCTGTGTTCATGATTTGAGGCATTTTGTTGAAAACGGAGCACTCCTGCAAACTTTGGAAGCCATTTTTAGCCAATCAGGATGGAATATGAAAAATCTGAAAGACCTGTTTCGTTTAATGACTATAGAGATACTGTAGGAGTACTGTCAAAAAATATGTTTTGCACAAATCGGCCGCCTGGTGTCGCTATAAAAGGCCCATGTGAAAGATTTGGGGCAGAGGTTCTGCTGTAGCATCCAAGGAATGTGTGTGCACAGTTTCACGGCGAGCAAGCCAACGGTGCCGGAGATTAGCTGTACACAGACAGAATGACGGACACACGCACGGACGGATGGACGGACACACACGGACGGACGGACGGACGGACGGACACACACGGACGGACGGACAGGGGGCAAAACATACTCTCTCGCCATGCCTTTCGGCCTGGCGGAGACAATAATAATACACCGTTTTTTGTTGAGGTCACTTACATTCTTTTATCAGACATGGAGTAAGAAAATAGCTCCTTCTCCAACTCAAGCCTTCTTTTCTCCCTGCATGGACAACGTTATCACCAACAAAAAAAACCCATAAATCATAACAATTCATAATCACAGTGGTGGATAGTAACGCAGTACATTTACTCAAGTACTTTTACTAATTAATTTACTTTACATGAGTATTTCCAATTTTCAATACTTTTACCCACTACATCTCAGAGGTAAATATTGTACTTTTACTCCACAACAATTATATGAAAACTTTAGTTACTAGTTACTTTTTAGATTTGAATTATTATTACAAAATATACAATAACCACTGCAGTGCTATATATACTTTGGCTATTTGAAAACAGCTAATCTACAAGCCCACAACGTGTCGTAAAGTGGCGTATTGTATTTGTATTAATAATCAACATATGCATGCAAAGTAACTAACTAGTAACTAAAGCTGTCAAATAATTGTAGTTGAGTAAAAAGTACAATATTTGCCTCTCTAAGATGTAGGGGAGTAGAAGTATAAAGTATCAAGGAATGGAAATTTTCAAGTAAAAGTAACTCAAAATTGTACTTAAATACTGTAACAGTACTTGAGTACATGTTTGGCTACTTAGTTACTTTCCACGCCACTGTTAACTATGTCAATGAACTATAGTTCAGTTAAAATGTTTAATGTAGGTCTACATCATGCAGCAAAAGCATGCAAGCCTAAAAAAAACACATGTGCATCATGTATCCCTGATACATGACTGTCATATATCATATGATAGTCATGGATGAACTTCAACCTGGTGTTTGCACTTTCTCCCTTTTTGGCCCGTACATCTACATAAAGTTCATATTTCAAATATAAAGGGCTTACCCCATGGCCACGGATGTTACAATTATGTACGGGCTCTCAGAAGTACCCGTATCTTCCATTTTGTTCAATAAAAAGCATTTTAATCCGGTCGGTGGCCATTTTTTTCATACGCTTTCAACTTCGAGACCCTATCGGTTGGGAGGTGTATTGCACTCTCTGATGCATTATAACTATGCGAAAATGGCCACCGATCGGAATAAAATGATTTTTATTGAACAATACGGTAGATACGGGTACTTCCGAGGGCCCGTACATGATTTTAACATCCGTGGCCATGGGGGTAAGCACTTTATATTTGAAATCTGAACGTTTCTGTAGATGTACGGACCAAAAAGGGAGAAAGTGCAAACACCAGGTTGAAGTTCATCCATGACGGATCCATGGCTATTGCACATGATGAGTAAAGTAGCGTTTAGCTGACATACATTAACATTCTAGAGCAGAGCGACGCGTTAAATATATAACATTAATAACTCTATAATAACACACTGAAACATAAGATTAATAACCCTATAATAACACACTGCTGTAATATTGTCTCTTGATAATAACGCTCTAACTACACGTGCGTCAAATCACCATAAATAAACCAGAAGGACTTCCGGTCCACGCAGTTTAAAGTGAGTTGGTTTACAAATATTTTCTGGTAATGCAAAACAATGTAGGAAATATAATGTTCAAATAAATATAGTTTTAGAAACACATACATAATTGTGTAAAAATCGATATGCTGTATAAATACCAGTGGTTCCCAAACGTTTTAGCTCAAGACCCAAAAGATAACACATTTTATTTATGAAATACTTTTGATACTTTTTATATATATATATATATATATATATATATATATATATATATATTTATATAATATATAAATAAAAATAAAGGGGGGGGGGATATTACTCGCAACCCATACAAATTGGGTCCCACTGTTTGGTAAACAGTGCTGTGTATAATAATACAGCTCTTGTTTTGAAAGCACAACGCATCCACTTCCGGCCCAGCTGTAACTTATTGTCGCTGACTACACTGTTGTTATTAGCGTCTCTGTACCAACGAGCTAAGCTAAGCTAACTGCTGTTGTTTTGAACCGCAGAGACAGACAGGAGGGAAACGGAATCAAACCTTCACCTTTCATGTAAACGCTGCTGTATGGATGCGATCTTTGTGAAATAGTCCTCATCAGGGAAAGCAGCCATGATGATGATGATGATGATAGCTCCTTTGTTGTGCTGCAGCTGAGGAAGAAGACATGCGAACGGAAAAGATGTTTGAGTCGGTTGCCATGGTCACCGGTGTTGCCATGTCCGCTTATTGTAAGCGACCTTGGGCTTGTTCTTCTGTAAAGTTGCTTGTAAATATTGGTGGTTGCGGGCTTGTTTCTTTAAGTGTAGGTGCTCATTTAGGCTTGTTTCTAAAGTAAAGTGTAGTTGCTTATTTGGGCTTCCTTCCTAAATGCTGTTTAAACCAGTGGTTCTGAATATTTGTGGTTCTGAATTTATGTCATGGACCCCCAAATTAATATGTTATGTATTTGTCCCTAACCCCCATCTGAAAACATGTTGTGCCAGGCACCCCCGTACCAGATTTGTGTTAGAATGTTTCCAAAAATATTCCAAATATTCCACATTTTATTTCAAGATTAAAGAAAAAAAAAAAGCAGATCTACAAGCAGTTGTGTATACTGTATACATTTTCAATGTATACAGTATACAGGTTTAACGTGCTCATAATGGCCTATAGTGCCCTCGCTTCTTTTGGGCTTGTTTAGACCTGGCTGCTTATTTTTCTCGCACAATCTGGCAACACTGATGGTCACCACTTCCCACAATGCCCTTTGATAAACACACGGACCACGTGGCTCCTCGGCTCCCGCCCAAAACAAACAAACAAACAGCTGTATCCACAATAATAGTTTTGACTTGGAAACAAATGTAGCTCTTAATGACAACAATACATAATGAGCCAAATGTAAACCACAGACACGGTAAGGAAAGTGATGTTTGAACTAATTAGGTCTTGGTTTAAAGGTTATTAACTTGTTGTGCTTATGAAATAAAATCGTTCTGGTTTGCTTTTAATCTGTGTAAGCCAGTGGTTCTCAAAGTGGGGTCCGGGGACCCCCAGGGGTTCCTCCCCAGCAAAAGTAGTTAACATCGCAATCACAATCATTTTAACCACTTTATCCATTCATATGTTGGCTATTCAAAAGTAGCAGATATACAAGCTCGCAGCAAGCTTGTATATCTGCTATTGTTGAAACATTTTTGAAAGAATATATCTGAACATTTCATGTAATTTAGATAAAAAAAACAAAAACATAAATCTTCTAGGGCAGTGGTCCACCAGTGGGGACTACCAGTGGTTCTTGAGGGGGCCCCCAGCAAAAGGTGTTAATGAATATTCACCCCTTTATCCATATTGTATATGTTGGCTATTCATAAATAGCAGATATACAAGCAAAGTGCCGTACTGTGAGCTTGTAGATCTGAACATTTTTAGAAAAATCTTGAAAGTGTTTTTTGTAATTTGTGTAATTTTTTTAACACAAATCTTCTCTTCTGGGGGTCCCTGGCACAAAACATTTTCAGATGGGGGTCCGCGGCCAAATGTATATCAATTTAGGGGTCCTTGGCATGAAACATTTTGAAAACCACTGTTCTAGGGAGTCCCTGGCACGAAACATTTTTAAGGTAGCGCCGCGGTCCACGGGCAAATGCGTATCAGTTTGGGGGTCCTTGACTTTGAAAAAGTTTGAGAACCACTGGTGTAAACCAAACCCAGTTCATCTTTTGGCATAGATCTCCAAAGGGTTTTTGTGGGGCTGTCTGTCGTAGATCTTCTTATTTTTGTGCAACGAATATTTGAATATTTGTATAGAATACGAATACGTGGGGGGAGGCCGGGGGGGGAATGATCTTTCCAGGTAGACAGGCGAGTTTGTATATCAGATAACTTGCTAAGCATCAATCAGCTGACATTGATGAATGTCTAGAACTGAATGCCAAGCTTCAGGAAGTCTTGCATTGTCTTTAGCTGATAAGCCCCTCTCTCTCTCCCCTTCCCCCTCTCCCTCCATCTTTGAGATATGAGATTACACACAGTGACAGGTCTCTCTCTGGTATCGTCCTCTGATCTCACCTTGTGCTGCATTTTCAAAGTTCACCGCTGACAGCTCTCATAATGTCATGTTTTGACTGTCTGTGCTTGTGGTGGAGTCATTTCGTCGTTAAAGCCATGTGTTTCTCAAAGTGGGGTTCTAGGGGGTCCCGAGCAAAATTAGTTTATATATTTATTAGCATCAAAAATCTGTTGTTTGACCACTAACCGTATACATTGGCTATATACTAGTTCACAAGGCGTCAATTAGTTAATTCACTGATCACGTCCAACCCAGATTTTGCACAAACAAGGGGTTGAATTCGTTCTCCTGCTATGCCCCAAAAATGTGGAATGCCCTACCAAAAGTCGCGAAGGAGTGTAAAACCCTACTCTCCTTCAAAACTGCCCTAAAAGAATACCTAGGTGGCTGCAATTCGAAACTGGTCCCTGTAAAAGTCATAACCTAGCCCCCCCCCCCCCCCCCCCCTCGAACTGTTTACTGTACATATTTTTATTTTTCTTATTTTTAAACTGTTTATATGATGTTCTGCATAGTAGTGTATATCTATCATTTAATGTCACTATGAATTGAGTACAAAGGACCCCAATGGAAACAAGCCAATGGCTTTCTTGGGTTTTTAAATTCCTATTAGCTGACCTTGTATTGAACTGTACTTTCATATGCTTTTTTCTACAAACTTCTAATAAAGTATTCAATCAATCAATCAATCAGTCACATCGCAACTTTTCCCCCCAAAAATGTTGATTTCTTTTTTAAATAATACAAGACACAAATCTGGGGGTCCCTGCCTTGCACCAAAATATTTTCGGATGGGGGTCCGTGGCCAAATACACATTCATTTGGGCGTCCTTGACATGAAAATGTTTGAGAGCCACTGGTTAAGGCTATACCACCACCACACCTCATCTTCCCTATGATGGCGTAATTGTAAACCCCTCCAACATGCAAGAACCCTAATCAAGCAATTTCCCCCAATTCCAGCCCCATCAAATTGCTCTTTTAGCTGTTGAACTGGGGGAGTTTTGTCATCCCTTTCTCATGCTAATCTGCCCCATTCAGCATCTCTCTGTGAGGTTATTTGTTGTGAAATAAATCCCCTTGTTTGCCTTCCTGCATGTATAATTGATATTCTTCGCAGGGCTCTTTGTTTGGGGCGGTCGGCGGTGGAGAGCTGAGCGGTCCGGTCGGCACTTTGGAAGATGTTGGAAGAAAGATGGGGAGACGTTTGCAAGCATTGTTGTTCTGCTGCTGGTGGTGCTCTGAGATGAGGTTGGTGTCAGCGATCAACCCTGTGATTATTATACTTAAAAATGTCATATATCGTTGCTGCTGTCGGGCAGAAAAAATGGTTAGAATCTCCATATTCTAACCTTTTTTGTGTTTTTTTGTTTTAAATTAACGCCCTACTTGATCATACTGTCTACAGCGTCACACAAAAGCATCAAAAGTAGCAGATCTACAAGATCAAAACGCGGCTCGAAACGTGTGACACTGTAGTATGATCATGTTGGGCATTCAAAAACAAACAAAGATAAAGATAACTTTCTGTCCGACGGTGGTGTATTTCAATACATGCTGTCATGTTGGAAGCAAACATCACTATATTTTTGACTAAATATCCCAATATAGATTGTGCCGATAATATCAATTTTCTTTTTATTTTTGCGAAATTTGTTTTAAAAAAAAAGAGAAAATAGCGATCTACAAACTGACAACACGTCCCGATCTACAAACTGACAACACGTCCCGATCTACAAACTGACAACACCTTGTAGATCCACTATTTTCGCTATTTTTGACAATTTCTGGAAATAATTAAATAAGGCTTACCACTTATGCCATAACAAGATACGACAAGTATAAAATAGCCAGGAAAAAGACCAATAACCAGGTTAATGCCATATCAAGCGATGACCCAAATCCCAGATGATATCTGGACTCATATCACCACACTATCAATATGATATTGATATATTGCCCATGCAGCCCTAATACTAATACAGTATATATACCGTTCCCATAAGTTGTTTCTGGACCCCTTTAAGAGATACATTATGGTCATTGATTAAGCCTCAACAATGGCCACTTTGCATGAGAATTAATCTCTCAAGACAGATTCTATGAGAATCAACAGCTACTAAATTAATTACATTGATATTCAATGCACAGCTCCTTCAGAGAGCTCTGTGGTGCCCTGCCTAGCAGAGTCTGTATTCAGCCGCTAGCCGGTCACAAAACATCTGTGCAGTTAATAATTTGATAAACAGCTTATACAAATGGCAAATTAGACTCTCCGAACCCCTCCCCCTGTGTGGCATTTGGAACAGTTGGCTTGCCTCGCCTTGTGCAGGCTGCGGTGCACCGTGTTTTAGGTTTATCTGTCTTGTGTGTGCTTGGCCATCCTCCCCTCCTCCTTTCACCATCTACTTAGATTCTGAAGTTACGTTTAAGGTTAATTCAAGTCCTCTGTTCCCAGCTGTGAGTGAGAGCAAAAAGTTAACTGGCGTTGAGGTGTTGCTATTGAGGGAAATGTTCGTAAGACCTCATTCTGCATGGTTGAACACGTCTTCTTCATTCCTCATTCTCGTACAAACATTTACAAAGCTGCTGAGAATGATATTAAAAAGAATAACCAGACGCTTAATAGAGACATATTTTGGAATAGCCTCGTAGTTCCACTGTGAAAGGGTTATTGTTTAACAGGAATTCAGATGAGTTCCCACTGAAATTGCAAATGAAGGCGTGACATATTTTTCCCAAGGTGCATTCTACAGCAGAGTGTAAAAGCTTTCAAGTTTCACGTGTTAATGGTCCCTTGTTTCTATATATAATTGGCTGATACCATCAGCGGCAGAAGAGATTTGACCAGGCTTTTATAATCACTCCAACTACTGGGCACTTCATGCAGCTGGCACAGTTATAGCTTCATTTTCACTGAGTTATATTAAAAAGACTAAATGTCTCCAAGTGATGATACTAGTAATATCTATGAGAAGCCTTGACTGATGGCATTTCGGAATCACGTGTGTGCGTGCATGCATGTGTGTGCATGAGTGCATGCAAGGCAAGCCCAAATACTTGCACATACAATGTGTTGGGTTATGTGTAATGTGTGAACCTCTTTGTAAGAATATATATTGTTCCTCTGTGTGTTGTCAAGTGGATAACATGTGTAGGGGGGAAAAAAATCACATTTGCAATTTAATGTAAAATCAGGCTACAGTAACAACATAAAATGGAATTGTGAATTTGAGCTTCCATTATTTGTCTTCTTTTCCCGCAATGAAGAAATTGAACACAGTGTGTAATGTGTAAAAAGGCATGCTGTGTTATTGACAGTAGTTTCACATAGAATAGTTGTGGCCTTCTGTAGGTATTGGATCTCATCAAGGATAATTAAAGACATTCATGTTCTGTCACTATATGTGCAGAACATGAAATGGAATGGAAAACACTAAGGTTATGTTAAGGAGTGTAACAGAGAAATAAGTACTAGCTTTCTAGTCTCCCTAACAAACTCTAACAAAGTTAATATTCTTGATGTCCCACCATCAATGTAATGTAATCACACTGTGAGTGATCAAAAATGCAGAAGACTAACGTCTAAAAAAATGCGAAACAAAACAAAAAACTAAGATTGTCTTCCTGGAACACATTTCACAGCTATAGTGTGTTCTTTGGACGGGTTGACTGAGAGAATCAGATTCACCATGATGCTGCACTTGTTGTTTATTTGAATAAACATCAGGCCAGTCTCGAGTGGCGTCTGAGAGGACAATGCCTCACTGTGGTTCAAATCAAAAGACTCACAGGTTCAGGACAATGGCCTCTTGTCACAGCGCACACACAGATCTTGTGATGTCACAACTTTCGGTGAGTGGATCCATTCTATCCGTTTTACTCTTCCTTTCCCCCGTCGACCTTCTGCAAGTTCTTTCGGCCGGCTGTTCTGGCCTCGTGGTGTGAGAGGACAAGTTAACATACCGAGAGAACCGTCCCTCTGACAACCAGTGTGTGAGACAGCTGATAGCTGGGTCTGTGTGGTACTGTGCACAGTGGTGTAAAGTAACTAAGTACATTTAGTCAAGTACTGTTACTTAAGTACAGTTTTGAGGTACTTTTACTTTACTGGAGTATTTCCAATTGTCTATTATTTTACTTCTACTCCACTACATCTCAGAGGCAAATATTGTACTTTTACTCCACTACAATTATTTGAAAACTTTAGTTACTTTGCAGGTATAGATTATTACATTATGAAACATACATTAACCACTTTAGCCGTTGTGAGCTTGTAGATCTGCTATTTTCAAACATTTAGTACTTTTACTTTTGGTACTTTAAGTACATTTTTATACCAATACTTTTGTACTTTTACTCAAGTAAATTTTGAATTCCGGACTTTTACTTAACGTAACAGAGTACTTCTACATTGCAGTATTGATACTTTTACTTGAGTAAGATGCCAGTCGCCTCGACTGATTTCAGGAATTGGGATTCCGTTGTTGAAGAGTCCAACGTGTATTTCTATTGGCTTTCTCCAAAGTATAAATCAGTCCGTATCTGTCAGTCCTTATCCCTTTTACGCCCATGGAGATCTCTGTATCTGTTAGTCTGTGTCCCTTTTATGCCCATATATGGAGATCCCTGATATCGTCATCATCAGTATACGCATGCCCCATTTTGTGCCCATATATGGAGCTGACTGTTTTGTTTGTGCCTGATGCTATGGTTAGAGGTTAGACTGCATTGAGAACTCCTTATGTGGTTATGGCTGAGTCATGGTGACATGAGCGTGACGTCAGAGGTCCGCCCGCCGGCCCCTCCCTTATGTCTGCCAGAGTTAAACAAGACCAGGAGACCTGGTTCTGCCAGACCCGGAATAAATTCCTTTTCCTTTTATGCCCATGTATGGACGAAAGGGGGACGAAATTGGCTGACTCTATTCAGCACTGTGATTGGCTAGCGAGACACACGATGACATTAATAACCTATAAATAGGATTATGCACTTCAAAAAATCATTTTTTTTTAAGTGAGCTCCATCACTATGGGGACGAAACTTGAACCCTCTTTTATGCCCATGTGTGGACAAAATAGGGACAAAGCCTCATGTAGGCCGACCCCTTGGGTCTGGCAAACATTGTCTATAGCTGCCCCTGCCAGCGATTCCGAGCATTTTCAATAACCTATGAAAAATCATAGAATATCGTTTTTACAACGAGCTACCCGCCGATCGCTTTAAAAGACGTAAGTAGTCTCGTAGAATCTGAGAAAAGAAAAAGTGCCGTCACGGTTGCATAGCTTGTTTTCGCCAAAAAGCAACAGAAAGCAGAAGCAGAGAAAACTAGAAAATGTGCTCCTCGGAGCACAAGTCTCCGCCAGCAGACCCGTGCTATTTTAATCAAATGAAATCACCTACCCTATCTTTAACCATAGTTCTCTAGGAATGTTCTAATTTTTACGTAATTTGGACTGGAAGGTACTGTTCCAATCAAGACTGATTGATCCTGTCTTACCTCACAGTGTCTTACCTCACAGTGTTTGCATCTAAAGAATGTTCTTCTTGAAGCAATGTGTCATATGGGAGTCGTCGTAATTGACTGGTTTGTTCAAATACTTGTCTGTCTTCTTCATCTTCATTGTCTTGAACAGTTTCAGCAGTTGATTGGTGTGTTTGATCTATGTCAGTTTTCTCTAGTGCTACATAATGTATTTGATCAAGGTGGCCAATTGTTATAGTATTAAGACTTCGGCCTTGTTGTGGGATCAATTCAACTCTATAGTCCTCTTCTGTGTTACTGTTGTAGATGAGTATGCTTTCTTAGCTTTGGCCTTCTGCGCCTTTGCTTGACCAATGTTAGGTGTTCTCAGAGGGACACACACACGCACGGACGGGTGATTTGGACTGGAAGGTACTGTTCCAATCAAGACAAAAAACTTAAACGGCTTTTTGAAGTGACACACCTATTTATAGGATTTTATTTCGTCATGCGTCCCTCTAGCCAATCAAAGGCATTGGTGTCAACATATTGACACGTGTCACGTGGAGCTTGACCAATGTTAGCTTGGCTAGGGGCCATGCTCACACACGGCGGGACGAAGCGAAAACATACTCTCCACCTACGGCGGAGACAATTAGACTTTTATAAATCCTATACACGGTAACTAGACCATCTTGAGTTTGTTGTGATCACGTGATCTTTGGCTGTACTCTTCATCATCATCATCATTCACAGGCCGCGGAAGAGCGCCCTCTATCGTAAACCACTGAAAACACCACATGACGAGTGACTGGTCAATGGCGGTGTGAGCCTTGGATTGAAATGACAAGTATACTCGTCAATGGCAGTCAATGAGTTCATTTGAATATAGAATTGGTCAAACTAGCAATAGAAAACATGTTCAGAAGCATCTTCCATAAGACCTAATGGTCCTGGATAGTGTGTGCGTATCTGTCCTTCACATATCTCCAGAACCGTCCGTCCGAGTATCGCTGAGGACCCGAGGGAGTATGGTGCCCACTGTCCACTTCCGACAATATATATATCAGACCATACAGTATATAGGCATGGAGAATAACGAGCAATGAAAGGGTACATTGCACATACTATGTATATACAGTATATAATATTCCTAATCCTTCATAATGTTGATATGCTCAGCTGGTCCGCATTAAATCAAAATATACTTAAGGTCATGGCATCTTGTACAGTCAGTCCCCTTATAGCAATTGGAATGCTAACGATTTATGACTGGGACTCCATAATTGAGCATGGCTGACAACATAGTGACATCATAGTTATGACGTGAGTGTCAAGACAGCCTGATTAAATGTGGACCGCACAGACAGCAAATGGCAGTGTTGAGACAGATAGCCTACGAGCGCATGACCCAGAAAGCCTCCGCAAGCCTTCACAGGGAACAATTCGAGCAGAGATCGATAAACCTTATTTTCCGCTGGTAATCACACCATAGCCTTTCCTGGATGGTAAGGTTCTGACCTTACCATTAGTTAAATGCTTGGCCCATCACAGCCCATGTATAGCGGCAGTTCTGTCAATGATCTGCCGCTCCAGTCAATGAGACAGAAACGAGGAGACACAGAAGAACCAAGATCTCGGAGCAATCAACAGTTGGCCAAGACTGTAGCCCAAACACCAATGAAGAAACATCATCTGACATACACAGGAAAGAAAACCCACATCTGTAAACAATGCGGAAAGGGTTTCAATGACTCGGGTAATCTTACAAGACACCAGCGTCTCCACACTGGGGAAAAGCCTTTCCTCTGTAAACAATGCGGAAAGGTTTTCAATGACTCAGGTAACCTGAAGACACACCAGCGTCTCCACACTGGGGAAAAACCTTTCCGTTGTGAAGAATGTGGCAAGACCTTCAGTGCGTTAGATGGTCTTAGGAGTCACCAGCGTCTCCACACTGGGGAAAAAACATTCCTCTGTAAAAAATGTGACAAGACCTTTAGTGTGTTGAGTAATCTTACAAGACACCAGCGTCTCCACACTGGGGAAAAGCCTTTCCTCTGTAAACAATGCGGAAAGGGTTTCAATGACTCTGGTAACCTGAAGTCACACCAGCGTCTCCACACTGGGGAAAAACCTTTCCTCTGTGAGATGTGTGACAAGACCTTCAATGTGTTAGATAGTCTTAGGAGTCACCAGCGTCTCCACACTGGGGAAAAACCTTTCCTCTGTAAACAGTGCTACAAGACCTTCAATCAGTTGAGTAGTCTTAAGAGACACCAGCGTCTCCACACTGGGGAAAAACCTTTCCTCTGTAAACAGTGCTACAAGACCTTCAATGAGTTGAGTAGTCTTAAGAGACACCAGCGTCTCCACACTGGGGAAAAACCTTTCCTCTGTAAAAAATGTGACAAGACCTTCAGTGACTTAGGTAATCTTAAGAGACACCAGCGTCTCCACACTACACTGGAGAAACACATTTCCTCTGTAAACAGTGTGTTTAGGTCACCTGACAGCACATCAAGCACTGGGGGGGGGGGGAATATCTGTATCCGTGGAGAACACAGAAATTCTCAGTGTGTTCGGGAGATTGTTCCCTGATTGGCCAACCCAAACTGTCGGCTTCACAGGTAGGCAGAGTGTTTTTTTGTATCGCTGAGGACCCAAGGAAGTGTGGTTTCCGGTGTGAAGTCGGCCGGATTGGTCGTTCCCCCAAAATATCTATTTGAAGATCATCAGGTACAAAACATGCACTACGTCACGGCTAAGCCGGACTTCACATGAACTGTCAGCCTGTGTATACCCATGTATGGACGAAAGGGGGACAGACTTTTTTGGCTGGGGCCGGAGGACAAATGGCCCCTGCCCATGTATGGACGAAACAGATACCCATGTATGGACGAAAGGGGGACAGACTTTTTTGGCTGGGGCCGGAGGACAAATGGCCCCTGCCCGTTGCGATTTTGTGCACAGGGCCCATTTTCACTTTAATCCGTCTATGAGTTTCGGAACGATAATAACAAAACATAATTTTACATATCGTGCTAATTGTTTAAAAAACAGGGCTATAGTGCAGGGGGCTGTAACGCTGTTTCACAAATCACAGACTGGGCCTAACAAAACCTTAAGCAAAGATTTGAGTTAAAAATTTTACATTTTCTCGATTTTTCAAAAATAGCAGATCTACAAGCTCATAGCGCGGCACTCGGTGCCACGCTATGAGCTTGTATATCTGCTATTTTTGAACAGCCAAATTGTAAAATAATGCTTTTTTAGCTCAAATCAAAAGATTACACAGATGCGTTCCAGGTCTTCATGGGTGAAAAGACGTAGTAGAGTCTCGTCGAATCTGAGGAAAGAAATAGAGCCGTCGCGATAATCCGTTCCATAGTTATTGGCAGTTGCATTTAGCTTGTTTTCACCAAAAAGCAACAGAAAGTGTTGAAAATTTGATTTTTATAAATCCTAAACACGGTAACTAAACCATCTTGAGTTTGTTGTGATCACGTGATCATTGGCTGTACTCTTCATCATCATCGTCATCATCATCATCATTCACAGGCTGCGGAAGAGCGCCCTCTATCGTAAACAACTGAAAACACCAAATGACGAGTGACTGGTCAATGGCGGTGTGAGCCTTGGATTGAAATGACGAGTATACTCGTCAATGGCATTCAATGAGTTAATTTGAATATAGGATTGGTCAAACTAGCAATAGAAAACATGTTCAGAAGCATCTTCCATAAAACCTAATGGTCCTGGATATTCTTCTATAAATTACACAGATCTCTGTGTGAGTTTGCGTATCTGTCCTTCACATCTCAAGAACCGCCCGTCCGAATATCGCAGAGGACCCGAGGGAGTATGGTGCCCACTGTCCACTTCCGACAATATATATATATCAGACCACACAGTATAACGAGCAATGAAAGGGTACATTGCACTTCATAATATGTATATACAGTATATAATATTCCTAATCCTTCATAATGTTGATATGCTCAGCTGGTCCGCATTAAATCAAAATATACTTAAGGTCATGGCATGTACAGTCAGTCCCCTTATAGGGTTTTTCAATTGGAGTGCTAACAATTTATGACTGGGACTCCATAATTGAGCATGGCTGACAACATAGTGACATCATAGTTATGACGTGAGTGTCAAGACAGCCTGATTAAATGTGGACCGCACAGACAGCAAATGGCAGTGTTGAGACAGATAGCCTACGAGCGCGTGACCCAGAAAGCCTCCGCAAGCCTTCACAGGGAACAATTCGAGCAGAGATCGATAAACCTTATGTTCCGCTGGTAATCACACCATAGCCTTTCCTGGATGGTAAGGTTCTGACCGTACCATTAGGTTCTGACCTTACCATTAGTTAAATGCTTGGCCCATCACAGCCCATGTGTTACGAACATTCAGGGCATACTTAGAAACAATAGCCTATATATGGAGATCCCTATAGATGGAGACAATAGACCTGCAAAGTCGTCATAGAGACCCAAACGTGCCATATGTACGGAGTCTGACATCAGCGAACCCTTCCCAGAAACTCCATGTATAGACAACCATCACGTCCAGGGCTGACGTCTTGATCCCATATTTGGCCATAACTAACTAACTAACTAATCGGCAGCTCCATATATGGAGACGTCTGACACTATCTGACATCATCATAGTGATGTCAGGACCGCAAACCAGTATTATAAAGAGAGGCTCGAAACCTCTCAGAAGGGCATGTCCCAAAGAGATTCCGAGATACTTTGCTACCTACAGAGAGAGAAGCATCGAGGAGAAACCAGTAATAATACTCTCATCATCGGCACTAGACTCAGTCTTAACCCTTCCAGAGTGACCAACATTGACCCAAGCAGGATTAGATCGTCAGACAACCCAGTGCACTCAGCGACGCTCGAACGACTGGCTGGCCGTACAAACCAGCTAGGCCTCTCAGTGGCTCTTGAGCCCGGTTCTAAACAATCAGCCGATTATCAGTGTTTCACCATGTATAGCGTCAGTTCTGTCAATGATCTGCCGCTCCAGTCAATGAGCCAGAAACGAGGAGACACAGAAGAACCAAGATCTCGGAGCAATCAACAGTTGGCCAAGACTGTAGCTCAAACACCAATGAAGAAACATCATCTGACATACACAGGAAAGAAAACCCACATCTGTAAACCGTGTGAAAAGAGCTTCAATGACTCGAGTAATCTTACAAGACACCAGCGTCTCCACACTGGGGAAAAGCCTTTCCTCTGTAAACAATGCGGAAAGGGTTTCAATTACTCTGGTAAACTGAAGACACACCAGCGTCTCCACACTGGGGAAAAACCTTTCCGCTGTGAAGAATGTGGCAAGACCTTCAATGTGTTAGATGGTCTTAGGAGTCACCAGCGTCTCCACACTGGGGAAAAACCTTTTCTCTGTAAAAAATGTGACAAGACCTTCAGTGTGTTGAGTAATCTTACAAGACACCAGCGTCTCCACACTGGGGAAAAGCCTTTCCTCTGTAAACAATGCGGAAAGGGTTTCAGTGACTCTGGTAACCTGAAGTCACACCAGCGTCTCCACACTGGGGAAAAACCTTTCCTCTGTGAGATATGTGGCAAGACCTTCAATGTGTTAGATAGTCTTAGGAGTCACCAGCGTCTCCACACTGGGGAAAAACCTTTCCTCTGTAAACAGTGCTACAAGACCTTCAGTGTGTTGAGTAGTCTTAAGAGTCACCAGCGTCTCCACACTGGGGAAAAACCTTTCATCTGTAAACAGTGTTACAAGACCTTCAGTGTGTTGAGTAGTCTTAAGAGTCACCAGCGTCTCCACACTGGGGAAAAACCTTTCATCTGTAAACAGTGTTACAAGACCTTCAGTGTCTTGAGTAGTCTCAAGAGACACCAGCGTCTCCACACTGGGGAAAAACCTTTCCTCTGTAAACAAGACTAGTAGACCTGGTTCTGCCAGACCCAGACTTCACATGACGTGTCAGCCTGTGTCTATGCCCATGTATGGACGAAAGGGGGACAGACTTTTATGGCTGGGGCCTAAGGACAAAGTGACCAAAACCTGTTTTTTGCCCATGTATGGAGAAAACAGGTACAAAACATGCCCATGTATGGACGAAAGGGGGACAGACTTTTATGGCTGGGGCCTAAGGACAAAGTGACCAAAACCTGTTTTTTGCCCATGTATGGAGAAAACAGGTACAAAACATGCCCATGTATGGACGAAAGGGGGACAGACTTTTTTTGGCTGGGGCCTAAGGACAAAGTGACCATGCCCATGTATGGACGGAACAGGTACAAAGCCTCATGTAAGACAGACCCCCTGGGTCCGGCAAAAATGTGACAAGACCTTCAGTGTGTTGAGTAATCTTAAGAGACACCAGAGTCTCCACACTACACTGGAGAAACACATTTCCTCTGTAAACAGTGTGTTTAGGTCACCTGACAGCACATCAAGCACTGGGGGGGGGGGATATCTGTATCCGTAGGAGAACACAGAAATCAGTGTGTTCGGGAGATTTTTCCCTGATTGGCCAACCCAAACTGTCGGCTTCACAGGTTGGCAGAGTGTTTTTTTGTATCGCTGAGGACACAAGGAAGTGTGGTTTCCTGTGTGAAGTCGGCCGGATTGGTGGTACCCCCAAAATATCTATTTGAAGATAATCAGCATGACCAACGTCATAGATTGGCCTTTTTACTATCATAATGGGTACTGCGTGTCATTCCCTCCTGTAGTCATAAATGACACAGTGGTTCTGCATACTGATAGATTTATTCAAGCACTCTTACGGCTCAAATACACCAACGTCGAACTACATAAAATAAAGCATAAACAAACAAACGCTCGCATTAACAGAAACATAACAAACATTGTACAAACAAACAAATGTGAAACAAAAGCAAATACAACAAACAAACAAACCTTGCTGGCTGCATATAGACTTAAGAAGGGTCCAAGTGCCCACGACAGACTCACAGCAACACAAACTGCAATAACAATCATTTCATCAAACGTTCAAACCCATATAATGTTCAATATTCGCTTCTTTAGGCCTTAAAGATCCAGGACAAACACATACCTTCACTCGCATCTCCACTCAAGGGAGGAAGTGCATTAGGTGTTCAGAGTCCCAGCCATACCTTATAAGGAGTTCCGAGCATTTAACTTAGTTTCCGGTACGCAATAAATACTTCTAATAACTGTCTTAACCCAATTGGCATGGCTAATGGGCATACATAATTAAGTTATTTTACCTGGACCTCTTTAAATCAAATATTTCACATTTCCAAATCAAGAACATTTCTGCTTCAAGCAATAACCTTTTTCTCTTTCAAATTAAGTAAACCTTTGTACAACCTTCAAATCATGTGTACAATACAATAAACAATACATTTTATAAAAAGAACCTTGACCGTTGACACTTCTTCTGCCTTAAGCAGTCAAACGGGTTTCTTTTTTACCAGAACCTTAACTCATTCACTACCATTCACTAAATAGCCCAGAAAGCCCAGACGGCCAGCGATTTTTTGATTTTCTTACCTTTTCAAGTAGTCACAGAATATTTCTCTCCAGTATGATCGATCCCCTGATGGTTGCTAATCACGGAGGGTTTCACTGTGCTTCCACGGGGAAAAAAATGTCATCCCGTTCGCTTGTCACACGCCGTTGAAAATAGCATGTCTCGCCAAAAATACATAGTTAAACACAGGAGCCGAGATTTCCAAAATACTTTAACCAGGAAGTGAATGGAGCAGTAAATCTTTGGATCATGTTATCTCCTGGTTCTGTGTGCAAAAAAAAAAAAAAAAATCATTTGGCAGTGTGGCCACTCGATTACAGCCGTCAAAAGACGTCATTGGCAGTGAATGAGTTAAGTGCAAACAAAAAAAAAAAACGAATTAACCTTGCCAACTTTATGTGGCTTCACTTGTGTCTCAACACCTTGACACTTTACCGTAGGTTTGAGAACCTTGTTGAGCACAACACTTAAGAAATCTTCACCATTTCCCATTCCGAGACCTCTGTCAGGCGGTCTACCAATTTTGTCCTCTCCCACCGTGACATGTGCTACTAGGGTTAGAGCTTTTCTTTGCCTTTTGAACTTAGTCTTTTTCCATGTTTGTTCATAGGCATCGGCCTAGTTTCATAAGAGCAAAGGTTGAAGCCTCAATCTCCGATTTATTCAACTGGTTGGCTGTATGAAGAACAGCAGTTTCGGAACGATAATACCAAAACATAATTTTACATATCGTGCTAATTGTTTAAAAAAACAGGGCTATAGTGCAGGGGGCTGTAACGCTGTTTCACAAATCACAGACTGGGCCTAACAAAACCTTTCAGGGACCCCCAGAAGCAAAGATTTGAGTTACAAATGTTTGCTTTAAAAGAATATAAATATATTAATTTGCACACATTTTCTCGATTTTTCAAAAATAGCAGATCTACAAGCTCATAGCGCGGCACTCGGTGCCACGCTATGAGCTTGTAGATCTGCTATTTTTGAACAGCCAAATTGTAAAATAATGCTTTTTGAACAGCCAAATTGTAAAATAATGCTTTTTAGCTCAAATAAAAAAATGACACAGATGCGTTCCAGGCCTTAATGGGTTAAAAGACGTAGTAGAGTCTCGTCGAATCTGAGGAAAGAAATAGTGCCGTCGCTATAATCAGTTCCACAGTTATTGGCAGTTGCATGTAGCTTATTTTCGCCAAAAAGCAACAGAAAGTAGAGAAATTTTGATTTTTATAAATCCTATTCACGGTAACTGAACCATCTTGAGTTTGTTGTGATCACGTGATCTTTGGCTGTACTCTTCATCATCATCGTCATCATCATCATCATTCACAGGCTGCGGAAGAGCGCCCTCTATCGTAAACAACTGAAAACACCAAATGACGAGTGACTGGTCAATGGCGGTGTGAGCCTTGGATTGAAATGACGAGTATACTCGTCAATGGCAGTCAATGAGTTATTTTGAATATAGGATTGGTCAAACTAGTAATAGAAAACATGTTCAGAAGCATCTTCCATAAAACCTAATGGTCCTGGATATTCTTCTATAAATTACACAGATCTCTGTGTGAGTTTGCGTATCTGTCCTTCACATCTCAAGAACCGCCCGTCCGAATATCGCAGAGGACCCGAGGGAGTATGGTGCCCACTGTCCACTTCCGACAATATATATATATCAGACCACACAGTATAACGAGCAATGAAAGGGTACATTGCACTTCATAATATGTATATACAGTATATAATATTCCTAATCCTTCATAATGTTGATATGCTCAGCTGGTCCGCATTAAATCAAAATATACTTAAAGGCATACTAGGTAACGTTTTCAACAAAACTAAAGTTAAATTGTATATCTTTTGTGAGTGGCAAAAGTTTCACAACACCCACTCCATGAATTTCACCCCCGGAAGCCTTTTATTTATATATTTTCTATTGAACGTGGACTGGGGGGACTTTCCCGGGAAAATGACGTTCCTGGCCAACGTCATGACGTCGTGGCCGACGTCCTGGCCGACGTCATGACGTCGGCCAGGAACTACCGCAACGGTTTCCTGTTTGGCCAGGAACTATCGCGCTAATATCAAAAAGGAACCTCACGCTGATTTTAAGAGAATGTAGGATTGGAAGATCGAAAAAGAACAGAAAAAGAAAGCACAGCTCATGGTAACTAATGCTCCACTGGCTAAGAGAAACGATCCGTAGATAGTATAAAACAATTAAAAGATCGCTTTTTGAAACGCTTCCGGCTTCCGGTGAAAACGAATGGAATTCTGGGTAATCGAGGACAACGGAAATTGTATGCAGTGACGGTAGTGACCAGCAGAGGTTGCTAAAAATCGTTATTTGAGATTCTGCATTGTACAACTTTAAGGTCATGGCATCTTGTACAGTCAGTCCCCTTATAGGGTTTTTCAATTGGAGTGCTAACGATTTATGACTGGGACTCCATAATTGAGCATGGCTGACAACATAGTGACATCATAGTTATGACGTGAGTGTCAAGACAGCCTGATTAAATGTGGACCGCACAGACAGCAAATGGCAGTGTTGAGACAGATAGCCTACGAGTGCATGACCCAGAAAGCCTTCGCAAGCCTTCACAGGGAACAATTCGAGCAGAGATCGATAAACCTTATGTTCCGCTGGTAATCACACCATAGCCTTTCCTGGATGGTAAGGTTCTGACCGTACCATTAGGTTCTGACCTTACCATTAGTTAAATGCTTGGCCCATCACAGCCCATGTATAGTGTCAGTTCTGTCAATGATCTGCCGCTCCAGTCAATGAGCCAGAAACGAGGAGACACAGAAGAACCAAGATCTCGGAGCAATCAACAGTTGGCCAAGACTGTAGCTCTAACACCAATGAAGAAACATCATCTGACATACACAGGAAAGAAAACCCACATCTGTAAACCGTGTGAAAAGAGCTTCAATGACTCGAGTAATCTTACAAGTCTCCACACTGGGGAAAAGCCTTTCCTCTGTAAACAATGCGGAAAGGGTTTCAATTACTCGGGTAACCTAAAGACACACCAGCGTCTCCACACTGGGGAAAAACCTTTCCGTTGTGAAGAATGTGCCAAGACCTTCAGTGTGTTAGATGGTCTTAGGAGTCACCAGCGTCTCCACACTGGGGAAAAACCTTTCCTCTGTAAAAAATGTGACAAGACCTTTAATGTGTTGAGTAATCTTACAAGACACCAGCGTCTCCACACTGGGGAAAAGCCTTTCCTCTGTAAACAATGCGGAAAGGGTTTCAATGACTCTGGTAACCTGAAGAGACACCAACGTCTCCACACTGGGGAAAAACCTTTCCTCTGTAAAGATTGTGACAAGACCTTCAATGACTTAGGTAATCTTAAGAGACACCAGCGTCTCCACACTACACTGGAGAAACACATTTCCTCTGTAAACAGTGTGTTTAGGTCACCTGACAGCACATCAAGCACTGGGGGGGGGGGGATATCTGTATCCGTAGGAGAACACATAAATTCTCAGTGTGTTCGGGAGATTGTTCCCTGATTGGCCAACCCAAACTGTCGGCTTCACAGGTTGGCAGAGTGTTTTTTTGTATCGCTGAGGACCCAAGGAAGTGTGGTTTCCTGTGTGAAGTCGGCCGTATTGGTGGTTCCCCCAAAATATCTATTTGAAGATAATCAGCATGACCAACGTCATAGATTGGCCTTTTTACTATCATAATGGGTACCTCCTGTAGTCATAAACGACACAGTGGTTCTGCATACTGCTAGATTTATTCAAGCACTCTTACGGCTCAAATACACCAACGTCGAACTACATAAAATAAAGCATAAACAAACAAACGCTCGCATTAACAACAGAAACATAACAAACATTGTACAAACAAACACATGTGAAACAAAAGCAAATACAACAAACAAACAAACCTTGCTGGCTGCATATAGACTTAAGAAGGGTCCAAGTGCCCACGACAGACTCACAGCAACACAAACTGCAATAAAAATCATTTCATCAAACGTTCAAACCCATATAATGTTCAATATTCACTTCTTTAAGCATTAAAGATCCAGGACAAACACATACCTTAACTCGCATCTCCACTCAAGGGAGGAAGTGCAACCACTAAGGTGTTCAGAGTCCCAGCCATAGCTTATAAGGAGTTCCGAGCATTTAACTTAGTTTCCGGTACAAAATAAATACTTCTAATAAGTGTCTTAACCCAATGGGCATGGGTAATGGGCATACATAATTAAATTAACATAAAGAACCAAAATGAAGAAATAAAATCATTATTAATCACTACACTCTCACCAAATCGTACATTTTTAGATCAAATATTTCACATTTCCTTTTCCCCATTTGAAAATCAAGAACATTTCTGCTTCAAGCAATAACCTTTTTCTCTTTAAAATTAAGTAAACCTTTGTACAACCTTCAAATCATGTGTACAATACAATAAACCATACATTTTATAGAAATAACTTTTTTAGCCTTAAAAACTTCTGCCTTAAGCAGTCAAACAGGTTTCTTTTTACCAACAGAACCTTAAGTGCAAACAAACAAACAAAACAAATGAACCTTGCCAACTGTATGTGGCTTCACTTGTGTCTCAACACTTTGACACTTTACCGTAGGCTTGAGAACCTTGTTGAGCACAACACCAAAATACCAAAACATCATTTTACATATCGTGCTAATTGTTTAAAAAAACAGGGCTATAGTGCAGGGGGCTGTAACGCTGTTTCACAAATCACAGACTGGGCTTAACAAAACCTTTCAATTGTGACATTTCTTTTTTTCTTTTGCGTGAGGATATTGGGTGGGGAAAAAAACCAAGTTGGCAGGGCAGGCTGGGGGTTGGGTGCATGAGAGTCAGGGTTCGATGCCTGGACACCCTCAGCGGCACAGACTGACCCGTGTAACACAAGACGATGGACAAGCACCTCTGTGTCTACCTTGCTCTGCTTTCAGGGAAATAAACGGGTCACTGGGTTTAACTGCTCCTATAGTACTGATGCTGAACCATAAGCCAGCCAACAGTTGTTTTCCTTGTTGGAACGGATCGGCCTACACTTACACTGTCTTATCCCGAGTGTTCATCCTGAGTAGGAATTTAAGTTATTTTTTGCAGTGGTGTAAAGTAACTAAGTACATTTACTCAAGTACTGTACTTAAGTACAATGTTGAAGTGTTTCTGCTTTACTGGAGTATTTCCAATTTTCAATACTTTTACTTCTGCTCCATTACATCTCAGAGGCTAATATTGTACTTTTTACTCCACTACAATTATTTGGAAACTTTAGTTACTTTGTAGATTTTGATTATTATTACAAAACATGCATCAGTCAGCCCTATACATGTATACATTTCGTACATTTGAAAATAGCCGATCTACAATGCGACGCATTGTGAGCTTATAGATCTGCTATTTTCAAAGGATTTTTAATGCATTTTATACATTTGAAAACTTGCGAAATGGGACATTCTGTGTTATTTCTACTTTGGTACTTTAAGTGCATTGATTCAGATACCAATACTTTTGCTCTTTTACTAAGTAAATAAGTACATTTTGAATTCCGGACTTTTACTTTTCAGTATTGATACTTTTACTTAAGTAATAAATGTGAGTACTTTTTCCACCACTGATTTTCTGGTTCATTTAGACACTTCAGCTCAGAAATAACCAGACAGTTAATGAACCATTTACCATTTATTAACTATTACCATATTAACCATAACCCATATATGCAATGATATTGCATTCAAGTTTGGCGGTGTGACTCTGCTCATGTGATATTACAGATTCCTGTGCAAACATGTCACAGATCATTCCATCACAACCCCCAGAGCAGAGCATTCAATTCAATTCAATTAAAGTGTCAAATCACAAAGTTGTCTCAACACTTTACATGTAGAGAAGAGACCCGACGATCCCACCCTGAGCAAGCAATTAGCGACAGTGGCAACGAAAAAACTCCCTCTTAACTGGGAGAAAACGTCAGGCAGACCCTAGGCTCTAGGGTGGCGGCCTTCTGCCTCGACCGTGTCGGGGGAAAAGAGAGAGGGAGAGACAGAAAGCATGAAACATAATACAGTTTAACATAACATTGAACCATCAATGCATAATTAAACAACCACAACATAGTACAATCCAAAACGCAGTACAATACACAGAATCATGGAACCACGGAGTACAATACACAGAATCATAGAACCACAGTACAACACAGAATCAACCTATAGAACCACAGTACAATACACAGAATCAACCAATAACAATATGAACTAAAAGCCACAGGGAGGAGGCCGGGGAGGTGGAGGGAATTTGAAAACCTACAGCTGTACAACCGGCACTGACAGCCACACACATAGAATGAACAGAGAACAGAGGCTGCTTAAATGAACCGCCTGAGATGCACTGTGGGTATGAGGGCGTGTAGCAAATGAGAATGACAAGGGGTTGAACGTAAGCCTTAAAGGAGTACAACTGAATAAGCTTGTTAGCGAATGGGGGGGTACGGGGAGTATGAATGAAGTATATAAACATTCTGCCTTCCGTGTCTACATGAACTAACGTTTACACTGAATTTCATTTAGACACTTCAGCTCAGAAATAACCAGACAGTTAATGAACCATTTACCATTTATTAACTATTACCATATTAACCATAACCCATATATGCAATGATATTGCATTCAAGTTTGGCGGTGTGACTCTGCTCATGTGATATTACAGATTCCTGTGCAAACATGTCACAGATCATTCCATCACAACCCCCAACACGCGCTCACTTGCAGTGAGCAATACAGCGCCACACCTTAACCTATATGAGAATGTTTATCAGTTAAAGCATCAAAGTGACGCACTTCATTTAATCCATTTGATATAAATGAATATATTACATGAATTAACTATGTGAGTTGTCAGCGCTGATACATTGTCAGTGCTGATACATTTCCTTTAAATGCATACCATGATGCCCTTCACATCTAAAAGCCGACATTCTGCGCTGCGCAACTATTAGATGCACATTTGGCAAAACACAACTGTGTTCTGATGTTAAAGGAAATAAACTATGAAATTATGAATAACTATGTGTATAGACAGACGGTACTGTCTAATTCCTTCTATATGATGGCAGCATGCGAAACCCTTTAGGCAAGTCCCGCTCACCTGAACGGTGACCTGATATAGAAGGAATACACCAAGTGTATAGACAGACTGTACTGTCTAATTCCTTCTATATGATGGCAGCCATGCTAACCCTTTAGGCAAGTCCCGCTCACCTGAACGATGACCTGATATAGAAGGAATACGCTATATTTCTAGTGACGACCAATACCTTTGGTCAATGCCTACCACGTGAGGTACCTTGGTCAAGCCTACCACGTGAGGTATACGTGAGACCAAACACGACCAATACCTTGGGTTAACCGTACCTACCACCACGTGAGGTATTCGTGAACCAGACACGACCGATACCTTGGGTTAAATGTGTACCTACCACCACGTAAGGTATTCGTGAACCAGACACGACCGATACCTTGGGTTAAATGTGTACCTACCACCACGTGAGGTATTCGTGAACCAGACACGACCGATACCTTGGGTTAAATGTGTCTACCAACCTAAACCACTGAGAATATGAAGACCAACTATACTATGAAGTTACCATAACAACATAATACCACACTATAGCGTACGTGAGACCATAACACGACAAAGCTATAGTGTTTTACCTGACCCCCGACCTGCGCTCTGGCAGGAGCAACTTAACATGACATCAATTATGCAACTCCTGATTTATTCATAATTGATCATACATTTACACTCATGGCTTTTTGAGCTGCGAGAATTTCACCCGTATTTAACGGATATAACGTTCATAAGTAGCAGATGACCAACGACCCATGGCTTTCAGTGTGAATGATGGAACCAAAGATGATGCTGAGTTGCAGCACCGATCCGAAAGGAGTGAACAACTTGGGTCCACATCTGAAGGCATCCTGCTTCCTGGCAGCGAACCAAGCCTTGACGTGGCCCTCCCAACATCCGAACAAGGTTCATCTCCCCCAGAATTTAACCGCCGTTGAAGGTAGCGAGACATAGAAGAGAACGGACAAAAGCGGTATCAGTTCTTACAATAATTGATATTCCATTAGAATAAAGCGGTATCAGTTCTTACAATAATTGATATTCCATAAGAATAATTAATCTGATTTAGAGTGCTTAAGAGGAATTGAAACATGTGACTGAAAGAGAAGACAGGAATGGAAATGTCATGCAAGGGGTTAAAGCTTTCAGTGCAAGAAAGTATTCCCCACATCTAAGAAACCCATAAGATACTGATAGAAACTGCTTCCAAGTAATATCTACATTAGTTAAGATTCTTTCCTCCGCTTAGTAATTACATAACTTCTCGCAGCTAGCTGCGTTCATCGACACATGAGCCGAGTGATCCAAGCTACTTTTGAGTCAAATCATGCATTAACTTTTCACAACATTTCACTATCACAATCCCAACATAGAATGGAGCGATTTAAACCCCATGTAATAAGTTCAATATAAAGCGACCATCCCAGAATACTTAAATGTCCGAGATCATTAAACGATCCATACCATTTGACATACGCCTGGATTTTATGGACGCCGTTCCTTTAGAACATCGGTGTGAGTGGGTTACACAGATCAAGCAGTGAGCAACCGACATGGCTTTCAGTAAGCTTGAACCAGAATAAATTTAGATTTGATTAATGATGACCTGCCTCTCATGACTTCGGCAGAAGTAGATCCAGTTATACCACCAAGGTGATCTTGAGAACTGCTCGGCAATGACCATATCGCTGCAGTAGTTATGAAGACCGGCAGCAACCCACAACCTGAACCTTCCCAGCATCCATGATGGACAGAAGTTCATGCCATCGTCAGAATTGGATCACCATAATGGGCAGTTGCTCAAGAAACATAAAACAGAAGCAAAATAAGTTTAAGCAATGAATGAATATCCCTTTACAAAGACATGTTTAAGCTAAAAGTGAAGGTAACATGCAAGTTAGCTCATCAACGATGAATCCAATCCATAATGATGATAGAAATTGAAGCAGCAGAGAATCAGATTAGCCTTTATATGCCCTCTAAATGGCACCCCCTAGAGATAATTACAGTTAAAACAATCACCCCATTCACGAGCTTCAATCCACAATGAATACAATAGCTACCCTTATCTGCTCTTCTTCCAAACTACTTCCATTAACCCTTCTTACATATACTACAATCCTTACCTCACATTACCTGTTAAGCTTTTGACTTGAATAGAAGTACGGTGTCAATGCTACATAATGCTATACAACAGCCCCTTTTAGTAGTAGAATCAGTAGCTCGCACTTTAGAACTAACGGAAACCCAACCTGAACCTTCCCGGCATCCGTGATGGAAAGATGGTCATGCCATCAAAGCCTTGGATCACCATAATAGCAGTCAATCATGAAACGAAAACAGAAGCAGTGTGAATTCAAGCAATGAATATCTCTTTACAATGACATGGTTAGCTAAAAGAGAAGTAACGTGCAAATTAGCTTCAGTGCACTAATGAATCTACCTGCATCTGAGAATCAGATTAACCTTTGTTTGCCCTCTAAATGGCACCCCCTGGAGGACAACCCACTACAATTGAAGCAATCACCCCATTTCACAAGACTTCAAATCCACCATGAAGTAATTATCTATTTAAGCCTCTGCAAACTAATCCACCCATATTATAGTTACCTGAACTTGAGCGTTGATTAAGTGAATAGAACAGGAATGCAGAAATAACAGCTTCACTGAGTGGATTAAATTAACTTGAATATCCCATGATAGTTGTGTACCTATTTAACATGACAGTTACACTGCCATAATGCCTGCACATGACCAGTTAAAAAGAAAACACCCTTGCCCTTTCACCTTATTCTCACACAGTAGCATTGAACTGATCCCCATGATATGACTGTCAGTTGCATAGACTACAGTACCCAAGATGCATTGCTGTATTGTATGAGACTTCCTGATTACTCCCAAGGAGTAGTCACGTGACACCACCACGCCGTGTTGCCAGATTGTAAGAGAAACAAGCGGCCAAGTCTATAAAACCAAGTCGCAAAACAAATGTTTAGAATATTAAACATTTTTTGCACCATGATTACATATGAATCTGGGGTTCCTTCACATGAACACTGTTTAGTAATCATATTTGCTGTGACTTACAGAACACAATCCCAAAGTCGCTTATAATAAGCAGACATGGCAACACTGATTTGATACACATGCTGTGTTTTCCTATCCTGGCTTGAGTACATGTCTGAATTTGACTTCTTGTCTTATATTATGCCCCGTTGCAACAGATTGTCTACGACAGCCTTGATAAGTATAAACATATTATAAAAGCATTTGAGCAAGCAGTAGCAATACAACTGTTGGAAGCTCTGCTTGAAGCTTCAGAGCCAACTAGATGGCACTGCACCATTGTGGGTATTCCCAGAGTCAAGAGTGCCTCAGCAGAACACATTAGAACTTAGAAGCAGTACTTATTTTGGAAAAAATTTGGCCC
This sequence comes from Gymnoscopelus braueri, assembly GCF_963280865.1. NCBI lineage: Eukaryota > Metazoa > Chordata > Actinopteri > Myctophiformes > Myctophidae > Gymnoscopelus > Gymnoscopelus braueri. The sequence goes on from NC_137621.1 coordinate 11,865,242, forward strand.
AAAATAGCTCCATTACTTCTATACCTTAAACAAACAATAATAATAATAATAATAATAATAATAATAATCTAAAATAGCCAAGTTTCATTACCTGATGAGGTAAAGGGGAGTAGCCTACATGGGAAGCAAGCCTGCTGTGTTAACTGTGCAGTGTTGAACAAACAATCAAAGCTTTTACATGGCAACAAGCATGCTATGTTAGCGTTAAGCTAACAAACAATTCGATTTTTCCACATGGGAAGCAAGCATGCTATGTTAACTGTGCAGTGCTGTATAACAAACAAAGATTCTACATGCAGCAGCATGCTATGTTAGCTTTAAGCTACAAATAATTCCAACTTTCCACATGGTAAAAGAGAGTAGCCTACAACCAAGCTTCTACTGTACATGGGCAGCAAGCATGCTGTATTAGCTTTGAGCTACAACAATTCCAAACTTCTACATGGCAGCAAGCATGCTATGTTAGCTTAAGCTATGAGCACAGTAGTGTTAGCAGCAATAATAGAAGAAGCATTGGCTGCTGTAGCAGTGGTAAAAGTCAGCATCA
>NC_137621.1:11870788-11930788 GCF_963280865.1 Gymnoscopelus braueri
CGATATACATGATTCAATCAAAAGAAGGAATTTAAGAAAATCCCAAAAGGGTAGCACAGACAAAAATTTCAATTAAATGGAGGACAAAGTACTCACGTTTTTTTATTGGCACACCAATAAAATGAACGCTTAAATTAAATCTATTGCATTTATCCATCAAAACATTATTTATGTTTTATTTGTATTCACTTGTATTCACTTCACGTATAGTGATGCATATTGTATCGTGGCCTCTGTATCGTGACACGTATACGATCGTGAGGTTGTATAGGCAATACCCAGCCCGAATATTTTGTAGTGACGGCACCGGTTCATCGTCCAAAAAAAAAAAGAGGGGGGAAAAGAAGCAAAACTACCCACCAAAAGCCAGCCTCTGTAGACGCGCCGTGCAACCTTGGTGTGTGGCAGACAGGACCGTGGGGGTGTCATCGACGCTGATAGCCTTCATGCTCATGAATAAAACAGAGGGTTTAGCCGCGGCTTCCTGTGCAGCTAATTGACACATCGCTGCTGAGGTTCCAATCTGTTTTCATGGTATTTTGGGTGGAACTGTTCCCTCTTTCTCGGCTTGAAGGGTGCGTACCGTACAGTATGGCTCAAGAGACGATGCCGCTCGGTTCATACAGAGATAGTTATTTGTCATAATTGGTCATTGTGTACTGATATATACGTTTCAGCACAAGCTGAGAGACATGATACATGTATGTAGTGGTCTAAAGTAACTAAGTACATTTACTCAAGTACTGTACTTAAGTACACTTTTGAGGAATCTTTACTTTACTGGAGTATTTCAACATTTTCTGTACTTTTACTTCTACTCCACTACATCTCCGAGGCAAATATTGTACTTTTACTCCACCACAATTATTTGAAAACTTTTAGTTACTAGTTACTGTAATGTTTATGATCTGACAGTATTTGATTTGATCCACAAGGGGGCGCTTTGTATTGCAGAATGATAAAAACACCACTGAAGAAGAGCGCCCCGTTGGTCATCATGTGATGTTGTTTGTCAGGAAATGATTCTCATTACTATTTGGATGTCACTGAGTGAAGGAGTGAATAAAGACCTCTGGAGTTAAAGAATTGTTTTGGGGTTTCATTCAAGAACTTTATACTGGCGACGAGGATTTAAAATAATAACAACAACAACAAAGATTAAAAAAAAAAAAAGAAAAAAAAAAAAAAAGACCATGGCTGCTGCATTACCATCATTCCCTGCTTTTGATATTTATGATGATCAGAACTCTTCTGTCCGATGGAAGAAGTGGATACAACGATTTGAAAACTTCATCATTGCTCTGGATGTAAAGGATGATACAAGGAAACGTGCTATGCTTTTGCACTATGCTGGGGAAGGTGTACAGGACATCTTTGATACACTCACAGACACTGGGGAAGCAAAAGACTACAAACGTGCAAAAGACAAACTGAGTGAGTACTTTTCCCCCAAAATCAACATTACCTATGAGACCTTCAAATTCAGACAAGCTAAACAACTAGCAGGAGAATCACTTGACTCTTATCACACAAGGCTGCGGCAACTGGCAGCAACTTGTGATTTTCATGATGTTGAAAGGGAGATCAAAACCATGATCATTCAAACATGCACATGCAATAAACTACGACGTCAAGCACTACAGAAAGCAGAGATGACATTGTCTGAGCTACTGTTATTAGGAAGAACCATGGCACTTGCTGAGATTCAAGCATCTGGAATGGAACAACCACAACACAGTGCAATCCAAGAACATACAAGGGAAGATGTTATGGCTGTGGATGTGGAGAGGGGAGCTGTAAAGAAAAGATGCTACAATTGCTCTGGTACCTTTCCCCATCGTGATGGTATGCCATGCCCTGCACGAGGGAAAATGTGCAATGCCTGTGGAAAACAAGGACATTTTGCAAAATGTTGTCGCTCTAAGCGACCACAGGGAGGCACCAGAGATCGACATGAAGTACACTATGTCCACACCAGTGTAGATGGTGGCATGACATCACAAGCAACAGGCACACAAGAAAACACAGTGAATTCTGAGGAGTATCTTTACACTGTGTCCCGCCCAAAAGCAAATCTCCCACATGCAAAGATAAAGGTCAGTGACTGCGACATACAAGTCATGCTTGATACAGGGGCATCTGTAAACATCATTGATGAAACAACTTATCAGAAATTGAAGTGTAAGCCCACACTCACAAAATCCACAGTTCCCATTTTTCCTTATGGTTCACGCACACCACTGCCTGCTATAGGGAAATTCACCTCACTGGTGGAATCCAAGTTATGTTTCACAAACGCTATTTTCCATGTACTACAAGGAAGCAATGGTAGTTTACTTGGATATGACACTGCCACTCAACTGGGACTAATCACTGTTGCCAATGCCAACACACTTCACACATCCCCACAACTGCCAGTGCAGCCCACAATGACCTCAAACCAGACAGAAGTGACTACTGTAGATGACCTCCTCACCGAATATGCTGACCTGTTTCATGGACTGGGCAAATTGACAGACTTTCAAGTCAAATTGCACATAAAGCCAAATGTCTCTCCAATCACACAACCGCATAGAAGAGTGCCATTTCACGTGAGGAGGCGAATTGAGGCTGAATTACGACGCCTAGAGGACCTTGATATCATTGAAAGGGTGGATGGTCCCACTCCTTGGGTCTCTCCGATTGTTCCAGTTCCAAAGCCAAAAGACCCAGAAGCAGTGCGTATTTGTGTGGACATGAGATTACCAAACCGGGCCATTGAAAGGGAAAGACATCCCACACCTACTGTGGATGATGTGATACAATCACTCAATGGAGCCAGGTTTTTCTCAAAGTTGGATTTAAATTGTGGGTATCATCAGCTAGAATTAGAGCCATCCTCACGGTACATCACAACATTCTCCACTCATGTAGGACTGCGACGTTATAAGAGACTGAGTTTTGGGGTCTCCTCAGCTGCAGAGGTGTTCCAAAATGCCATTCAACAAACCCTGGACGGCATCCCAGGCGTTATCAACCTAAGTGATGATATCTTGGTGTTTGGCAGAACGAAGGCTGCTCATGATCAAGCTCTGAGAGCAACATTTGAGCGACTGAAGGAGAAGAACCTGACTCTCAACAAGGCCAAGTGCTCCTATGCACAAACAACTCTGGATTTTTTTGGCTACACATTCTCAGATGGAGGATTCTCTCCAGATCCTAAGAAGGTTCAGGCGCTCCACAACGCTCCTGCCCCAAACAATGCCAGTGAAGTTCGCAGTTTGATTGGCATGGCCAATTACAGTGCCCGTTTCATTAAAGATTTTGCCACAATAACTCAACCGCTGAGAGAACTTACAAAAAAGAATGCTCGTTGGAGTTGGACAGAAGATCACCAGAAGTCTCTTGATGAGATGAAACAAAGCTTGACAACTGATGCTGTGATGACCTACTTTGACCAACATAAACTAACTGAACTGGTAGTTGATGCAAGTCCAGTGGGCCTTGGAGCTGTACTGGCCCAGAGAAATGGCCCAACTGAGCCGGCCAGAGTGCTAAGCTATGCAAGTAGAGCACTGTCCCCCATTGAACAAAAATATTCACAAACAGAACGCGAAGCTCTTGCTATTGTGTGGGGCTGTGAACATTTTCACATATACCTGTATGGGGCACCCTTTACCCTAGTTACTGATCATAAACCACTGGAGTGGATTTTCAACAACCCCAAATCCAAGCCACCTGCTCGTATAGAGCGCTGGAGTCTACGTCTGCAGCCCTACAATTACACAGTACGCTACAAAGCTGGTAAGGACAATCCAGCAGATTATATGTCACGACACATTGCACAGGTGTCACACATCTCGCTGGACGCTTCAGGAGATGAACAGCAAGCAGAAGAATATATACACTTCGTTACTACAAATGCTGTTCCCAAGGCGATGACACTGGCCGAGATCCAGGATGCAACTAAAGCTGACCCTACTCTATGTGAAGTCATTCGGCTCATTAAAACAGGCTCATGGTGGTCCCTGTCTCAAAAGCAGGATTTTCCTGATGGAGTTGATGTCGCTGCACTGTTGTCATACAAGAGAATCAAGGATGAACTGACTGTAACTGCTACAGATGACACAGTGCTACGGGGCACAAGGATTGTTGTCCCCCATTCTTTGCAAGTCAGGGCAATATCACTTGCACATGAAGGCCATCAAGGCGTGGTCAAAACCAAGAAGTTGATCAGGGAAAAAGTCTGGTTCCCTGGTATTGACAGACAAGTAGAAACCATGATAGCTGGCTGTCTCCCCTGTCAGGCTGTTGTGCCTAATCACACACAAGAACCTCTCCGCATGTCTGAGCTGCCGTCATCACCCTGGGAAAGATTGGTGTTGATTTCTGTGGTCCATTCCCTTCTGGTGATTATCTTTTAGTGGTAATTGATGAATACTCCAGGTATCCAGAAGTAGAGATTCTACAGTCCACGTCAGCCAGGGCCACAATTCCTAAACTTGATAAAATATTCTCTACACTGGGGATTCCGTTTCAGGTTAAAACAGATAATGGCCCTCCTTTCCAGGGTTCTGAATTTGCAGATTTTGCAGCGTATTTGGGTTTCAGACATAGGAAAATAACGCCACTGTGGCCTCAGGCCAATGCAGAAGCCGAACGCTTCATGCGTACCCTTGAAAAGACTATACGTGCTGCTCATGTTGAGGGCCGTCCTTGGAAACAAGCTCTGTATACATTCCTCCGCAACTACCGTGCCACGCCTCACTGTTCGACTGGCATGGCTCCTGCCGATGTGCTGTTTGGTAGGCCCCTGAGGATCAAGCTACCTGAGGCCCCTCTTCCCTTCCACTCTCACATGGATGCAAAGCTACGTCAAGCAGATGCAGTGGCAAAGGACAAAATGAAAGTCTATGCTGACAGGGTGCGTCATGCTGCTCCATTGGCTCTGAAAGTGGGAGACGTAGTCCTGTGTCGTCAAAAGAAGGAGGGGAAACTATGCCCTGCTTACAATCCCCGACCTTACAAGGTCATCGCTATCAAAGGTTCCATGGTGACAGCTAAAAATAATAACCATGTCATCACCCGAAACTCATCCCACTTCAAACCTTTACTGGTGGTCAACGATTACCACTCCCAGGGTGGGCCAAAGACTGTGGATGGCGGAGAAGTTGCTATGGACTGGTCAGCAATGCAAAACCCAGAGCCCCTAGCCCCAGAGCCCTTTGCCCCTAACACACCTCAGTCACAGTCACCTGTCCGTAGATACCCAGTCAGGGTCAACAGAGGACCCCCATCATACCTGGCGGATTTTGATTAATGTGAAAGGTACAACGCATGCTATGTTCTTTATATGTGTGTGGTCACAAACGCTGTAAAAAAAAAAAAAAAAAAAAAAAAAAAAAAAGTGTTGAACTGAGTGTCAGTTGGAAGGAAAGAAAAATATTTGTTGAAATGTAAAACAGCTGTTTAAAAAAAAAAAGAAAAAAAATTAAGGAGAAGAGGGTTGTAATGTTTATGATCTGACAGTATTTGATTTGATCCACAAGGGGGCGCTTTGTATTGCAGAATGATAAAAACACCACTGAAGAAGAGCGCCCCGTTGGTCATCATGTGATGTTGTTTGTCAGGAAATGATTCTCATTACTATTTGGATGTCACTGAGTGAAGGAGTGAATAAAGACCTCTGGAGTTAAAGAATTGTTTTGGGGTTTCATTCAAGAACTTTATAGTTACTTTGTAGATTTTTATTATTATTACAAAACATACAGTAACCACTTCAGCCCTATATACATTTCGGCCATTTGAAAATAGCCGATCTACAAGCTCACAATGCATCGCAGCATTCAAAAATAGGAGATATACAAGCTCATAGTGCGGCACCGAGTGCCGGTGCCGCGCTATGAGCTTGTAGATCTGCTATTTATTTTTTAAATCATGAAAATTTGCGCAAATCTTTCAATATATATATTTTCAAAGCGAACATTTGTAACTCACATCTTTGCTTCTGGGGGTCCCTGGAACAACATATTTTGAGATGGGGGTCCGCGGCCAAATACATCCTTGACACGAAAAAGTTTGAGAACCACTGATATTATAGCAATTAGCAACATAAGTGTTTCAGAAAAAAAGACATTTGTAGAATCGGCCTCAGATCTAAATGGGTTCATTTACAAACATACGTTCGTATACACTAAAATATAAAACGACACACAGGGATTTTACTGTGTGGTGATGTCTTCTTCCTCGTCGTTAGTTGTGTTTGCAGACTCATTAGCGGGCCCTGTTGGTGTCTTCTCGAGCACCGAGAGGATGTTTAAACAAAGCGCCCATCCTCCACAGCGCCTGACCCGCCCGCCAGAACGCTGAGAAGTGAAGAGGCCTGCGAAAACAAACCCTTATACCACATCACGTCTCCTTCCCTCTCTCTCTCTCGCTTCTACTCGACGCCACGACGTCGACGCCACCGATATACCTGAAGAGCTGGGGGAAAAAAACCAGACAACCGTGCATGGCAATAAACCACCTACTGTACACGCCTTTTCATTTTAATCCCACTGCGGAGCCTCATCCAGGCTGCAAGGTTAACTCATTAAGACCGGGAAAGAATCTGTCTCATTTTTAGATTTCTTTGGCTATTCAAAAATAGCAGATATACAAGCTCATAGCGCGGCACCGAGCTTGTAGATCTGCTATTCTTTGAATTTTTTTTTACATTTGTGCAAATCTTTGATTATATATATTATTTTAAACGGAACATTTTTTAACTCAAATCTTTGCTTCTGGGGGTCCCTGGAACAAAACATTTTGAGATGGGGGTCTGCGGCAAATGTGTATATTTTTGTTGTTTGGGTGCTATATCAGTGGTGCTCAAACCTTTTCCATGTCAAGGACCCCCAAAATGATATGTATTTGGCCCTGGACCCCATCTCAAAATGTTTTGTTCCAGGGACCCCCAGAAGCAAATACTGGAGTTAAACATATGAAGATTTGCAAACAAAAAAAATATTTTTCGAAAAATAGCAGATCTACAAGCTCGTAGAGCGGCACTTGGTGCCGCGCTATGAGCTTGTAGATCTGCTATTTTTGAATAGCCAAATAAATCTTATAATGACACAGATGCGTTCCCGGTCTTAAAGGGTTAAACCATCCCACCTCTCCTGCCTCCCCATCACCGTGTTGTTGTGATGTGAACTCTCGCAGGCCTCGGGATTACGGGTACGATTCTGGTTATTCTTCATTATACCAAACAGAGAGACGTTTTTTTATTCCCCCTTGAAGATGGAGAAACACATCATGAATTCAGTCACTTGCGCATATACTGTACATAAGGAGATGCACGCAAACATACAGACATGGAAGCGTGTGTGTGTGTGTGTGTGTGTGTGTGTGTGTGTGTGTGTGTGTGTGTGTGTGTGTGTGTGTGTGTGTGTGTGTGTGTGTGTGTGTGTGTGTGTGTGTGTGTGTGTGTGTGTGTGTGTGTGTGTGTGTGTGTGTGTGCGTGCGTGCGTGCGTGCGTGTTTTTCTGTGCATGCACACACAAACATACACACAGACTAGCAGAGAGGACCTAATTAAATGCAGACAGTGGCAGTGTGGGGCCATGGTGTTAACGGAGCCAAACGCCAAGCGGGGCCACAGCAGCAAGCAGTTCATCTCGGCCAATTAAATACGGCATCAAAGCCCTCAGGGCTGAGCCATGAAAGGCGGGGTTCAGAGGCGATCGTTGTTGTGTGCGTGGTGGTTGGTCAGCAATCAGCACATCGCCCCCCCCCCCGCTGGGATATACCGCCGTCGAAACCTCCCAGAATGTCACCTGACGAGGCCGAGGACAAGCAGACCGTATGATCATCTCCCTGTCTACATCTGACTGAACCCCAGGCATCTGAAATAATGCAACCACAAGAGAAACATCTGAACCCCCCCAGCTAAATAGTTGGGCTTCTTTAGTGCTCTTTTAGTAAAACTTAATAAATAAACATTTTGTGTGTGTGTGTGTGTGTGTGTGTGTGTGTGTGTGTGTGTGTGTGTGTGTGTGTGTGTGTGTGTGTGTGTGTGTGTGTGTGTGTGTGTGTGTGTGTGTGTGTGTGTGTGTGTGTGTATATGTTACAGGGTGAATGGAGAACCAGGTAGATTGAAGAAGGCGCGTTCGTTTTTACCACCCACCCAGCAATTCTGTAGAAGCAACACTAGAGGGAGCCACAAGCCAGGCTTGTGCACAAACATTATGGCTGCGACCACACACACACAGTCACACACACACACACACACACACACACACACACACACACACACACACACACACACACACACACACACACACACACACGCGCTCATGCTTTTTTTGGTTTATTGAAAGCAGGACTGTTAAGATACTTTTATTGTGTTCTGGCTTTTGTTTTACTTTCTCCCTGACACACACACACACACACACACACACACACACACACACACACACACACACACACACACACACACACAGTGATCCATGAAAAGAACTATTCTGTCCCTATCGGTTTACAACTCAAACGGCGCTGAGTCGACAAGTGGAGCATCGGCCGGTCAGCGCGGGCACTCGCGCCTGGAGGCGCGAGGGCGCGCTTCCTCGGCCTCAAGCTCCACTTGTCGGCGCGCCTCCGTCGTGGACAAGCGTGTGCGTGTGCACGCGTGTTCAGCGTTCCCCTAGCGTAGCTTCCTGGTGACAGGTCCGCGTCGGCACATCAAAGCCCCGCCTCTCCGCGTTCTCCTTCTCCTCCTCGGAGGAGGAGGACGGTTTATTTCGCGAGGAGGAGCTCCTCCTCGCGAAATAAACCATCCTCCTTCTCAGAAGGAGGACGGTTTATTTCGCGAGGAGGAGCTCCTCCTCGCCTCACGTAATAAACCCCCGCCTCGCAGTGCCGCGTCCTCCTTCTCCTCCTCCTCCTCGCGAGCCTCGCTAATAAACCCTATCTCGAAAAGCCCCGCCTCGCCCCGAAGCCCCGTGCCTAAAAACGAGCGCTCTGTCTTCAATCTACCTGGTTCTCCATTCACCCTGTGACATATATATCTAAATTATATGTATTTGGCCACAGACCCCCCATCTCAAAATATGTTTGTTCCAGGGACCCCCCAGAAGCAAAGATTTGAGTGAAAGAAAATCGCTTTAAAAAAATATATATATTCAAAGATTTGCGCACATTTTCACGATTTTCTCAAAAATAGCAGATCTACAAGCTCACTCTGTACCGCGCTATGAGCTTGTATATCTGCTATTTTTGAATAGCCCAAAGTATAAAATAACTCATGCTATAAGCCACCAAGTCTCTGTCCTCAAGAAATAATGTGCGATAGATTTGGGGTGTGAGCTTGGGGTGATGACCCCTTGATGGAACGTGTTTTGGAGAGACTTTTACGGATCCCGAGAATCGAATCGAGATCCTGAGGTCTGAGGCGGAGGCATCGGTTCTAGGCTTCTCGTGGTACTGTACCGTAGGTCTAAGGGCTTCGTGAGATGTTTATGCTGGGTTTTCGCGTGACGTTCGTGCCTGGCCTTACTGTGACGTTTTTCGCTGGGCTTCGCGTAACGAATGAATTGGCTAAGCTAATAAGCTTAGCCCCCCAGCTAAATCAATTTAACCAATTTGCGTCTTGGGACAATATTTAATGACGAAGAAACCTGACTAGGCCGGCAGCCCGGCGCCATTTGCCTGTCCTAGTTCTTATTAATGATTCCACTATAAAATACAGAATAGCATTTGTCCCCCCTCCCCTAAAGCTTGCCGCCGTCACACCCATCCTCAAGAAACCTGGTCTTGACCACGACTTGACCGACTTAACCCCGACTCCCCCAACACCTACCGGTAGTAGGAAGAGCGGGTAGAGTTGAGGGTGCTCCTCAAGGGAGGAAGGGGTGTCCATGTGGGACGTGATGGCCAGGTGGTCAGACACGGAGGTGGTGAGGTCATTGAGGAGGTGGGTGGTGTGGTGACTCACTGGTGAGGTCGGTGAGGTAGTGAGGTGGGTGAGGTGGTGAGGTGGGTGCAGGATAGGTGGCTGCATGGTGGTGCCAGAGGAACAGACCAGGTCCAGGGTGTGGCCTTTATTGTGGGTGGGGAGATCAATGTGTTGGGTGAAAAATGCCAGAATTTCCAGGTTGATCAGATGCTGTTTTCCATAAAAGGTCATCGTTGACGTAGAGCTCTTTATATGGATCCTTGTATGGTTTGTTGTCTCCGCCAGGCCGAAAGGCATGGCGAGAGAGTATGTTTTACCCCCTGTCCGTCCGTCCGTGTGTCCGTCCGTCCGTGTGTCCGTGTGTCCATCTGTCTGCGAGCGGCTAATCTCCGAAACCGTTGGCCCGGTCGCTGCGGAACTGCGCACACACACTCCCTGGATGCCAATTCAGAACCTCTGCCCCAAATCTTTTACATGGCCCTGTTATAGCGCCACCAGGAGGCCGATTTGTACAAAATCAATTTTTTTATATTACTCCTACAGATTTTATCCAAACATCACGCAAATCAGTACACAGTATCTCTATAGTCATGTGATCAACACGGATCTGTCTGATTTAACATATTTCATCTCGATTGGCTAAGGTTGGCTTCCAAAGTTTGCAGGATTGGTCCATTTTGAACTAAATGCCTCAAATCATGAACGCAGCTTGCGATTTTCGTGAAATTTTACACGCACATTCCCACTAGGCCGAGGAAGAAATGCCATTTGGAAATGTTCAAATCAGCCTCATGGTGGCGCTATAAAAGGCCAAATTGCATTTTTAACTGTAACTGCACCGATCTGCGTGAAACTTTGCACGCATACTCCCTAGAGGCCAAGGAAAAACATCTGCCCTGCATTTTTTACATTGGCCTTTTATAGCGCCACCAGGAGGCCGACTTATGTAAAACACATATTTTGAGATTAAGCCTTCAGATTTCATCCAAATTTCACTCAAATCGGTACACATGATCTCTATAGTCATGTGATCAAGATGGATTTTTCATATTCCATCCTGATTGGCTAACATTGACATCTAAGGTTTGCAGGAGTGGCCTGTTTTGAACAAAATGCCGCAAATCATGAACTCGAATCCGATTGCGGTGGAACTTTGCACGTAAATTCGCACTACGTTGAAGAACAAACGCCACCCTTTTAACATTTCCCTATTATAGCGCCACCAGGAGGCCGATTTATCTTTTTTATATTACTCCTACAAATGTTGTCCAAACATCATGCAAATCAGTACACATTATCTCTATAGTCAAGTGATCAAGATGGTTCCGTCCAATTTTTTATATTCCATCCTGATTGGCAAATTCTGAACATTGCTGGCCCACAATAACCTACCTGACCTGGCGGAGACCTGTGCTCCGAGGAGCACTTTTTCTAGTTTGGTTCTGATGTCATTGTCATGCTGTCACAGTCGGCATAATCTCACAAGACAGCAGAATCTGTCGGCACCACTGCCCTAAACATGTAGTGCTGTTGTTAGTGGGAATAAACAGAGGAGCCAACCCGGGAGGAAGTGGACTAAGAAAGGGAAGGAGCCAAACCAAGTTCCTGTTTCTACACAAAAAAGGAGGTGGTGCCCCCAGAGGCAAAACACCGAATGGGTTCCCAGATTGCAGTCAGCATGACACACGCCATGTTTTGCGGGTCGCTGCAGTGGGTACTCTATATATGGTTATGTCTGAGTCATAGCGATGGGCCGGGTATCATTGATTGATTGAAACCTTTATTTATTTCTCGAAAAGAGCATCGACGTTTACCCCCATTTAAAATTCTGTCGAGATTACATACACACAAATCAACAATTAAGACACATACAGATATAAAACACAGAAACAACAAAAAAACAAAACAACCATAACCGAAAATGTGTATTAAAAACAATTATATGGTGAGGAAGGGAGATTGAAGAGCAGGTTATGTATGTACTAGAGAAAATGTTGGTGCGTTTTATGAGCAAAACACTTTCAAATTTTGTATTTGCTAATTTGAATGACAAATTCGCTCAAAATGATCTCTGCGACTTCACAGAATTTCTCAGACCCTGAGAGAAGAACGTGAACCCCTTGCTATGATCGCAGCTATAAATTCAGTTTTAGTATTGTATTGCAAAAAATTGTATTTTGCAACATCACTTTCATCATGGCTAAGATGGAAATAAGGCGAGAAATCCATTCGCAAAAAAAAAATTGCACTTAATGCCTGCAGCCCTGTTGTAAAATAAACACTGATTTGCATTATTTTCGGCGGAATCCTTTAACCCGGATCGGTGACTCTACACACACAGTCCTATCCCAGAGAGGAGAGGAAGAATAAGAGGAGAGGACTCACTTCGAGTTCTGTGCTTAACCTGCTGCTTGGCACCGGGGTACATAAAGTCTCCACACTGATGGGTCTCCTCTTGGAGACTGAAGCCGCCCACCCCGACTGAAAAATAGCAGACCTACAAGCTCACGAGGCGTCGCGGACGCGACGCCTCGTGAGCTTGTAGGTCTGCAATTTTTTCCGAACGTGGAGCATAAATCAGGTGCTTGAAGGACTTCCCAGCCCTCTCCATCCATGCCGCGTAACGCCGTGTGACTAGTCTGAGCCCGGGATGCATGGGGTTTCCCTAGGAGATTAGGAGGGGTCAGGGTCTGGAGTGCTGCCACTCTTCCCTCTCAGCAGCCAAACCACCGCTCCCTCATTATACCTGAGGAGAGACAAACCATTACCCATGGTGCACTAGGAGGGCTCTCTGGGACAATCCCCCCCTCTCCCCTCTCTCTCTCTTCTCTTCTTCCCCTCCCGGCCGTATATATATACGGGGGGAGGCCAGAGTGGACTCTCTCTGTTATGGCGGCCTGTGGTTGGCCGGGGCCCACCACCGTTTGTTATACAGAATGACACAGAGGTTTTTCAACCACGCGGCTGTGGAACCCAATAATGGCATTCCTGGTCCATCCAGGAGCACAAAACATGCTTTTAAATATTTGAAGTCACTGAGGAGAGCACTTGAGTGCTCTCTCTCTCTCTCTCTCTCTCTCTCTCTCTCTCTCTCTCTCTGTCTTTCTCTGTCTCTATATCGCTTCCTCTCTCTCTCTCTCGCGCTTTCTCTCTCCTTCTCACTCTCACACATGCCTGTATTGTATATTTATTGTAGGTCACAGTCTGTATTGCGGTGTATTAATGTCCGTGGCAAATAGGCCTTAGCCCTCGCAGACACATGAAGGCCCCCCCCCCCCCATTAACCATTCACACCAATGAGCTCCTTTGTTTAATTTATGTATATTTATTTATATATTTATTTATTTAGTTTTTTCTACCCTTAGCATAACCTAATTAGCGATTATGTAATATTTAGGCCCCGGTGCATGTTGATTAGTGTCCAGTGTTTGAAAGGTTGTGGTTCTTAGTGAATTGGAGAATGATTAGCGCCGTGGCAAATCTACTTCATTGTCAATATGTTAATTAACAGTCTGTGCAGTGGGTGCACTGGTTAAAAGCACTAGTAACCTCACACACACAAGCTTCAAATGTATAACCACTCTCTAAATTGCTTGCCGTGGGTTTCTTTGAAAGGCTATATTTAATTAAATGCCATACAGTAGCCATTTCGGGGGCTAATGGAACTTACATTATATGTAAGAGATCTGGTGAGGAGTCACTTAACCGTCCATTACGACTCACAGTTTTCAGCGCCGCTCGCTACGGTGTGTTTTCTTGGTCGACGCCACGTGTAAATGAACGGGGGATTAAATCAGCACTCTAATGTAATTTGGCAAAGGTATAGTGTGAATGGGACGTGCGTGTCATTTTCGAGAAAACCCGCGCCAAAAATCATTTGAAGAAGTAGAGCCAGAAATTCATAACTGTTATATAATTTGGTAAATTGGTAAATACATTAAAGGGATAATTCACCCCAAAAATGTCATATTTCCTATCTATTGCACACCCCATGAAGCATTGAATTCATGGATATTTTTTCGTTTTTGTCACATTATTAAGCCAATAATTTTATGACCAGTGGACCGGTAGGCAGTGGTTCCGATAGGAGACACAAAGGAGACTATTTGTGTCTCCTACCGGAACCGCTGCCGGTCATCCAATTATTGGCTTAGGAAACACAACAACAAACAAAAAATATCCATGAATTCAAGTCTCAATGGGGTCACTAATCGATAGGAAAAAAAGTCATTTTGGAGGTGAAATATCCCTTTAAATGGACGCCCTTGATCACTCATGAGGATTTTTAAATAAATGTAAAAAAAATCATGAAGTATATAATATTCTCAATTCTCAGAAAACAAAAACATAAGATTATGAAGGGGAAATAAACTTGAGAATCTATGAAAACAGGAGTCCAATCCAGTCAGACTGAGTGGCTCTTCAGGACCACTAACAGAGCACAGAGCCATCTAGTGTTACACTCCACAAACAATAGACCTGCTTCAGTACAGTCATCATATCCACCACTATGGATACAAAACACAGTCATATACAGTGTACAATACACCACATACTGCTGGATATACACTCTTGTTTAACGACATATTACATCGCTTGTGTTTAAACGTGCATTTAATAAACAATCTTTGACCATTAACAACGTTAACCGGCTGATTTTATTTAACACTTTGTGTGTGGCTTGCAGCGATACACCCGAGTCATGTTGTATATGACGTTGGTTCTCAAAGTGGGGTCCGGGGACCCCCAGGGGTCCTTGGGGGGGTACCAGGGGGTCTCCAGCAAAATGTGTTAATATAGCATCACAATAATGTTAACCTTTTATACTTACTAAAAAAATATCAGATCTACAAGTTACGAGCTTTTTGAAAAAACGGGAACATTTGTGCAAACCTTTGAATATATATTATATTTTTAAAGTGAACATTTGTAACTCAAATCTTTGCTTCTGGGGGTCCCTGGCACAACATATTTTCAGATGGGGGTCCGCGGCCAATAATACATTTGGGGGTCCCTGGCATGAAAAAGTTTGAGAACCACTGTTGTGTATGACACAGAATGATGGTTTAGGTGTGACAATAAATCATATCCATTTTATACTGTATTATAATTCAATGTTTGTATTTCCTTTTCCTTATTGTCAAATGCTGCCTCACCAGCAAATAGGCATGGTGTTTCAAAACTTGGTTAAGGGTGCCCCCTGCTGGTCAGAGATGCACTAGGACGGTTGATAGAGAGGCTTTTGTGAGCAGAGGCTGCTGTGGTCATTCTCAAAACGATAATTCCCTTTTTAAATAAAAGACACCCAGTCACACAATAAGGAAATGCCCTGGTGTCATGTTTCTAAATAAACATGATCAGTATTTTATTATTATCGTTATTAATTATTGTTATTTTTTTGTACTGTTAAGTTGCAAGTGGAGTTTTTTTTTGTGCCAGGTATATAATTAAATGCTGAAGTGTTACAGTATAATAATTAGTATTTACACTGTGGAAATTCAGGCAAAAGTCGTTTTCATGAATATGTATTTCCATACATTTATTTAAAACACACACACACAATTTTCAATTTACAATTTAGGCATTTAGCAGACGTTCTTAATCCAGAGCGATTTACAGTAAGCAAGGACAACACAAGATAATCAAATGCATAGGAATAGTAATCTAATAATAAAGCAATACATAAGTAAACCAATAATTTAATAATAACTAATACATACGTAAACCAAGAACCTATCATCAGCCCGTACATTGAAACTATACACACTATAGGATGCCAGGTCAACAATGACCTGCCATCTGTCTACATAACATGCTGTCTAAGTTACGTTTTTAGCCTTTGCATAAGCCTGCAAGGTTGTCGAGGCTAGGGCAAGTGCCACACACACACACACACACACACACACACACACACACACACACACACACACACACACACACACACACACACACACACACACACACACACACTTAGCTCATCAAATCGATACATAATCATCCATCAACATTTTTTTTTGGCGCAGTATATTCAGCATATATTGGTTGAAAAAATAAGGGCGGTGTTATTTTATTTTAGCGGTTTAGCTAGGTTGGAGCAGCGGCAGGCAGTGCCCCCATTTCCCTATAGCTGCAGTGCAAACGCCGGTCACTGGCTGCAGGCTGCCTGCTTGCTGCTGTTCATCAGCATAGAAGTCTATGAGGTGAGGGAGAAATTGTAATGACGGACACCGAGCCCGGGCGCCTGCCTGGTGAATCAGCTGCTCCGTAAGGCCCCCCTAATTGCTTAGCAACAGTGTTCCAGGGCCTCTCATTTGAGATCAAGAGTTTAGTGGACTGAAGACTCCGCTTTGGAGAAATAGAGCTTGTGCTATTAGATAAGACGCCGAGGAAATGGGTTCTATCTCCCACTTCCTCCGTGCCCTCCCCCCAACCCCCCATATACTTCTCTCTCTTTCCTTTCTCTGTCTCTCACCGTCCATCCCCACTCCCTTACCCACCCACCACTCTCTCTCTCTCTCTCTCTCTCTCTCTCTCTCTCTCTCTCTCTCTCTCTCTCTCTCCGACCCTTCCCTTCCGGGATGATTACGTTACCTTTCAACTGGCATGATGTATTCAGTTCACTAGATTATTTTCTGTCATCTCAGTTAATTGAATTCTGTCCATCACATTTAGATGTTTTTTGCATTTGCATAAAGGTTAGAGTGGTGAAGAGTGTCAAACTTCAATTTAGACAATGTCACTCAAATAAAATATACTGGCCTCTCTCTCTCTCTCTCTCTCTCTCTCTCGCCCTGTCCTCGCCTCTCTCTCTCTCTCTTTCTCTCAGAGGTGGGTATTTATGGATTCTGTATGAATTTAAATAGATCTGGATTTTCCTGGGATGTGGTGACTCTCATATGCATGTAAATATGAGTATGAAAATGACCGGATGGTTCTCTATTACGGAGGATGGCTTTGGGTGTGTGTGTGTGTGTGTCCGTGTCCCTTTTTTTAAATAATTCCTGTGTGTCCATATGGGGGGCAAAGGCTCTTATTTTAGTCGGCCTCACGGGTAGGCTCTCTGACCCACAGAGAGAGAGTGTGTGTGGGCTTGGCCACTCTCTTTTGGAGGACGAGGGTCTCTGTGAATAGAAAGCTCCTACTCATTGTCAAGTGCTTTCTAACCTCCGAATCACAAGTGTCGTATGTAAGCCTATAGAGGGGGTGGAGGGGGGGGGCACGGCAGAGAGGACCTATACCCAAATGTCACATTTGTACAGTAAAGGGCCCACATACATACCTGTACACGTTCACCACGCCGGTCCAGGCACAGCAGGTGACGCGCAAACCGCCCCGCCGCGCGCCATCGATCACACGAGACCCCACATAAACACTCAAGAATTTTAAATACACAAAACGCGGCCGCTCTCTCTCTCTCTCTCCATTGAGATTTTGAAGCGGTGTCTCTCCATGGCAGGCAATCTGTTAACCCATTAAGACCAGGGAAAGCATCATTTGTGTCATTTCTTTGGCTATTAAAAAAATTGCAGATATACAAGCTCTGCTATTTTTGAAATATCATGAACATTTGGTGCAAATCTTTGAATATATATATATATTTTTTAAAGCG
Organism: Gymnoscopelus braueri; assembly: GCF_963280865.1. NCBI lineage: Eukaryota > Metazoa > Chordata > Actinopteri > Myctophiformes > Myctophidae > Gymnoscopelus > Gymnoscopelus braueri. The sequence continues at coordinate 11,888,310 of NC_137621.1, forward strand.
AACATTTGTAACTCAAATCTTTGCTTCTGGGGGATTCTACAAATGTCTTCTAAATACTAACATTTTTTTTTTTTTTACGTATGTTGCTATAATCAGTGGTTCTCAAACTTTTTCATGTCACGGGCCCCCAAAATTATATGTATTTGGCCGCAGACCCTCAAAATATTTTGTTCCAGGTACCCCCCCAGAAGCAAAGATTTGAGTTTGAGTTAAAAAATAATATATACATTCAAATATTTGCACACATTTTCACGATTTTTCAAAAATAGCAGATCTACAAGCTCATAGCGCGGCACTCGGTGCCGCGCTATGAGCTTGTAGATCTGCTATTTTTGAATAGCCCAAAGCAATCTAAAAAATGACACAGATGCATTTCCCGGTCTCAATGGGTTAAATGGCTGGGACTGACAGAGGGAAACGGGACATAATAACATGTCACACAATGAAAACATACAAGAGAGAGAGAGGAGAGAGACCACCAAACCGGGCTTCCCTGACAGCCAAGAAGACCTGGGCCAATTCACATTTAATAAGTGTTCCCCGGTAACATCCAATTATGTTTAGCTTTTGAAAAATTGATTCATATGTCTTTAGTGGGAGCAATTTTCATATTAGCCCCCTTTTCAAATAAACATCTATTAGGTTTATGTATCGGCGTCGAGCTCGCCCCGCCGACAGCAATGCTACCGGAGCTAAAATAAGAGTGTTGTCAGTTAGTCAATAAATGGGAAGCGCTAGCAAGCTAGATATGACGGACAGATTAGCCCTTTAAGACCGGGAACGCATCTGTGTGTCATTTTTAGATTTCTTTGGGCTATTCAAAAAAATAGCAGATATACAAGCTCATACCGAGTGCCGCGCTATGAGCTTGTAGATATGCTATTTTTGAGAAATCGTGAAAATGTGTGCAAATCTATGAATATATATGTATTCTTTTAAAGCGAACATTTGTAACTCAAATCTTTGCTTCTGGGGATTCTGCAAATGTATTTTTTTAATGTATTATTATTTGTATTTTTTTTTACGTATGTTGCTATAATATCAGCGGTGCTCAAACGTTTTCATGTCAAGGACCCCCAAAATGATATATATATTTGGCCGCGGACCCCCATCTCAAAATATGTTGTTCAAGGGACCCCCAGAAGCAAAGATTTGAGTTAACAATGTTTGCTTTAAAAATACATATTATATTCAAAGATTTGCACCACATTTTCAAGATTTAAAAAAAATAGCAGATCTACAAGCTCATAGCGCGGCACTCGGTGCCGCGCTATGAGCTTTTAGATCTGCTATTTTTTTGAATAGCCCCCAAAGTATAAAATAATGTATAAAACACATAATGCGTTCCCGGTTGTAATGGGTTAGAGTGCTTATCTCCTTTCATCGACTCCTGAATGCCGGCTGAATTGAAGGTCAATATCTGAGGATTCTCAGAGCCGAAGCAGGTGTCTGGAGAGAGTATGGATTGGCTGGCACTCGCGCTGCCTCTGTCCCTCCTTTGTGGGCGAGCCGGGGACCATTTCAGATGTGCCAAAAAATGCTATCACATGCCCTGGACAATACCCGGCCATACATTATACTATGTCGTCCGTCCCTCACCGTCAGGGCAGAAACCTTGTATCTCCATATTTCAATTTTTTTACCCCGTAAAATGAATGCCTTACTTCGTCGTACAACCGCGTTGTGTGAAAATAGCAGATCTAAGCCTATATAAACTCACGAAACGTATTGCATCGCGACGGGTTGTGGGCTTGTAGATCTGCTATTTGTTGACTTTATTTTATATCCAACACATTTGTTTTCACCCAGTGCCAATTGCCTATGTAATCCTGGGTGCTACTCTCCCTCTGCCAGCCTAGGGAGAGCCCAGAACTGAGCTCATGCCTCCTTCAATGCATTTTTTCAATTTTTTAAAAGGTGGTTAAGTCTGTCTGAGAATTTTTCTAATATTGAACCAATGAAAAGCATTAAAGAGCCTGTGAGTAAATAACGCTGGATCCATTGGAACACAGATAGTTTTTTTTTTCCATTTTCTGCAAAGTAACGATTTTGGACATTCAAGGTTTTCCACCCAATAGTAACGATATTCTAGTAATCCGTCCCATGATCTGCTCCTTTTCCTACCTTGAACTTTCTCTCCCTCATTCTTCCCTTTTCCTCCTCCTATCCTCGCGTTCTTTCCGTTCAGAAAATATAGAGACACGTGACCAGTGGTGGAAAAAGTATTCAAATTCTTTACTTAAGTAAAAGTACCAATACTGCGATATAAAAATACTTTGTAAAGTAAAAGTCCAGAATTCAAAATTCACTTGAGTAAAAATACAAAAGTATTGGCATCAAATGTACTTAAAGCACCAAAAGTAAAAGTACCAAATATTTGAAAATAGCAGATCTACAAGCTCAAAACGCGTCGCGATGCGACGCGTTTTGAGCTTGTAGATCTGCTATTTTCAAATAGCCTCTGTATAAAAAAGGGCTAAAGTGGTTAATGTATGTTTTATAATATCATAATTTATATCTGAAAAGTAACTAGTAACTAAAGTTTTCAAATAAATGTAGTGGAGTAAAAGTACAATATTTGCCTCTGAAATGTAGTGGAGTAGAAGTAAAAGTATTGGAAACTGGAAATACTCAAGTAAAGTACAAATACCTCAAAATTGTACTTAAGTACAGTACTTAAGTAAATGTACTTAGTTACTTTACACCACTGCACGTGACCCACGGCGTGGACTCTTACGTGACAGGTGAGGTGAGCTGTGGTGGGGTGGGGGGGGGGGGGGTGCGAGCACAGGTATTCTGCGGCTGTTACTGAGGATAAAGTGAAAGACAATAGCGTGTACTGGTATTGACTAAAATGTCTGCCACCTCATTTTTTTCTTCTTTTTTTAACTGGGGGGGAGGGAAGGTGCACTCAGAGCCTCGTCGACAGTGTGTGTGTGTGTGTGTGTGTGTGTGTGTGTGTGTGTGTGTGTGTGGTGGGGGGGTGGGGGGGGTTGGCATTCCTTTTCTGATTCTAAATTAGAGAGCGGAAATATGGGGAGGAGATAAGTACAGAAGGCGATGGCATCCTTCTTTTCAATGGGCCATCTGTTTACAGCCATTTCCAAGGTTGTTTGTTATTGATTACATCTCTATTTCTCTCTCGCACTCTACAAAAAAAAAAGAAAATCCCCACCTCCAGATAAAGAACTATTTCAAACTTATTCAGACGCTGTGGAATTTCTTTTTATCGCGTTAACATTTTCCCTCTCCGTCTCGGGCGGATGAATGCGAAGGCTTTTCTCGTTGGTAAATGGACGGTGGAAGAAGACATGGGGGGCAGATGATGGGGCAGATGGCCCGCTCTCTGGTTTATATGCTGTTTACTGTGCGTTTTGAGTTCTGGACCCCGTTCAGAATCCAATATCTCACATAGACAAAATAATAAAAGTCATATAAAAAAAAACAGTGGACAGTGGATTAACCAATTTAGACCGGCAACGCATCTGTGTCATTTTTTGATTTCTTTGGCTAAAAAAATTGCAAAAATAGCAGATCTACAAGCTCGAGCTACGAGCGCTACGAGCACTACGAGCTTAATGTAGCACATGTTTATTAAAGCGAACATTTGTAACTCAAATCTATGCTTCTGGGGGATTCTACAATGTCTTCTAAATCCTATTTTTTTGGGGGGAAAAACGTATGTTTCTATATCAGTGGTTCTCAATCTTTTTTTATGTCAAGGACCCCCAAAATTATATTATGTATTTGGCCGCGGATCCCATCTCAAAATATGTTGTTCCAGGGACCCCCCAGAAGCAAAGATTTGAGTAAAAAATATATATTCAAAGATTTGCACACATTTTCAAAAATGTTCTAAAAAATAGCAGATCGACAAGCTCGTAGCGCGGCACTCGGTGCCGCACTACGAGCTTGTCGATCTGCTATTTTTGAATAGCCCAAAGAAATCAAAAAATGACCCACAGATGCATTCCCGGTCTTAATGGATTAAAAAAAAAAAACATTGGCTTAGTAGCAGTAGGAACTCGTCCCACACATAATATACAGGAAAGCATAGGGCAAGATTCCAAGGATGCCAGGTTGTGGTGGTTGGTGTGGGTCGGTGGTGGCGTGACAAACTGCAGGGCTTGGCCCACAGGGTCCGGGGGAGGAGGTGGTTGGGTTGGTGGTGCTCGTAATATTGAAGGGTCTTGTCCAGTGTGTCAGAGGGCCCTCTCGGCTATACTCTCCTCTCAGACAAAGCTCCGGTGAAGGGGCTCACTCCAACAGAACATGGCTGCTGGGAGGAGAGAGAGCCACAGCACACCCCCACTCCAGACCCACTTCCCCCCCTGCAGGAGGAGGGAGGGAGGGGAGGCTAATCTCCGGCACAGAGTCCACTCCCCAGGCTGCCCCTTGCCTGACACCCTCCTCCTCCTTCCACCACCTCCTCTACCAACCCTCGGGGAAGGCCATATCTGACCTTATCTCAGCATGTGTGCAAAACGCAGCTGTCTGGGACCAGAGAGACAGAGAAACGAAAATATCCTCTTCTTGTAAGGATGGGCCGAATGAAGATCACTAGCAATCTACAATGATCGGATTGAAAACGCAAAGAAGTTAGCTCATCTTAACCCATGAAGACCGGGAACGCATCTGTGTCATTTTAAGATTTCTTTGGGCTATTAAAAAAATAGCAGATATACAAGCTCATATAGCGCGGCACTCCCGTGATATGAGCTTGTATATCTGCTATATATTTTTTAAATCGTGGAAGATTTGTGCAAATCTTTGAATATATATATATACATTTTTAACACAAATCTTTGCTTCTGGGGGTCCCTCGAACAAAATATTTTGAGATGGGGGGGTCCACGGACAAATACATTTTGGGGGTCCTTGACATGAAAAAAAAAGTTTATTTTGAAAAAAAAAAACTGTTAGGAGTTGAGTTACAAATGTTCGCTTTAAAAAATATATACATTCAAAGATTTTTGCAGATATACAAGCTCATAGCACGGCACAGAGTGCCGCGCTACAAGCTTGTAGATCTGCTATGTTTTAGTTCCTAAAGAAATCTAAAAATGACACAGATGCCGTTCCCGGTCTTACTGGGTTAAGTATCATAAAGACAGGAGAGAGCTGCATTGAGCAATTTTTAGATTTAGTCTGAATAAGGCGATCTTGACCTCTCCCAACGAATTGAATAGAATCACAGACGGGAGTGAATTTGTTTTTGTCCCGCAAATTAAGCTGGATGGGGAATTCATATTCACATAACAGGTGAATAGTGCACTTTATTTGTGTATGCATGCATCTGTAATGTAATTGTGGCCAATATCTATTCAATCCCGGCAAAGTTGTGTGAGCTCCATCCATCCTTGGCTTTTTTTTATTTACGGCGGGGTCGTCTTTGGCCCTCCTTACGCGACGGGAGACCATAGCGCGCTTCAGAAGCTCACAAAGGACGCTTTAGCTTGCTTTTTTTGTTGCTTGTAACGACCTCTTTCTTCTTCACATTCCAAATATGTTTGGTTCAAACCTGGTGGCCTTGATGGACCAAGGTTTCCATGGAATCAATCAAGCGGCTTCTCTCTCTACAGCGGATCTTAACGTGGTTTTTATGTTGGCCTTGTCACATTGTGCTTTTGAGAAATAAACCTCATGTGACTCGCAGCCTGAGATCCAAGTTTCTTGTCTTGTGCAGGTTCTTTTTGTGTAGTGTGGATATCGGGGGGGGGGGGGGGGGGAACTGCCAGAGAGAGAGAGAGAGCAAGGCTGAGGTCTATTGTTTACACTGATAATGAATACCTCGTACTTGGGAGTATTTATTTTATTTGACTCTGACAAAATGTGTTCAAATAATTAAAGAAGCAGCTTTGAATCATTCACCTTTTATTTGACGCTGGACATTTCCACACAGGCAGCGGCTGATGTCCTTATTGTTTGAGCACATTACATAGCAATTCATCCATGTTGTCAGTATTTATTCATCCTTTTAGTTATAGATATACTGTACAGAATCTATCACTTTTGATTTTGCAGAAAGAAATTTAATGGAACCTTCAGGCCTCTAAACTTGTTCTGCTCATTTTTTCCCTCTACACGAAATCGCTTTTGCTTGTAGATCTGCAAATGCTTTCAAATTGTACTGTACACCCCACAATAAGGACACTAGGGTTCATAGCGGTTAATAATACTGCAAACAGGCATGATCTCGGCTCTAGGCTCTCCCTAGGCTGGCAGAGGGAGTGTAGCGCCCAGGATTACTTAGACAATTGGCACTGCACTGGGTGAAAAAATGGGTTACAAAATCGTGGGATAAAAATTTAAGAAAAACAAAAATAATAATACTGGAAACAATAACAAAAAAAGAATGAACTGCACAAGAGCGAGAATGTTCAGGAAACTAAAGGTCTTACGAATGTTTCTGTTTTGTTTTGTTTTGCGATGACGTAAGTTGCCCTTTTGTCATGTGCGGCAGGGAGGAGCGTTGTTTGGGCGAAGCAGTCGCGGGCTGTTGTGTTCACGGCGGGCATATGTGCGAGGAAAGCGCCATCAATGTCTACAACCTCTCCTCGCAGCTTTAGTAAAACAGAAACATCTGCCTTGGGTTTTTATGGCCCCGGCAACATATGTCCCTTCTTTGGTGACAAAGCTGGGGCCGAGGCTCTCACGCTGTTCCCATCCCCTAGTCCAAACATACATCTTTAGATACCTGTCAGCCTTTATTATGCCGTCCTCTGTCGCCGCAGATAAGGGAAGTTAAAGTTTAATGAAATGCAGCCCGGCTACGGAGGTCCGCCTTTCATAATTTGTCACACAGGCTGTGGTGCTGGGAGCCCTCTCGCTATGTAAACACAGAGGGAGACAGTGCTCACGGCCATTAGTCCTAAATGACAGCACATGGACCAGCTGAATGGCAGAAATGTCACTCTCTCGGCTCTCTCATTTTTCAGTTGCTTGCTGTGCGCTGCACTGCACTGCGGGGCCCCTTAAAACAAGATGGAGACAGCGAAATGTGAACCTAGAAAAATTCGAATAAATCTCAGGGTATGTTTTCATTTTTTGTGTTTGTTTGTTTGTTTGTTTGTCTGGTGAAATTGGAGCCAAATGCAGCTATTTATGCGTGTGTGAATTTGAAGGGTAATTCAGTCCGCTGTGTTTTTTTTCTTTTAAAGGACAACTTCACCCATTTTCAACCTGTCTTCATATATTTAGTCCTCACTCAGTCTGTGTCTCAGAGGAGGGCTGTGGACAGTTCGGAAACCCGTCTACCAGTGACATCATCGATGGGGAATCCAAGCTAATGTAAACTACAGGCTTTTCTATTCCTGGAAAGTTAGCGTGCTATAATGGAAGCCATTGTTCTCGCGTTAATTAAAAATAAAAATATTGAAGAAAGAAAAAAAAACCTTCCTAACGATGATGTCACTTGTAGGCGGGTTTCTGAAGTGTCCACACAGCCCTCCTATAAGACACAGACTGATTAGAAAAAAATTACACCATTTTATCAGGAGCATTAGTGAGTGTCTATTATATGAAGATAGGTTGAAAATGGGTGACGTCGTCCTTTAAATTTATGCTCTATCATATGGCGCCGGAAAAATCGACAAGCTCACAACGCGCTGTGAGCTTGTAGATCAGCAATTTTACAACGTATAAATCACGCATTCTGAACTGGGCTTTTACATAACATTGATAAGACGTCGGTATACCCCGGCTGTGTGTGCAGGGTATATATAGCCTTGGATGGAAGAGAGAGATGGCTCTACAAAATGGCTGTGGTGGTGGTTGGTAGCTGTGATAAATGTCTAAGCTTCCACAAAGCCCCTGCAGTGGTTTGACACCCTGTAACTCAGAGAGAGAGAGAGAGAGAGAGAGAGAGAACCGCAGCCCGCCCGCCCCGGCCCCGCTACAGCAGCACCTGGGGCCTGGAGTGGAGGACATGACACACTCCTGGTCTCAAGCACCGGGGCCAACTGCTCTGCTTACACTGAAACCCTCCTATATAACCTTAACCCATTAAGACCGGGGGGACGCATCTGTCATTTTTTTTTAGATTTCTTTGGCTATTGAAAAATAGCAGATCTACGATCTTGTAGATCTGCTATTTTTTTTAAATGTTGCAGATCTTTGAATATATATATATATTTTTTAAAGCGAACATTTGTAACTCAAATGTTTGCTTTTGGGGATTCTACAAAATGTCTTCTAAATCCTAACAGTTTTTTATTTAAAATTTTTAACTCAAATCTTTGCTTCTGGGCCGGGTCCCTGGAACTAAATATTTTCAGATGGGGGGTCCGCGGCCAAATACGTATAATTTTGGGAGGTCCTTAACATGAAAAAGTTTGAGCACCACTCATATTGGCTACAGCAACATACGTGTAAAAAAAAAAAAGATACTGATTATCTCGTAGTGTAATGCCACCTTTTACAGTATCTTTTTTTTAGACATTTTCAAAAATGTTCAATTATATAAAAAATTATATTCAAAGATTTGCACAGATTTTCACGATTTTTCAAAAAATAGCAGATCTACAAGCTCATAGCGCGGCACTCGGTGCCGCGCTATGAGCTTGTATATCTGCTATTTTTGAATAGCCAAAGAAAAAAACATGACCCAGATGCTTTCCCGGTGTGAATGGGCTAATGAACAAACCAAGATGAGCCTGGGTAACGCCTGCAGCTGCGTGGTCAAGGGGCTGAGATGCTCCGCGTGTACGTCACTGGACTGAAGTGTCCTCCATCCTACCAACCAACCAACCCACTGCCTCTCACTGTGTGTGCACTGCGCCGCTGAGAGCACAAACGCAATGTTTTATTATAGCTGTTGATGTTAAAAAATGAACTGCAAGCGTGACGCGTTGTAAGGAGTGACGCTTATTAGGGGCTATAAGGCCATGTTGTCGATTACGATCAAACGTCATGATATGTCTTACCTAACACGTGAACAATATTTTGGGGGGTGATTATTGGTGATACTTAAAGGGATAGTTCACCTAAAAAAAATCTATGGATTAGTCACCCCCATGGAGACTTGAATTCATGGATATATTTACAGTTTTTGTCGCATTCCTGAGCCAATAATTTGATGACCGTCGGAAAGATGCTTATGTCTCCGGTAGGAGACACAAAGGAGACTCTTTGTGTCTCCTATCGGAAATACACCCGGTCATCAAATTATTGGCTCAGGAATGCATCAAAATATCACAATATTGATAATAAATCAATATGTTGCCCAACTCTACTGCTTATTGTCTGACTACAAGTTAGCCTTTATATATTTTGATTCATTAATGTATTTTTTTTTTACCGTGACCTCTGAACCATGACCTCTTGGCTGATTTGTTCTGCATTTAGATGGAAACTGTAGTAAATCGGCTTATTGTGACACTTATATTTATGGTCTCATGTTAAACACAACTGCAGGGGAGCAGGGGTCCATGCAACAAACACACGCATGCACGCGCGCGCGCACACACACACACACACACACACACACACACACACACAGACACACACACACACACACACATGCGCCACACTTCAGCCGTTGATGTCTTAATACTGGCAGGATGTAATGTTGCTGATCCTCCAGACATTTATCCTTTAGGTAAACTCCGGCCCTCCAGTCCTCCTCCTCCTCTGTCCCCCCAACATGGCCTCTCTGTGCCAACACAACACAACAAAACAAAGCACACATAACGACACACAAAACACTACACACTTTTATTATACACACTTAAATTATATGTATTTGGCCTCCGACCCCCATCTCAAAATATTTCGTTTCAGGGAGTTAAAAATGTTCGCTTTAAAAGAATATATATATTCAAAGAGTTGCACCACATTTTCACGATTTTTCAAAAATAGCAGATCTACAAGCTCGTAGCACGGCACTCGGTGCCGCGCTACGAGCTTGTAGATCTGCTATTTTTGAATAGCCCAAAAGTGTCAAATGTCAATAGCATCTGTGTCAAAAAAATTACACAGATGCGTTCCCGGTCTTGATGGGTCAAAACATTTATTAAACTCAAACACGATTGATTTGATTTCCTGCTCCTTTTTGTGACCAGATTACAGAAAGTTGAGAGAATAATTATACCGTCTTGTCTCCATCACCATGAAGCTTGGCATCGTCTCCTCTTATGTTTTTGTTTATGTTTATTTTGTGTTGTTGTTTCGGCCGCTTGTCGTCGTCAGGAGTAGGAATGGAGGGGCGGTTCACACAACCGGTATCACACACAAGCACGCACTTTGCAACCAGGCACGGCGACAAAGCAGTCGAACAGACTTGCACAAACACACTCCATGAAAGAAGACGCGCGCGCGTGTGTTTGTGTGTGTGTGTGTGTGTGTGTGTGTGTGTGTGTGTGTGTGTGTGTGTGTGTGTGTGTGTGTGTGTGTGTGTGTGTGTGCGTGTGTGTGTGTGTGCGCGTGCGTGTCGTTGTAATCAGGAGCTCTGTGACAAGGGAGGAGGGGGGTGGCTGGTAGGAGGGGGGGGGGACAGAGGGACAGGAGTGATAACAGATTGAGCGACTCTGATAAACTCTCCTCTAATGGCTCTGCCTGCACACCCCCTCCCCCCCCCCCCCCACACACACATACAGCCCCCCCACCCTCCCCTTTTTCTACAGCACCTATTTAGTGGAGTCTTTTCACCGGCGGCGGATTAGCAACCTGGATAAGAGAGAGGCAAACACTGGCAGCTTCTCTGAGTAAGCAACGGGGAGAGAGAGAGCAGTGGAAGATAGAGAGAAACGAGGGAGAGAGGGAGGAGGAGGAGGAGGAGAGAGAGTGAGAGAGAGAGAGAGAGAGTGCTATAAGGAGAATGAAGGACAGAGCCAGAGAGGATATTCAAGGAGCGGTACTTACCCATCCCTCATCCATCCATCCAGCCATCCATACATACATATATCCATCCATCCATCCATCCATCTTCCTTGTAGTCTCGCTACGTTTAGTTTGGTTTTGCCGGGCCGGGGGCCAAGCCGGGGCCCTTGACGAAGCCGAAGCCGGGGCCCTTGACGAGGAGGCAGCGGTACAGGCTTGCGTACGGTATAGCTAGCATAGTGGCGGAGCTGCTGCTCTTTTAGCCTCCAGAGAGTCAATGACGGGTTCAAGTGGCGGGTTGCAGGTGGTGTCAAACACGGGGCCTAATTCCTGTGTGGTTAGCGGCGCGGCGTGACGCGGGCAGGACAGTGTCAACACGGATTAGGGTTGACGTCTCAATCACAGCGTGGCAGGATGACAGGCAGGCCCCACTCTCTCTGACAACAACACCTTCACTCACCGTGTAGCATCATAATACTCTACCGTACACACTGCAGAATCACCAGTGTTCGTTTAACACACTGAGACCTGAGGGACGATTCTACAAAATGCCCTTTTTTTTTTAGCCCACGATTTTGTAACCCTATTTTTTTTCACCCAGTGCCAATTGTCTAAGTAAACCTGGGCACTACACTCCCTCTGCCAACCTAGGGAGAGCTCAGAGCCGAGCTCATGCCTCGGGCAAAATGCCTTCTAACGGTGGTTTCTCAAACATTTTTGTGATTCAAAATTATAAATTTTTCAAAAAAAATTCAAAAATAGCAGATGTGCAAGCTCGCAGCGCGGCACGTAAGTGACGCGCTGTGAGCTTGTACATCTGCTGTTTTTGAGTAGCCAATGCTAAAAATCTAAAATGACACAGATGCTTTCCTGGTTTTAATGGGTTAACTCTGAGAATTTACAAATGTTTGGACAGTTGTAAACTCTCTGCGTTACAAATGGATACCTACAAAAAGAAAAGATAAGGCAATAAGATTTGACACAGTGTATCTGTTGATCACGTCGTAGACTTGGATACATTTATTGTATTAAAGGTATACCATGTTCTCTGATGTCAACCTCATCTGCTGTATTGCTTTGTAGTCGTTAGCACACTGAATTGCATGCAGTTGAAATGTGTGTTAATTGTCCTCTCAAGCCTAAGGAGAAACACAGACCTTCATTTGATAGTCCAGTGGACTTCAGTGTTTGGTGAATACATTCATTTGAAAATGAGTGCCCAAACAATTAAGACAATGAATTCCTGATTGGGCAACATGATATCTAAGATGATGTGTAAACACCCTGTTCAATTCCTTCAAATGATGTTGAAATTTAGGATAGTGAGGCGTTATAATATTAACCACATTAATGTATTGGAATACTTTGTTGGCGTTTACTGGAATTTGCACATGGGTTTGATTTGTAGATAACAACTTAAGCTGTTTTTTTTTTAAATAGTGATTATTATTGATTATACTATTCATTATTATAATTTATTATTATTAAACCACTGACCAAGTTTAACTACAATGTCTGTTCATAAAAATTGTACCGAGCATTTTAAGGCATCAGAAAAATATCTATAGTCAAAAATCTCACCGTAGTGTCAAAGGAGCAATAATATAAAGAATTAGACATGGATAACAATTATGCTGAATAGCATTTATATATCGTCTCTGTCGGGTGGAAAGAAACCTCATATGTCCAAAACTGTTACTTTTCAGGATTCAAATAAAAAAAATAACCAAAATAGCAGATCTACAAGCTCAAGCTGTAGTCTGATCAAGTAGGGTATTAATTTACGAAAAATCACAATCTTAAAATGCTATTTTTTCCAAAATAGCAGATCGACCAGTTCGAAACGCGTCGCTTCGCGCCGCGTTTCGAGCTTGTAGATCTGCCATTTTGGATACTTTAGTGTGACGCTGTAGTATGATCAAGAAGGGTATTAATCTACGAAAAATCACAAAAAGTTAAAATATGGAGATAAGAGGTTTCTGCCCGACAGCAACAATATATATAAATATATATATATATGTTTTTTTTCTTCTTCTAAAAGCGTCTTCGTTCTCCTATAGTACATGAAGACAACAAGACGTTTGTGAGGGCTTGGTTGAGCGGCTTCTCTGAGCGTCACACGCTGGTGTCAAGTGCTGCAAACAATATGCACTCACTGAGAAGCACCGTTCAACTCCACAGACACAGAGACCACCAGCGCTGATTGTTGTGTCTCTTCTTCTTTGCACAGACAGACAGACAGACAGACAGACTGACACTGTAACTATTTCTGACTGACAAAAGCTCATGTAACTCACCATTGACTTTGCCTTTTAGAAGCCGCTGTCTCTCCTCCTCCTCCTCCTCCTCCTCCTCCTCCTCCTCCTCCTCCTGTATCTCCTCTGCACATCTGAGCGTCAAGAGTAGCAAACAAACAAGCTCTAAATAACTCACTCGCTCCTCGTTCTGTGTGTAGAGTAGACTGTCAATCAAACGGACAAGTGTACACTGTTCTGTGTGTTAGAGAGAGAGAGAGAGAGAGAGAGCTCCGACTAGCTGAACTAATCCAGTAAATACGACAAAAGCCCCCCAACCTGAGAGAAATCCCATCTGGGGATCCAGTCACAAAGCACAGGAGGGAAAAGCTGTGGGCACACACAGCCAAATCTAATGACTCCAAAGCAGCCGTGAAGAGTCAAATCCCACGCTTCCCTTTCCACCTAGAACAGCTGAGCATGAGATGCTAAAAACGGTAACCGCAGCTATACTGATGCTGTGGCAGTGATGTGGTAGTGATTTATTTTCTTGATTTACTGTGGAGGAATATCATTTTTTTTTGCCGGTCGTCGGGTTGCAATAAACGGCAGCCATGCAAGCGCTATTAAACCACCAAAAAAAAAACGTTCTGTGATGAAAAGAACGTCACTTAAAATTCATGAAACCAAATGAATGTGATGGTTTTCTTTTAGTATGGGGACGTCTTTCAATGAGCAAAGTCTTTGCCATCATCATCATAACCAATGCATTGTAGAAAACAAAAAGCTGCTAAAGACCAATTATCGAAACATCCCCTACAAACTGGTGAGCTAGCTAAACATTGTCAACTCCAGCCAAATTCCCAATCTGCCTCTATTAATTAAGCCATTTAATCATCCACCAGACTAATTGCATAATTAAATCACTGCCTCCTGGGTGCCACTGATGTGCAGTGGGCAATCTGGCGCAAAAAAACACCACTCATCAACAATGTGGGCCGGTCGATAATGGTAATGGAACAGGGCTAAGACCACCGCGCGGCAACCCACCAAGGACAGGCAGCTCCGCTTTGTAAACACAATGGCTTTATGGTTAACATTTACACTCTATTCTTCTATAATAATCTGCCACACAGACAGTAGAATGGATGCTGCTATAAGCATCTTTTTATCCAGTATCCCAGGAGTCGAACGTATTTAATAATTGGCACCCCCCCCCTTCCCCCCTCCCTGCACAATTCACACTTTCTTCACGTGTCATGTCACATTTTATGCCGTTTTAGACTTACTTTCAGGTACATTTCTCATTTTCTAATATTGAAAAATGTTATAGATTTCTTTTTTTTTGTAATGGTTGTACAAGTGGAGATTACTTCATTTTAATACATTTGAAAGTTATTTTTTTTACCCTGACATTCCAATAGATACACTGTATAAAATCATCAGTGTTAATTCAAACTCCTGAGTGTGTGAAATTGGAACCAAATTGAACCTTTTGGGTGCATTTGGTTACACGTGTGCACAGTTACAAATGCATAAATGAACAGTGAGGATTTGTCTATGTAGGTATTGCTGGAACATCAGTGATACGTGGACAGAATTTAGTCAAGGATTCATTTGAGGTTCCACTGGTCTGTTTATTTATCTATTTATTTATTTATTTACATTCCATGTTTTTACGGTTATTACAGCAGACAAGAGGGGAAAGAAATTCATATAAATCACATTAATTAAATTCAATTTAACCCCACAATTCAAAACCACAAATTGACAAACATAGATCTCATTCTACTGCCGAAAAGAGAACACCCTCTCTATAGTGGTGGAAAGTAACTAAGTACATTTACTCAAGTGCTGTACTTAAGTACAATTCTGACAGACTTTTACTTTACTTGAGTGTGTGTCCATTTCTTGATACTTCTACCCCACTACATCTCAGACTGAGGCAAAATAATGTAATTCTTATTCACAATTATTTATTGTATTATTTGCACATTTAACCGAGAAATTATAATGTAGGCTATTATTATAGGTTAAGCTACATCCAGCACTGCCAGCAGCACATAAAGTAATTAAACTCAGACCCACTTTTTACCAGCTGCAACATTAAACAAAAAACATTACCGTATTACATATGATTACAATCCTAATAACATCATTGTGTAAAATTAGCTGTAATACATAATGAGTACTTTTACCTTTGGTACTCTTAAGTATATTTTAAAAAAAGAAAAAATTAAACGCAAATTAACAACAGAGATGTCATTGTACAGCAGAAAATATAACACCCTCCCTCTGCTCCCCCCCCCCCCCCAACCCAAAACACAACAACAGTGCCGGGAAACAAGTCCTTCAGTTTTTTTTTAGCACAATGGTTTGGTCAGCCGACTTGCGTGTGCCCATCGCTAACTAACACCTTGTGTGTTGGCACAGCGGCGCGGCGCCGCCAACAAACGGCCCACTCGTCTACTACACACACACACACACACACAAGGCTCGGGTTTCTCCTAGCCAAGTGTTTAAATTCCTGAACAGCCTCCAGAAGAAATTAGTATGTAATGGTCACACTCTAGCAAGAAGAAAGAGCCATTATGTCTTTCCTCACCGACTGTACTTGGCTTTCATTTGTGAGCTAAATGGAACGCGCGTGAAGGTGAGAGTTCAGTAGCCATTCAAGTATTTGGCTTTAACTGGCTCCAGCACTCTTGCTTTAATTCAAGCAGAAGGACAAGTATGAATAATCGCTCGGGATAAGACTCATCTAAACCACTGGAAAGAGCCCCCTCCGCCCGCCCGCCCCACTCACCACCACCCACCCCACCCCCCACCCGTACCCTGTCCTCAAAATGGCTGCAGAAGCTTAATGACAAAATACCATTTACATCATGCCTTTTAATTCACAATTTTGCCAGCTTTTGTCGCTGCTATCTGATGTTGGCTGGCTCGCTGCACACTGTATTATTTCGATGCAAATCCCGCCCCCCCCCCCCAACCCCCTCCCCCCCTTCCCGACTCGTCTCTCAACTGGTTCTAATTTCACATTTGTTTATCGGGGCTGGAGAAAATAGCGAGGGGAAAAAATGGGTAGCTTTAATCAGTGTAAAATAGAAACGCAAACCATCCTGTGATTATAAATACACAGAGTCTGACATGCAGGCAACAACAAACACTAATGCGTGATTTTTATACTTGCTCGCGCATCGTGTCGTAGCGCCGAAAATAGCTGATCTACAAGCTCACAACGCGGCGCAGCCTTGGTCGACTGGTTGTGAGCTTGTAGATCGGCTATTTTCGGTGTCCGCGACACCGGCAAAGCGACTTAAGATAAATCTATAAATCCAAGGCGTCAGGATTGAGTCAGCGAGGATGCGACGGCCTCGGTCGTGCGGTATTAAAGACAAAGAGACCACACCCAGTTTGACACTGTATAGGGACCGGTTGTAAAGGAGAACATGTCTTTTGTTAGGCCCATAATAAGCGGGGAGGGAATGGTTTATTTGGTACACGGGGAGCACGCTTGGCCAAAACCAACGCTAATACTCGGCCCCAAGGGTGTTCATCTCATGTAATATATGCACAGGGCTAATTTATTACACTACCTCTAATTTCCATTTCTTGTGCTTGGAGTTGCCTTGCTAATTACAGATCCCCCCCTCTCTCTCTCTCACCCCCTTTTTAAACAATTTTTTTCCCTCCCCGTTTCATAATTACAAATCTGCATTCAGGGGCTGCATCGTTGCAAATGAGATGAGGCCTTGCCATTTTTGGCATTTGCGGACCCCCCACACACCCCCCAGGTGAGCCCGTCGTCACGCCCGCGACGAGTCGACAGTTGAGCCTCCCTTTGTTCCCAAAAACAACAACAAACAACAATCAAAACATGCACCCTCCCAATCACCCCATCCTCGCATCTTTGATGGCATCTACCCCTCTGGTAGCCTGGTAGGATCGTCTCCCAAAATATCCAAGAGGCTGCCACTATGTAATTAAGACATGGGATGTTAATTAGGAAAAAGTTAACTGTGTAGATGAAAGCTGTCACATCTGTGATATGTAACTGCCTGGTTCAGTAGTCCAGATCCCGGGGGGGTGTGGGGGGGGGAGGGGGTGGGGGGCTTCAAAAGGTCCTTCCCGCTGAGCGGGGGGAACTCTCGTGTGCCAAATCATGGCCCTCTGAACGATGGAGGATGGAACGAAACACAGGCGCATAAACACAAGTTAACTGCAAAAAAAAGAGAGATGAAGAAGAGGAAGGAGGAGAAACGAGGGAAAGAGAGAAGTGAGAGAAGAAAGAGGAGACCGCAGGGACGCTCGGCTGCTTTCTTGTGTCTCGTTAAACGGCCGAACCGGTTGGCCGAGACGACAAAGAGATCTGAGGGAGAAACAATGTCGCTTAACAAGACATCACTGGGTCATCATTAGCAATTTGTTGTGGGCATAATTCCCCCCACCCCCCCCCCCCTGCGTGGCTTGCCCCCTTGCATAATGGGTGCCCTGGGATAACGCCGCCGCTTTTGTGTGCTTTCATTTGGCTATTTATTTACTTGGCTCGTGTCACAAAAGAGACGTTGGTCCACCTCGAAGCGCGAGCCAAGATAACACTGTTATGGCTCCACATCACAGCCCCATTAAGATGGAGCTCCTTTAATTGACTCCCCCAGCATCATAGCCTGACCTGACTCTTCCCTCATCCCACCCCACCAATAAGAGTCTCTGTTTCCACACACACACACACACACACACACACATGCGCGCACACACACCAAAAAACTCGGCTTATACCGGGAATGTGATTAAAAGCTAATTTGCACAACGTGCGCACTGCTAGCTGCTCCCATTTTTGAAAATGGCCTTGTTATTGTTTGTGAACTCTTATTGTTTATTCATCGCATTCTAAGATAAGCCACGGAACGGAATGGCTGCAACGCACTGAAAAATTGAGAATTTTGATGCTTGTTTCCTCTCTCTCTCTCTCTCTCTCTCTCTCTCTCTCTCTCTCTCTCTCTTCCCTCTCCCTTTGTCCCTCTCTCTCTGACTTTCTCCCCCCCTCTCTCTGTCTCTCTCTCTCTCTCCCCCTCTCTCTCTCTCTCTCTCTAGTGGTAAAGAATACCACAGCTGCAAACTGCTGGAGCAGTGTTAAATACGATGCAAACGGCTTGACGAATATCACTAGTCATTAATCACAACAGAGGCTTGAGAGAGAAAAGCCTTATAATTTTCATTGTGTGCGTTTCCGGTTTACCCCCACAGATGGTACCACACTACCAAGCGTTCCACAGACACGAACTCTCGCACTTTTGTTCCATTGCCCCCCACACACCCCCTCTCCACACACACACACACACACACACACTTATACTGTGGCCCTTTTGTGACGCGGTCGACATTGAGCTGTCATTTACATTGAATAGACACATACAGTATACAGACAGATGGATGGCCTTAACGGATGTGATGGTCCAAAGTCGTGACAAACGACGCTAGCTATTTGGGAAGAAGGAGGGGGGGGGGGAAAAAGAGAAAACGTGAGGGCAGTATTTCTGGAAGCGGAAAGAAGGGGTCGATGGTGGATGATGTGTCTCGTTTGCAGGGACTCAACAGTGACAGATTGCTAGTGATTACAATGAGCTGGATGAATGAATGGTGTCGACGAGCCCCTCTCTCTCTGTCTCTCTCTCTCACTTCCTCCACACAGACACCCATTTTCTTTCCAACCCCGCGCGCCCCATCATTCTTTTGGATTGAGCACATGAATGCCAGCACACAGTGGTTTAACCCTTTAAGACCGGGGGACGCATCTGTGTAACCACTTTATCAATATTTTATACTTTTGGCTATTCAAAAATAGCAGATATACAAGCTCATAGCGCGGCACCGAGTGCCGCGCTATGAGCTTGTAGATCTGCTATTTTTTTTCAAATCGTGTTTTTTTGCTAATCTTTGAATATATATCTATAAAGCAATTGTTTTTTACTCAAATCTTTGCTTCTGGGGGTCCCTGGAAATACATATCGTTGTGGGGCTCCTTGACACTGACATTAATATTATAGCAACATAAGTGTTTCAGAAAACTGTTTTAAACTGATTTAGAAGACATTTGTAGAATCCCCAGAAGCAATAACATTTTAGCTAGAAATGCTCGCTTTAAATATATATATATTAAAATATTTGCACAAAATTGTTCACGATTTTTCAAAAATAGCAGATCTACAAGCTCATAGCGCGGCACTCGGTGCCGCGCTATGAGCTTGTATATCTGCTATTTTTGAATAGCCCAACGAAATCTAAAAATGACACACAGATGCGTTCTCAGGTCTTAAAGAGTTAAATGCAACACAGATACGTCTGTTGTTGAGGAAATGATAATCGAGTATTTGACCTTTGTTACTTACAAGTGGTGTAACCACATGAACCCTATGGCGTTTCTCCCTATTCTGGGGACGCTGAGGGTATATCCAGCTAAAAAATATGAGCCGAGTAAAGATGGGCTTTTTTTTTTTCACGAAGATGTAGATGAGGGAAAAAAGAAAGCCCACGGGGTGTATGTAGGTATATACACACAGTGGTGGAAAAAGTACTGGAATGTGTTACTTAAAGGAGAATTCCGGACATTTTAAGTGTTATCTTTGATGTGTCGTTACTCACCTACCGACGTAAAAAGTGGCGTTGTTTTTTTCCAGAGATTCCCCTGTCGTCATTTTTTCAACCCCCTCCGTTGTCATAATGGGAGCGCGTGGCTTAGGGAAATTCGTCTATTATAACCGATGCAAAGTAATTTTTTTCTCTACTACTACTCATTGTAGAGTCTCATGATAGTCAAACATGCGCTGAAAGTTCCTGAGAGGCTACCGCTAACGCCGAACGATTTAACACTGGTTGCTTGTTTCTCTACCTAGCAACACCAAGTTGCCAGGTTCTGGAAAGAAACAAGCAATTGGGATCAAAATGTACTTAAATTACCAAAAGTAAAAGTACTCGTTGTGCAGAATGTCCCGTTTCAAAGTTATCAAAATGTAAAAAATCCTTTTAAAATAGCATATCTACAAGCTCACAACGTGTCACGTCGGAACGCGTTGTGAGCTTGTAGATCTGCTATTTTCAAATAGCCAACGTTTAGTATACAGGGCTGAAGTGGTTAATGTATGTTTTGTAATAATAATCAAAATCTACAAAGTAACTAGTAACTAATGTTTTCAAATAATCGTAGTGGAGTAAAAGTACAATATTTGCCTCTGAGATGAATAGTGGAGTAGAAGTAATGGTACAGAAAATTTGGAAATACTCCAGTAAAGTAAAACATATACCTCAAAATTGTACTTTAAGTACAGTACTCGAGTAAATGTACTTGTACTTTACACCTCTGCTGGCGTTAGTAGGCATTTGTAGAATGGGCCTCAGGTCTTTAAGGGGTTAAGTGGTTAATGTTATACAGTGACCTCGCAGGGCGCCTGTAGACTGGCCCTAACATCCTAACCATGTCCTTTTTTTCCTCCATCTCTATGTCAACGCCTTGAAAACAAAGTCTGCAGTTTTTCCTCCCTTTAGATTCTAATGTCCTCTGCGTCCGACCCCGGCTTTAACCCATTGATACCGGGAAAGAATCCGTGTCATTTTTAGATTTCTTTGGGCTATTCAAAAATAGCAGATATACAAGCTCATAGCGCGGCATGAGCTTGTAGATTGGTAATTTTTTTTGAAAAATCGTGGAAAATGTGTGATTATTTTTTTTTTACTCAAATCTTTGCTTCTGGGGATTCTACGAATGTTTTCTAAAATATTTTTTTGAAAAAACATCAGTGGTTCTCAAACGTTTTCATAATTGTCAAGGACCCCAAAAATTATATGTATTTGGCCACAGACCCCCCCATCTAAAAATCTTTGGTTCCAGGGACCCCTAGTAGCAAAGATTTTAGTAAAAAAAAATCGTTTTAAAATAATATAAATTAACAGATTTGCACACATTTTCAGTTTTTCAAAAATAGCAGATCTACAAGTTCATAGCGCGGCACTCGGTGCCGCGCTATGAGCTTGTATATCTGCTATTTTTGAATAGCCAAAGTATAAAATAATGGTTAAAGTGGTTACACACGTTCCCGGTCTTAATGGGTTAAATTTACATGAATTTGTCACGCTTCGACAAAGCCAGGGGCTACTTTTCCTTTCAGTTTCCCCCTCATTGTGAGTGCGTTAAATGTATGCACACGCACCCACCCTCCGCCGCAACCTGTATATCCGCCACGTTCAGGGGGGGCTACATAAAGCGGTGCCGCCGCGGCAAGGCAAGGCCAACCGCGGCGGGAGGATTGCTGAAATCGATTTCCACGTTGTGTTTCACACCCTTTCATCAGGAAGTCGGGGCCCTCGTGGCTTGCTGGAACGCTTGTGATTTCAAAAGCACTTAACATACGCCAGGCCCCTTTTGTTCAAGCAGCAAACTACTTCTGAGGAGACATCAATGCAAATAAAAACCAACTAGCACAGCGAAGGGAAACTCGAGCTGAAGAACAACCAAATTACCCGTAGTTAATACGTCTTCATTACGTTTTTTTTTTTCTCCTCTCCTCTCCTCTCTCTCCTCTCTATCCTCTCTCTTCCCTCTCCAGCACACCAAAGATCCCCGGCACTAATGATTTTCTGGGTATTAACCCATTAAGACCGGGGAACGCATCTGTGGCATTTTAAGATGTCTTTGGGCTATTCAAAAATAGCAGATCTACAAGCTCACCGAGTGCAGCAAAAAAAAATCTTGAAAAATCTTGAAAAATCTTGAAAAAATCTTGACAAATCTTGAAAAATCTTGAAAAATCTTGACAATTTCTGCAAATCTTTGAATATATATATATTTTTTTAAAGCGAACATTTGTAACAAATCTTTGCTTCTGGGGATTCTATACATGTCTTCTAAATCCTGACAGTTTTCTGAAAAATAACTATGTCGCTATATATCAGTGGTGCTTAGAACCATTTTCATGCCAAGGACCCCCAAAATTATATGTATTTGGCCGCGGACCCCCATCTGAAAATATGTTGTTCCAGGGACCCCCCCAGAAGCAAATATTTGAATAAAAAATGTTCCTTTTGAAATATATTCAAATATTTGCACAAACGTTCACGATTTTTCTAAAAAATAGCAGATCTACAAGCTCGTAGCGCGGCACTCGGTGCCGCGCTACGAGCTTGTAGATCTGCTATTTTTTGAATAGCCTAAAGTATAAGATAAAGTGGTTTAGATGGATGCGTTCCCGCCGGTTTGAGTGGATTAAAGAGGCAGCCACTGCTGTCACTCTGGATATGAAACAGGAAAACAGATTATTGTGGAGATCACCCACTGTGAACACCCGAACGATACTTAAAATATAATGACGTTCTTAACAACACTCATTAACGGAACAGCACAGCACTGGAAAAGAACAATGCTCTCCTCCAGGAAAAGCCAAACAGATTTCAAATTAGAGCATAAAGCAGACAGGCAATCAGTTTGGGGGATAAAACATTGGAAAAAAAAAAGAAGAGAAAAACAAGAAGATAGAAACCCGAGCATTTGGCTGCGGTGTTATTCTGAATGCAGTTAAGCCATCTAGACCGGGAACGCATCTTGTGTCATTTTTAAGATTTCTTTGGGCTATTCAAAAATAGCAGATCTACAAGCTCATAGCGCGGCACCGAGTGCCGCGCTATGAGCTTGTAGATCTGCAATTTTTTTGAAAAATCGTATAAAATGTGTGCAAATCTTCGAATATACATATATATATATATGTTTTAAAGCGAACATTTTTCACACCGATCTGTGCTTCTGGAGGGGGTCCCTGGAACAACATATTTTGAGATGGGGGGGGGGTCCGCGGCCAAATACAATACATGTAATTTTGTGGGTCGTTGATATGGAAAAGTTGGAGCACCACTGATATGGCAACATACTGTTAGGATTTAGAAAACATTTTTAGATATGTACTTGGCCCGCGGACCCCCCATCTCAAAATGTTTTGTTCCTGGGACCCCCAGAAGCTAAGATTTGAGTTCAAAATGTTCGCTTTAAAATATATATATATTTAAAGAAGTTGCATCAATTTTCACGTTTTTTCTAAAATAGTAGATATACAAGCTCATGGCGCAGCACTCAGTGCCGCGCTATGAGCTTGTATATCTACTATTTTTGAATAGCCCAAAGAAATCTAAAAAATGACAGATGCATTCCTGGTCTGAATGGGTTAACATTAGCTCAAACTTGCTGCACATTTGGCTCGTGTTTATTGATTCAAATTCTGCATCGTTTGTGGGGTTTTGTTATCATAGATAAAACATAACACGCACGCACACACACACACACACACACACACACACACACACACACACACACACACACACACACACACACACACACACACACACACACGCACACATCCACGGGAGATACAATCCCCTACAGTAAGTTGCCGTAGCAGATGTCTGTTACCTACTGTTTGTCTGATGTGGCTGTGCAGTCAACGCCAAGCACATCAAATCAGCAGGAGAGGGATTATTGTTTCCCTGTGTGTTGTTCACATCAAAAGTCTGTATAATCGAATGAATATACATCTGTTAAACCTTATTCTGACACCCTGCTGAAAATAATTTTCACCCATTATTGCAAGCAAGAAAAAAAGTAGTTAACCCGCTAACACCGGGAAAGCATTCTGCGTTCATTTTTAGATGTTATGCTATTTACAGTTATAGCACATTGGGTTGGCTGTTCAAAAATAGCAGATATACAAGCTCATAGTCACTTTTTGCCGTGCTATGAGCTTGTAGATCTGCTATGTTTGAAAAATTGTGAACATTTGTGCAAATCTTTGAATATATATACATATTTTTTAAACGCATCTTTGTAACCACTTAAACCAGTATTTTATACTTTGGCTATTCAAAAATAGCAGATATACAAGCTCATAGTGTGGCTGTAGATCTAGTAAATCTTTTTTTTTGCAAATTATTGAATATATATATTTTTAAAGCAAACATTTTTAACTTGAATCTTTGCTTCCGGGTGTCCCTGGAACAAAATATTTTTGAGATGGGGGTACTTTACGCGGCCAAAAATTTCGGGGGTCCTTGACATGAAAACGTTTTGAGCACCGCTGAAATAGCGACATAGATTTTTCAGAAAATTGTCAGGATATCGAAGACATTTTTCTGAATCGGCCTCAGGTCTTAATGGGTTAATGTTGCCATCCTTGAAACGACATTATGTTGCCGTGGTAACAGATGCTCTTTTTTATTTGGCCAGTTTAAAACTAAATGATGCTACACAAAGTTTACTTTTCACAGTTATATCCGAGCCTAGAAAGTTTAATTCACATCAGTGAGTTGCCACTATAAAAGAACTCAAAACGCAGGGGCCATAATTTCCCCCTCGGATGTGGTGGGAAAATGGGGGAAAGAAAAGAACGCATGTGTGTGTGTACAAACAAACGATAAAGGGAAGTTAACGTCTCCATAATTGAAGCGTTTGTTACAGCATTAACGTTGTGCTGAATAGAGGAGAACTGTAAGCAGCCACAGTGTTATTGTTCAGCTAACACTCGCCCAGCCAAAACGATTCTTTGTCAACCCGGGCGTAAATAACATAGTGTTGATTGTTCTGTCAAAGTTAATCTGACAGCCCAGGGATGCACTCATTTATCTAATGACAGGAGTTTCTATGGCGACAATCGATGCCTCCAGTAACTTAGGGTAAGGAGGGGGGGGGGGGGTGGGCTACTCTGTTGTCGAGAGACACATACAATACACAAGACACAATAAAACACATGTTTTCAAAGTGGGGGCCGGCCACCAGGGGGCATCAGTGGGGGCCTGGGGGGGGGTGGGCAATTTGGAAAAGAGGGGGAAATGAAATGGTGGGGGCGTGGGGGGGTAATTTCTTGTATTTTTTAACCCATTAACACATTGGGTGCCAGAGGTTTATTAAAATATTATACGTTGAGTGCCTGCATTTCTTCCACTTGCGTTATACGTTTCGTGCTGTAGAAGCCCCGACGCGGAAGTGTATGTAAACAAAGCGTGCGTGCGAGACGGCGGAGGGTCCCGACTAACGCCTGGAACAATAATATTTCTAACGCGATCCTCCATTGCAGCGTGATCGCCGATCGAAAACGGCTCGTTTCCACCACGTTAAAAAGAAATGGAGATATTAAGCTTTTAGTCAAGGAGATAACATTGAAAACGCCGACCGGAAGGATTTTTGACATGGAGCCAGATCCAGCCTCTTCTTCTCAGAAACTCCTTGGGTGATGTCAAAGTTTCGTTTTAGCGCCCCACGTGGCCCACATGTATAAAAATAGAATTGGGTCAAAAACGGTCCGGACCGTTTTCGGCACTTCTCGTTTGGATCCTCAAAAACGGTCCGGACCGTTTTTGGCATTCAATGTGTTAAAGGGATAGTTCACCCAAAAAAAATATTTATTTCTATCGATTAGTCAACCCATGGAGACTTGAATTCATGGATATTTTTTGTTTTTGTCGCATTCCTACAAGCCAATAATTTGATGACCGGCCGTCTGGTAGGCAGCGGTTCCGGTAGGAGACACAAAGGAGACTCTTTGTGTCTCCTACCGGAACCGCTGCCGGTCATCAAATTATTGCCTTAGTAATGCAACAAAAACAAAAAAATGCCATGAATTCAAGTCTCCATAGATGGGTTTCCGCGCGACGTCATCACAGAGCAGAGTGCGCGATCTGCGCATGCGGGAGGTAGAACGACCCGGAAGTGCCATTCACTCTATTGTTATTTTCGGGATTTAGATAGGCATAATGCTGCTATTATAGGCATAATAGGCATAATGCTGCTATTATATACAGACAGATCCAACTTCCGACAAATCATTTTTATTGAGTAAAGAAGATATTACAAACTGCATCATTTAATCTACTTTCATTAAACCCGGTGAAGACCATTTATTTTATCAATGTACATTGGCCAGAGCTGCTGCGGGTAATAGCGCCCTCTACAGGCTCTTCCCTCCACTGCGCGCGCATCATCCTCTCATGTTTACCAACGGGAAACCCATCTATTGGGTGCACTAATCGATAGAAATAAAAGTTTTTTTGGGTGAACTATCCCTTGAGGAACTGAGGCCGTTTTTACAAATGCCTTCTAAAGGTCCTTACACACCGGGGCGATTTTTTTCATGCAAATAATACGTTTTTTTTAAAAAAACTTATAAAGTCAATGCAAGCTTCCACACCAGCGAAAAAAGCGTCTTTTAATTATTCGGAACGAGTCCGAATTTTGCGTATATTCGCATATTTGCCGGTGTGTAACCGCCTTTAATCAGTAGTTTTCAAACTTTTTCGTGCCTAAGGACCCCCCAAAACGATATGTATTTGGCCGCGGACCCCCCCCCCCCCCCCCCATCTGAAACTATTTGTATCCAGAGACCCCCAAAATTCAAAATGAATTCAAATTCTTTAAAAGATTTTTCAAAAAAAAAAAAAAAAAAAAAGTAGATGTACAATCTTGTATAATTATCTGCTAGTTTTAAGGACCACCGTTCTATATCCTAATAGTTTTCTGAAAAACGTATGTTACTATATAGCTTTAAAATCTAACCCCCCCCCTCCACAAGGACCCACTTAGAGAACCCTCTATAGATGACTTGTTATCATACTTTAGTTACATTGTAATTGTAATAGTACAGTAGTACTCTACGTCATCCTCAGACGAGCCCTCCATCGGCATCTCCGGTCATCCAGATACTCCATACATCTGACCAGATGTACTTGTTTTCTTATCTCGACGACTACACTATACTGCTGTTGTTATTGTTGTTGGTTGGCAAAATGTCTCTCAAATACTGCAACTCTTACACTTTGTCGCTCTGGATAATGTGTCTGCTGTGGAAACCCAAGTACTCACATTTTGTACGACCTGAGGCGATTCTTTAAAAAAATCTAAAATATCAAATATCAAATATAAATATAAATATAAATATCAATAATCAAAAATAGCAGATCTACAAGCTCATAGCGCGGCACCGAGCTTGTATATCTGCTATTTTTGAATAGCCAAAGACATCTAAAGTGACACAGATGCGCTCCAGGTATCAATTAGTAAAAGTACCAATACCACAATGTAGAAATACTCTACTCTAAAAGGCCCGGTATTCTAAATGTACTTCTAAAGTTCAAAAGTATTCGCAATAAAAAATACACTCAAGGACTGAAAGTTAAAAGTGCTCATTTATGCAGAATGTCCCATTTCACGAGTTTTCAAATGTATAAAAATGCTTTGGAAATAGCAGATCTACAAGCTCCGACGCGTTGTGAGCTTGTATATAGTCTTTTTTCAAATAGCCTACAGTATGTACACATAGGGCTGAAGTGGTTTAATGTATGTTTTGTAATGATAATCAAAATCTACAAAGTAACTAGTAACTCAAGTTTTCAAATAATTGTAGTGGAGTAAAAGTACAATAATTGCCTCCAGGATGTAGTGGAGTAAAAGTAAAAGTATTGAACATTTCAAATACTCCAGTAAAGTAAAAAATCCTGAAAAGTGTACAGTACCTGAGTACAGTACTTGAGTAAATGTACTTATAGTTACTTCCCACCGCTGCTGCTGAATACCTACATTTGAAATGTGTGGGGCGTAATCTGCAAATAGAAGCCCCTCCCATGGTGCTTGGACTGTCCTTTTCAAAAAGCATTGATTTCTGGAGCGTATAAAGTCCATCATTTATGTGTAATGCTGGGGTCACTGTTATTACTGCTGTGTAACGATTCACTCAACTCGCGATACGATTAGAATCACGATACTAGGTTCACAATATGATTTTTCAAGTTTTTTAAACGCAACATTCGTTTCTAGACAAATGACTGAAAAATCTTTCTCTTACACAAATTCAGTATTTTCTTCTCTTTTATCATTTTTTTTTTACAATACTGTGTTTTCTCTTATCCTCTTTGCTACAACACAGTAGCAAATAACTGTAAAAATGTTACGTAGCCTGCGAGGTTAGTTCAGGCAGTTTACACTCGAGAGGTTACATACATACTCATTACTATGTGGGTGTGTACAGCGTCATGCAAGACCCGTACGTCATACACTGACGTGGCAATCAGCTGACCAATGGGGCGGGTTACTTAAGCCCACCTAAATCTGCGTTCCTTCCGCTTTGTGTGTTATGGTTTGCTGTCATGCGGCGTTTGCTCCCACCGCCACCCCAGCACCACCGGTGGGCTCTGCCATTAGTTCTGTTCCCCATGGGGGGGTTGTTATATATCTATCTCCCTGCTCTTAATGGTCAATGATCGTTGTCTAATTGTGCTGAGCAGGGAGAAAAATTTAGCAGAGCCTGAACGCCAAGATAGAATATTACTATCTATCTATCTATTACTATCACTTGTATTCTCATTCTATAATATTGGTTCAATCTATTCGTTCTATTATATTGGTTCAATCTATTCGTGAATCGTGAGTTATCTGACTGAACTAACTTTGTTTTTATCTAGTTGATCGTGAGTATACTCCTTGAATTCAAGGAAATGTTGACATTGTGAGACGATGTCACCAGACGCGTGGTTTTCACGTCATCGTGCGTATACATTCCGTACAGTTGCGGACACAAAATGCCTGTATTGATCTCCCCACATCAGAACAATGATAAGCTGAGGCGCCGCCGCCGATGGCCGGAAGTCCCGGGTTCGATTCCGAGCCCGGCGGGCGGAACCTTTGCGGCGTGTCGCTCCCCGACTCTTCACGTGTAGACTATCAATGGAGGCAGAAAAAGCCCCCACCTCCCCCCACCTCCCCCCACCACCACCACCACCACCCACCAAAAAAAAACTAAAACAATTATAAGCTACTATTTCTTTAGCAGTTTACCATATACCTTCCTGTGCTTCAGACAGACATGTCACTATGTTGTCTCCCTTTTAACTAAAACATTTACACCGCTGTCTGTCACGCTGTTGTTTTTGCTTCCTTTTCGAAATGAAGACATTGAGAAAGGCGGGCCTATCTATGTCAGCTTTAACTAATGTCCTGATATCCTGAATGTCTGAAATCGCCTTTACGTGCTGCTGAGAAAACTGGAGGGATGGGAAAGGGAGAGAGAGAGAGAGAGGAGAGAACTTTGACAAATATCATCCATAACATTAAAATGGCCCCCAATGTCATTACGGAACAGAGAGAGATTAAATTCACCTCATCACACGTGAGTGTGACAGGTGCCTCAATGGGCCGGTGCCAAAGCAGCCAGCCAAGGAGATTAGCGGGGCACTGATATCATTATTTCCGCCTATCAGGGATTCAGCAGGGAGGCAATTGTAATTTCTGGGGCCTTATTAGTCCCTCACTCTGAGGGAGAGAAAAAAAACCCGGGCGATAAGTCTGTGACTATGACAGGCGGGCGTTGGAGCACCAAGTGCTCATTTGCTAAGTGTCACTGTGACACTTAGCAAATGCCAGTGTGTGTGCCTCTGTCCCGGTAATCCAGCCTAATGGAGGTTAACGCACAACACAAAGAGGTCCTCATCAAACCATCAAAACAATCCCAACACCCATTTGCATTTTTAAGTTATAAGAGGCGGGATTCGGAGTGAGAAAAAAAAGAAATACAAATAAATTCAAATTTTCTTTTTTTTTAGGTGGTTTAGTTCTGCAGATGAAGAGGAGCTCTCACCACGGGGTCTGGCTGGCCCCCGGCTGGCATCATGCATGGCACACAAGGGGGCATGCAGAATGCGGGGCAGGGTATGTAGAATACGCAACCACATCAAGTGTATAAATATATTTCATTAAGTTGTGTGGAGAAGTGGAGCAGGCATCTTGAGAGGGTGGCAGGCAGGCAGAACAGATCCTTCCTGCCAAATTCAGGACATCTGCCTCTCCTGCGTGGGCACAGCCCTTTGCCAATGCTGCCCCCCCCCCCCCCCCCCCCCCCCCCGGAGAGGGCCCTGTTCCCACCACACTAAGCCCAGAAGTGTTTGTCAAGCCTAATAAATATTGCACAGCGCTTCCCTTTTAATCTCATTAATGTTTGTGCATGTCTGTTGGTGGTCGTAGCTGTAAACAAGGGATGAACGTTAAGCCCTTTCTTTTGCCCCCCCCCCCCCCCCCCCCACCCCCTCTCCCTCCCCAACCACGGGCCCCGCCCGCGTCGTCGTCCCTCCTCGGGTTCGGCTTCCTCAAAGCCGCTGAGACGCGCTACAACGCCGGAGAAAAACCCCAAAGCACACACGCATTATGAGGATCTGAGCCCATCCCCAACACCTGGGTTCATCCCTGGTCACATTTAGCCTCCGCAAACCCCCATAAGGAAAGAAAAGAAAGGGGGGATTGGAATGCTTATGTCCTGTCTGAGGCTTTATTTGGGGACATGTCTACTTAATTATGTCTCATTTGTAGACCAAATAAAGCCACGCTTATCACCTTCCCACTGTCTTTGATGGCTTAATAATCTCTGCCTGTGTGTGTGTGTGTGTGTGTGTGTGTGTGTGTGTGTGTGTGTGTGTGTGTGTGTGTGTGTGTGTGTGTGTGTGTGCGTGTGCGTGTGTGTGAGAGAGAGACGGGGAGAGCGTGACCGTGACTATAATGTGATTGTGTGTGTTTTGGTGTCATGGTTTAACAGCTTTATAAGCAGAGCGGCGGGGTGATAAGTATCACATTATTAGGGGAGCAACATATTTGCCTTTTATTTGTCTGAAAGGAAGAACAACATTGTGTGACCAAATGTATTAGAATAATGCCTTTTAATCAGGCCCTCGTGGGACACATGGAGGATTTGACTGCATTAAACACACATGAATCCTATACAGTTGACCGGAGTCCCCCAGGGGTCTACACTAGGTCCCCTCCTTTTTTCCCCCCCTGTCTACAACAGTTTTCGGGCCAAGGACCCTCCTAGCTAAGAGAGAGATGAAGCAGGGACCCCCTATACTACATATGGCGTAAAATTGTGTTGCAGATTAAATGTTGTCATAGTTAGCTTCATATACATTCTCTTTTCTATTAACATGTTGGAATGTGTATTTTTAGATGTGTATTTTTTTAAAACTTTTTAAACCCTCAATGTTTAGTAAACATGACCGTTTGCTCCGTACCTGGTCGGCTCTTTTCCCCTCTACACCAACGCTCTGAAAATAGCTGATCTACAAGCTCACAGGCGTTGCGAGCTTGTGGATCTGCTATTTTCGGCTAATGTTCCCCATCACACAAAGATTTAGCGGACGCCCTGTAGTTACTCTGAGGACCCCCCGCCCCCTTGTTGAAGACCCATGCTCTACACCAAATCTCTTCGCCGAAAATAGCAGATCTACAAGCGCTGAAAATGTTTCCCCCCAAATGTTGGCCCCACAATAGGGACGCTTGCAGGTTCATGTAGTTAAAGCAGCTGACATGTTATGTTTATAATGCAGTGTGGATGCTCTTCATTACTGTGGGTAGAAATGTGTGGAGCTAGACTGAAGGGTTTAGAAGAACACGTCATTCCGATGGGAGTGTTAAAGGGTTAAAAAATATTCTCCATTTTTTTTTAACCTGGAATTATTGTCTTCGCTATTTTTCTATTTTCTATATTTTCACGTTCTCATGCATGTGTCTGTATTTGCATATATTGTTCATGTGTCTGTGTATGCACACACGCGTGTATGTGTATGTATGTGTGTGTGTGCTTGTGTGTGGGTGTATGAGCATGGAATTGTCTATGTATATATGCATGTGTGTCCGTGCATACTATATATGTGTGTGTGTGCGTGTCCGTGTGTGTCGTTGCACGTGCATCTGTGAGTGAGTGCTTGCGTGCAGTCCGTGCACGCATGCATCTTTGTGTGTAATGCACGTGGGTGCATGAGTGTATGCACGTGAGTGCATGTGTGTATGCACGTGAGTGCATGTGTGCATGCACGTGAGTGCATGTGTGTATGCACGTGAGTGCATGTGTGCATGAGTGCATGTGTGCATGCACGTGAGTGCATGTGTGTATGCACGTGAGTGCATGTGTGCATGAGTGCATGTGTGTATGCACGTGAGTGCATGAGTGCATGCACGTGAGTGCATGTGTGTATGCATGCGGCATACGTACATGCGTGTGTGCGTGTGTG
Source organism: Gymnoscopelus braueri (assembly GCF_963280865.1). Lineage (NCBI taxonomy): Eukaryota > Metazoa > Chordata > Actinopteri > Myctophiformes > Myctophidae > Gymnoscopelus > Gymnoscopelus braueri. Next base: position 11,920,439 of record NC_137621.1, read on the forward strand.
TTTTTGTGTGTTTGTGAGAAACGGGGGGGTGGGGGGGTATGGGAATGGGAGTGGAGGTGGGCGAGAGAGAGAGAGAGAGGGTGATGATGGCCCTGCGATGAAATCTACCTGAGCTTGTTGCCTTCCACCACCATGCTGCAATTATCATTAAGCCCCGCGATGGAAGCAGCCCACTCCAGAGACGCCTAAAAGCCGCCGCAGACCCACACATAATATTGTATTAAATGGGACCAAAAAAGGGAAAAAAAGAAAAAAATCAATACACAATGCAAATGAAAAAGCCGGAGTGGGATCCACTCAGTATGCATATTTCCTGTCAAGTACACTTTGTGACCCGCTGAACGACCGCGCTGCCGCGCTGCAACTCAGTACTTTTGAAAATTACTGATGATCTGTTGTCATGAGCTCCCCTATCCGCCCGCCGCACACTATTTGTGATACGCTTGTCTAGCGTCTGCCTGAAAACACCCCCCCCCCCCACCTCCCCACACCTCCCTCCACCCACCACCCTCTCCCCCCCACATTCGCTTCCTCGCCGAATTAAAGGAGTTTGTCCGTGAACCGGGTGGAGAATGTGGCGACGCTTACTGTCCCCCCCTTTTTCCTTTTTTTTCTCCCCCCTTTCCTCTTCCTTGTGTATACGCCGCTAAATGGAAATGTTGATAAATACCTCCTCCCATGAAGCACTTGTTTTGTGTGGGCTCTGTGCCACAAACAACGGCAACAAGAGAGCTAATTATAAGTAGGATGAGCCGGGGTTGAGGCGCGGGGTCTGGGTAGATACTTATTTCCCTGCCTTTCTTTCCATTGTGTGGAGAGATATTATTTCTGGGGGATGTAAACATTTGTGTGCCTTAGTGTGTGTTTGTGTGTGCGTGTGTGCGTGTGCGTGAGTGCACACTGGTGGATGGATGCATACACTATACAGACGAATGCTCTCCAGCGGTACGAAGAAGACCCAGAATGCATCTGCTCTGTTAGTGCAAACAGATAAGTGCTTATCATATTCCCAGAGCCAGGAGGTCGGATCCAATATAGCCCAGCAATTCCTCCAAGCCCCCCGCACCCCCCATTTGGATTTACAATCTTAACTGGTAGGGGTGGTTCTTTTCTGTTTTGAACAGGGGTCCACGCCAGGTCGTCTAGGTATTCTCTCTCTTTCTGACTCTGATGCAGCGCAACTCTCTCTCTCTCTCTCTCTCTCTCTCTCTCTCTCTCTCTCTCTCTCTCTCTCTCTCTCTTGTCCCACCACAATCATGTTATTTTGGATACAATTTGTTTGTGTGTAGCTGAGACACTTCTCTCTCTCTCTCTCTCTCTCTCTCTCTCTCTCTCTCTCTCTCTCTCTCTCTCTCTCTCTCTCTCCAGATATCTGAATCTGATATTACAGTAGCTAGTGGTGTGGTCCTAAAGCTATAATAATAGCGTTACTGTATGTTATCTATTATTGAGAAGGTCAAACTTTCAGAGCCAGTCTAGAGTATGTTGACAATATCTCAGCAGGGGAAATTTGGTTGGAACGCCAATGTTAGACCGAATGTTGAATAGAGAGATAAAATATGAATTCTGAGGGGCTACAGAGTGTATATGTTGTATTCAACACGGACCCATTCCAGATGGTTCAGTATATATAAGTGATATAGAAAAGCCAGAGAACCAGCCATCTGTGTTATTATTATTTTAATCAAACTTTTTCAATGGTATTTTCTGTACCTGTGAAACCACTTGCCAGAAGTCAAACATGTCTAAATGTTGTTGTTTTCTTTAGCAAAACGTTGCATTCCTTCATCAAATGAAGAGTTTCATGAGCTGTATGCCATGCAAAAATATAGGGCATAGCAGTGGCATGCCATTTTGTGGGACCACAGATAGAAAACCCATCCATTTTTCCCATAGAGATTTCGGAAAATATCTGTATAAATAATTTTAAGCCTGGAATATTTGAATATTTGATTATAATGATATGCTATATTTAATAAATACCCTATTTTTTTCGTGGTTTTCAAATATGTTTTGACACAGAATCAAATGTTTTATGGTTGTGATTCACCAGGAGCATGGATGGCTTGGTTCCAGGCTTAAAATAATTTATATCAATATTTTCGGAAATCTCTATGGGTAAAATGAATTGGTTTTCTATCTTTGGCACCACAAAATGGCCGCCACTGCTATGCCCTATGCGGTGACATTTAAAAACAACTACAGTGACATTTAAATGAATAAATACAATGACATTTATAGACTCCAGTCTACAGCTCCTCACCGTGTCATTTGCGTGATTATTTTCCAAAAACCATGGAAAGCTCTGCACTGCATTCTGGCTACAGCATGAAGACCTTTGCATAATGTTGTATTCCACAACACAGCAATGGTGTGTGTGTGTGTGTGTGTGTGTGTGTGTGTGTGTGTGTGTGTGTGTGTGTGTGTGTGTGTGTGTGTGTGTGTGTGTGTGTGTGTGTGTGTGTGTGTGTGTGTGTGTGTGTGTGTGTGTGTGTGTGCGTGCGTGCGTGCTATATACAGTAAACATACAGACACGCAGGTATAAAACAAATGAAAGATATTTTTGGGGGCTTTTCTGCCTTTATTGATAGTATACAGTAAACTGACAGGAAATGAGGAGAGAGAGATGGGGAGTGACACGCAGCAAAGGTCGTCAGGATTGGGATTCGAACCCGCGACACGCCTAGTCATGATAGGTGCCCAAACCGCTACGCCAGCCGTCCGGGCCACACAGGTATAATCTTAATGTGATTTTCATAAATCTAATCTAAAACACATTTGAGAGAGTTTGCTAAAAAAATGGTGTGAGATTTTGTTAAGAATCCTGTCAATCCATGTTCTCCCCGTGTCCCCTAGGGTCACGCAGTAATCCTGGTCTCTATACTGCCTCCCCCTGGTCAGCCAGGGCGCCTGATGGAGGGGAAAATAACTGGTTGGAATAACGTGTTCCTTCCACACGCTACATCCTACCGGGAAAACTCCCCCCTGTCAGGTGATAAGAAGCGGCTTGCTAACTCCTCATGCATTGAAGGAGGGTCCCTAGGCTCCCTAGGCTGGCAGAGGGAGTGTAGCACCCAGGATTACTTAGATAATTGGCACTGGGTGAAAAAATTGGGTTACAGAAATTGTGGGATAAAAATGTAGCAAAAAAAATCCTGTCAATCAGTAAAACTCAAAGTAGAGATATAAATCACTAACAACTAGGCTTCACTAGGCGTCATCCTCTGCATGTTTAGTCCTTGGTATGTTTATTGCGTGTTCACAGTAAAGCAGGCTGTCTGTGTAGTGTGACATCTTTATCACACGTGTACGCCCATTCCATCATCACACCGCCCTGAGATGAGCTGTTATCTAATTAGGCCCCCAGTTAACACACTCGTAAAATGGGAATTTACGCTAGAACAACATTCTTCACACCCCCTGATGTGGTCCTTGGCTGCCTTGCTCTCTCTCTCTCTTTCTCTCTCTCTCTCTATCTCTCTCTCTGCTTTTTCGCACTCAAACAAACACACGCACACACACACACACACACACCAGTGGTGTAAAGTAACTAAGTACATCTACTCAAGTACTGTACTTAAGTACAATTTTGAGGTATTTTTTACTTTACTGGAGTATTTCTATTTTTCAGTACTTATACTTCTACTAACTCCACTACACCTCAGAGGCAAATATTGCACTTTTACTCCACTACAATTATTTGAAAACTTGAGTTACTAGTTACTTTGCAATTGTCAATTATTATATTATTAAACATGCATTAACCACTTCAGCCCTATTTTATATAGGCTATTTGAAAATAGCAGATCTACAAGCTCACAACACGTCGCAATGCGACGCGTTGTGAGCTTGTAGATCGGCTATTTTCAAACATCTTTGTACTTTGACTTTTGCTACTTTAAGTACATTTTGATACCAATACCTTTGTACATTTACTCAAGTAAATTTGTAATTCCGGAGTATTTCTACATTGCAGTATTGATACTTTTACTTAAGTAAAATATCGGAGTACTTTTTCCACCACTGACGCACACGCACACACACGCACACACACGCACACACACACGTACACACACACACACACACACACACACACACACACACACCTCAGCCGGCGGCGGAGAACATTTGTTGAATTTGTTTTAGGTCAATGGTTATGATGTGAACTCATTATAAGAAAGGTTATAGAGCCCACAACATACATAAATGTATCCCAGGCTTTCTAGGAGCTTGTAGGCCCTAGCTGGATCACAGACAGAAGGAAGGGGGTCTCAGGATACTTAGAGAGGGTCTCGTCCTGCCTGGGAAGAAAGCAGGATCCCCAAGACCTCACAGGAGGTTCACAGGAGCAAAACGCCTGTCAGTCAATCCTCAGCCGCTTGTCGGGGCCAATCCCCTCGCTCGGGTTCACTGATTATGTACACTTTCCCCTCCCTCCCTCCCTCCCCGGACTCTGCTAGTGGAGATACTCCACAGGGGAAAAGAGGGTAGAAGCAAGGATTTTATACGGTTGCCGTATCTAAATAATGATGTTGGAGCTGAACTAGGGGGTGAGCTTGGCTATATTCCCCTTAGCCCATTGATACCTGAAACGCTTCTGTGTCACTTTAGATGCCTTTGGCTATTCAAAAATAGCAGATATACAAGCTCATAGCGCGGCACCGAGTGCCGCGCTACGAGCTTGTAGATCTGCTATTTTTGAAAAATCGTGAAAAAATATTTTTTCAATTTTTTTCAAAAAAATGTTAGGATTTAGATTTTTTTTAAGAATCGCCTCAGGTTTTAATGGGTTAGAGAGGTTTGGGTTCACACTCACAGCCCTGTGTGTCACATCAGCGAACCCGGGGGGGCTCCTGTCTCTAACGACCCATGTCAGACATTATGCCTGATTTATGCCTCGGTGGCGCATTGTGTCGCGCATCGATTTTTTTTCCTCCGGCGTGCGCGCGAGCGACACCGGCCACGAAACGAAGTATAAATCAAGCTTTAACCCCTGTGCCTGTTATAATGACATATCATATCACATCATTAGGGGGACTCCGGTCCGGCTGCTACAATATCCACTAGAATGTGACATCGGCGCGAGCCGAGGACAAGGCATGGACAGTCGTTGGTTGGTAATGACGGAAACACAGTGCCAACACAGTGCAAATGTTTCCATGTAACACTGCGATGAGTGATGACCGGACACCTTTTTAGAGGAGGAGGGAGGCGAGTATCGATGTTCCCCAACAACGGGCTCCATTCTTCACGGGGGTTATTTTCCATTCACACCCGTGGCCCTTAAATAGTCATATCCTGGCCTGTTTGGCTAAAGAACACTTTCTGTCTGTATGGGCCTTGTCACTCCCCTCTTGTTCCGTACAATGGGGGGATTTTAAGCCGCTCATGCTAGCTGTGTAAAAAGCCTCTTCCTCCTCTCTCTGACGGGAGAGAGAGAGCGAGGGCAAGGGACCACCGGCGCACTCTGCTCCCGCTACGCCCCGAGACAAAAGCGCATTGAGGAGAGCCTCCGCGTTTTTTTTGTCCCTCCAACCTCTAGGTACAAACACCCCCGCGGGACGAGGCGCTCCTCCACTTCCTGTGCCCTCGCTTTTTTGCTGTACATTTATTACCCTGTTCTGCCAATAACACGTCCTTCAAGCGCTTAGATGGATGCTCGCTGAATGAGTTAACCTTGTGTATATTTGACAGTAGTTATCCGCCCCTTTGAGGCTGAGCGGACACAATGGGGCTCATTGTTCCCGGTTACTTTCTATGTCTTTTTTTTCCTTCTCTTTCTTAGTTGTCCTTTGTTTTCCCCTCCGGTCCCACATGTCTCTTCTTCCAAAATGAATGAGTACCCCTAAGGACAGGCTTTTAATTCACCATCTTTTTTACTATCTTTATATTTTCCACAGCCCGTCCCGTACCGTCCCTTTCCCCGATCTTCCCCCCTGTCCCGCCAGCCCTTGCCGGGTCCTGCAGCAGCAGATTTAGCCTTTTTTTTTTTTAAATGAAATTTACCATTAATAGGATTAAAATGGGGTTACTAGCTCAATCACAGCAGACCGTCAGAACATCCCTAAATGTCCGTATCTCATGGGGGTCGCGGGTTGCATTGTGGCTCTATCTCTATACCCCCTCTGGCAGCCCTCCTGGGTCACAGCCTAAACCCCAGGCCTGATGGGGGTGATGGGACGGGGGACAGGGGGGGGGGGGGTTCAGGAAAAAAAAATCTGCCGGATTATGTCCGCACTCATTACAATGTACACAAAGACCCCGGGATCAGTGGAAGCAGAAATGCAGCAGTTAAGTCAAACAGGGGTGGGTCAGAGAGGATTCTCTGCCCCGTAGCCCCCCAAACACTGATTAGCCTTTGTGCTGCACGTCTCTCCCCACATTCAGGCTAACAGACAGACATCCCAATGCTATACGCTGTAGCTCTCATTATGGCTAGCATTGCAAATCGGAGGCTTTTTTTTTTGTGCTCTTTGTATTCATGCAAACTAACAAAACTCGGTCTTGCAGCCGCTCTGATATTCCTTCCGAAATAAAAAAAGATTAACCACGTTAAACCTGGCGTTCCTATTTTTTTTGGCATGTCATAGGCGAAAATAAAATGCATTTTTTAAATAAAATAAAATATTTCAAAGCGATTTCAAAACATTAAAAAAACAACAAAAAACTTTTTTTTTAAATTGGAAAAGTAGCATATCTACAAGCTCGCAATGCTTCGCGATACAACACATCGGGATGTTATAGATCTGCTATTTACGCTATTCGTCATGCGACGGGAGTTTATAGGGCTTAAGTGCTTAAAGTGGAATACCACTCATTCATAATTGATTGAGGTCATGTGATCAGTGACATACGCAAGGTGTACTTTTGGCTCCGCCCCCTCAGCCAAAAGTACACCTTGCATATCTCACTGATCACATGATCTCAATCAATTATCCAGTTCTAGGCAACATAGAAGGGGAGGGGATTTTTTTCTTATTTCCACACAACAGCTCTGAGGTGTATTAAAGACATAGTTCAATGTTGAAAATGAGTGGTATTCCCCTTTAACTGAGTCGAGTGCAAACAAGGTACAGTACCTACAGTAGCGGGTCCTTATATGATGGTCAAATCAACCTTGGTATATAGTGGATATGGGTGCGTGCACCGCGCCCAGTGGCCTCAGATTATTGGCCATTGGCTGAGCATGGAGGGGAGATCTATTGTAGTATAATGTGAGGTCACTGCGCTCTTCAACACCCATGATAATGACCACGGCCAATGAAGTTGTATCCATTAGGCCAGCTGAAGTGTCCAACACCGCATTCACACAGCCCTGAGACACACACACACACACGCACACACATATACACAAGCATGCACACACTCACACACACACAACTAATTTGCATAGCATTTAAACAAAGGTGAGAGGGGGGGGAGAGAGAGAGGGAGAGGGAGAGTGAGAGAGAAACGCGACGGGATTAATATTCCGCCCGTCATTAAAAAAACAGCACAGATGCATCCTGGGAGAGAAACGCGTGCGTGACCACTACAGTATGACCCTCCAAGGTTCTGAACACGAGGGGCCAGGCCCTGATTGATGTTTGTGTTCATTTTCAATAGGTACTCAGGAATAGTACCCCCCCCCCCAACCCCACACACACACACACACACACAAATCACTCTCACTCATCCATATGCACACACATACGCACTTGAAGACAAACTCAGCACGTACATACACATGCACGCACGAACACACGCACTCACTCTCTCACACACACGCACACAAACACACGCACACACACTATTCTCCAACCCTGTATAACCCGTTCGATCCGGGGGGGACGCACGCATCTCTGTCGTTTTTTAGATTACTATGAGCTTGTAGATCTGCTATTTTTAGAAAAATCGTGAAAATGTGTGCAAATATTTGAATATATATATATATATTTTTAAAGCCAACGTTTGTAACTCAAATCTTTGCTTCTGGGGGTCGTTGGAAGAAAAATATTTTTACAAACGCTCGCTTTAAAAATATATATATATTTAAAGATTTGCACAAATTTTCAAGATTTTTCATAACAATTGCAAAAATATTCATTATAAAATATATATCCCCGAAATAATATAAAAATATTATAATTTTTTTAACAGCCTAAATCTAAAATGACAGAGCTGCGTTCCCGGGTTGAATGGGTTAAATTTCCACATAGCCCTATACCTATACGTGCAGAGCCCTGGTGTTCAGCTATGCAAAATGGCTGCACACGTCATTCAGCACTAGTGCTGCTGCATCCTAAACAGTCCTGTGTCCACCGTGGAAAAAACTAATGGTCACGGTGATATAGTACAGTATATCTATCTGCACCAGTGCTTCTTCTATAACAAGAGCATCATCATATTTTCATTTTATTTGGGCCCCAGCAAATAATACCAGTCTTCTAAGAATCTAATATGGAACTCGGTGCACAAAATATTACATTGGCAGTGTGTGTGTGTGCTTGTTGAAGTACACACTGGCAATCAGGAAAAAACGGGATTGAAAGTGATTTCGTTTTTTTTCCACCTCAATTTCTGCTGCATCAGGTTATAAAACAATGCACTTGGTTCATGCTGTCACATAACATACTCTATATACAGTATATATACACATGCATGCTACTGTAAACAGACTGCACCTCCGGTTAAAGTAGCTTCTCGATGAAGATTGCCGAGGTCCTCTAAGAATATTACAGCAATATGGCTTTTCCATCCACACACATATCTGTTTATTTATTTATCCAGATTAGATCATAAAATCATGAAATTACCCTCAAATTGCTTTTTCGAGAATGCACACAGCACATATATATATTTATTTATATATATATATATATATATATATATATATATGTTTGCCCCTATCCTCTCCTGTCAGCGTATTCATAAATGTTGCCGGGAACATTTTCTTATTTTAGCAATCCTCCAGATAGCCAGAGCCCCATTTCCATAGCTTTAACCCATTAAGACCGGTAACGCAGCACTGTGTGTCATTTTTAGATTTCTATGGCTATTTAAAAAATAGCAGATATACAAGCTCATAGCGCGGCACCGAGTGCCGCGCTATGAGCTTGTAGATCTGCTATTTTTGAGAAAATCGTGGAAATTTGTGCAAATCTTTGAATATATGTATTTTTTAAAGTGAACATTTGCTCTCAAATCTTTGTTTCTGGAGGTCCCTGGAACAAAATATTTTTCAAATTTCCGCTTGAAAAAAATATATATATATATTTGCACACATTTTCACGATAAAAAAAAAATAGCAGATCTGCGCTATGAGCTTGTATATCTGCTATTTTTGAATTTGCCCAAAGACATCTAAAAAATGACAGAGATGCGTTCCCGGTCTTGTTGGATTAAATAATGTCAATCTGGGCAAACCCTGGATTGAAGCCCCCTGAGCCGGAAGGCACAATTTCTCCTTTGCCTTACAGTCTGATAATTTTCGGAAGCTATTGGCAACTTGGGAATTTTGCCGCCTTATCAGTCGGGCTCAGCGAAGTTCACTGCCACTAATCTGTGTGGGGATCACTCATTCAAGGATTGCATGACCAGGTTTTTTTTTCTCTCTCTCTCTCTCCATGGGCAGTGACAGCTGTCTGCCAGCGGGGGCATTAGCAATGCAGATGAGCTATCCTAATAGGTTAATGCGTAACACACGAAAATGAGGTTTAATCCTCCAGCGAAATAATCTAACATTTTCAAATTCCTTGATGCAGGGAATGAATAGAGACATTGCCTTTCGCGACTCAATTAGGTGCAATGCGGTATCAAAGCAAATTTACCTAGAACATGTGCCCTGGATCCCTATACACACACACATAGGCCTGTGTGTGTGTGTGTGTGTGTGTGTGTGTGTGTGTGTGTGTGTGTGTGTGTGTGTGTGTGTGTGTGTGTGTGTGTGTGTGTGTGTGTGTGTGTGTGTGTGTGTGTGTGTGTGTGTGTGTGTGTGTGTGTGTGTGTGTGTGTGTGTGCGCGCGTGTGTGTGAGACTGTGTGACAGTGAGGGATATGGCAATGTTCCTGTGCTCATAATGCTGCAGGCAAACCACAGGGTGACAATAACATCACCCTGACAGGACCTCTGCCTGCTTATTTATTCCCCTTCTCTCACCCCAACCGCCTGAAATAATGTCAACACCACCTCCACACACACACACACACACACACATTGGTGTTACTATGCTATTCTCGTGAGGACATCAACGGTTTGAGACGGTGATTTTATGAACGGCATTTTTAAATGTTGTTTGCCATTTTTTTTAACCCTAATCCTGAAGCCGAAAATAGCCGATCTACAAGTAACACAGCGGTGTGCAACTATAAG
>NC_137621.1:11935788-11940788 GCF_963280865.1 Gymnoscopelus braueri
GTGGTACTATTGGAGACCAGCTTCCTTTTTCTTATTAAAACCAAAGCCATGTATAGTCACTCATCAACGGTGCAACAGTTTTTACCGCAAGGCAATGTAATAATTAACAAGCCTTAAATAACAAAAGGGATGCTAATATTTCCTTATCAACAATAATACCACTACATTATAATGAAACGGCCCTGAGTGGACGGAGTCGGACTAAAGTGGTTCTAGCAGGAAGCGTGCGTGTGTGTGTGTGTGTGTGTGTGTGTGTGTGTGTGTGTGTGTGTGTGTGTGTGTGTGTGTGTGTGTGTGTGTGTGTGTGTGTGTGTGTGTGTGTGTGTGTGTGTGTGTGTGTGTGTGTGTGTGTGTGTGTGTGCCTTTTGATTTAGAGTATAAAAGTAAATAATATTTGTACATCTAACACGTACTCGAAGTGAATGAGCAGCCCGTCAATGTGTTTCTATGAGCGACTGGAGGGCTCTACAGACTTTAAAGCCGCGAGCCTCAATTAAGCCTCGCCACATCGGGAGAGAAAGAGTGAGGGGAAAGCTGAATACATAAGATAATGCCGCCTCGTTCGCTCAGTGTAAAATTAGAGCGAGGGGTGTGTGTGTGTGTGTGTGTGTGTGTGTGTGTGTGTGGTGGGGGGTTTTGATAAAGAGGGGAAGGGAAGTGAAAGACGGACAAGGGGAGGCGGGGGGGGGGTGTAGGATGGTAAAAGAAGAAGTTCCTTAATTTGGGGGAAAATGTCTTTTGAAATTTGTTCACGAATGCCGCCGACTCACGTTCGGCGCAATTAATAACAGCGTCTTGTTGTTCTCTGACGGCATGCCTTTAAACCAAATGGACCTGTGGGTGAGAGGGTCCATTTGGTTACAGAGTTAAATGAACACTGGGAATTTTATACTGCGTGTAACGGGCGGAAAGAAGAAAGAGAGAGAGAGAGAGAGAGGATTTCTGTCTCTCTCTCTCTCGCCCAAATTGCAGCCAACTTAAGGACAAAGCCCCCCCCCCACCCTCACCACCCCACTCTCTCTCTCTCTCTCTCTCTCTCCCAGCTCTGCAGAATAAAAGATGGCTGATGGTCGACATCCAAATCTCTCATTCAAGGACCCAATTTCCAAATGCTAATCATAATCTGCAGATGTTGGCCACTGATACATCCATTTATTTATTTATATATTTTTGGAGGATCGTGGGGGGGGGGGGGGGGGGGGGTGTAAAGCGTGTGAAATCTGAAACAAAGAAGGAAAATCCCCTCCTTTTGAGGCGTTTTGAACACAGTCGGCAACGTGCACACACACACACACACACACACACACACACACACACACACACACACACACACACACACACACACACACACACACTTGCGCATGTGCACGTGCAGACACACAAAGACATGTGCATAAATAATTGTGGACACAGACACACACGAGGGACGTGCACGGAGACATGCACGGAGGGAAAGACGCGCACACACACACACACACACACACACACACACACACACACTTCTCTTTGCCTCTCTCTCTCTCCTGGTGTTTTGTAGAGCAGCTCAGATGTGGCATCAGTCGTGCTCGTCTCTCCATCTGAACTGCAGGTAAAAGGAAATACTTGACAGAAAGGGTTCATAGAAACGAGGCCACTCTGGGAATGTCTGACATTCTTTCTGCGGCGGCTGTTTCAAAGTCAGGAGGATTTTTTTTTCTCTCTCCATTTAATGTTTTTGCCAGTAAGATGAAGGCCAGAACACACTCATCATCTTCCTCACCAGCAAAGCAGGCCCTGTGAGGAACACGTACATTACTGTGTCTAAATTAATTTGGGTATTCGTCCATCTATTCAGTCAAAACATCTTTGGATCCTTTTTTTTGCACAGAAACTACACATTGAGATTTTTCTATTGATTGGTAGAATAGTTTATTAGTCAGAAATGTCAACGGAAACAGAAATGTACGGTCAGACCATTAAGGCTAAAAGGATAACACAAAAAAAAGGTCCTGGGGGACTTGTTTCCATTGTGGTCCTATGTATTCAATTCATCAACATATTAAAAATGTACACAATAATACAGTCGTCAACGAATACAAACGCTATATGTACAAAAGAAATGGTAAAATGACATTTACCTCACCTTGTGGTCTCCTGATAGATGTTCTTTCGGGCCAATTTTGAAAGAAACCAGTGTTACACATCCTATAATGGATGGTGTCAGGCAGTGTTGATTTCGTCGACTAAAACTATGACGAAAAATGTTCGCCGACTACCTTTTTTCACTGACGAAAACTCAATAAAAACTAAGCTATGATGACTAAAACTAAGACTAAATATATTGACAATTTCGTCAACAAATAAAAACTAGTCTGAAATGTTAGTGAGGGACGAGTGGAGAAGAGATCCAGTAGAACTAAAAGACAAGACATTTTATGTTTGGTTGCGCTCTGAAAATAGCAGATCTACAAGCTCACAACGTGTCGCGCTGCGACACGTTGTGAGCTTGTAGATCGGCTATTTTCAGAGCGCAAACAAGTGTAAAATCGGGCATTACGACGCCATCAAGGCACCGCCAAAATACATTTTAGTCGACTAAATCAACTGTAGATTTAGTCGACTAAAACTAGACGAAAACGAAAACATTTCAGATGACTAAAATATGACTAAAACTGAATGGAATGTTATTTAAAAGACTATGACTAAATCGAAATCAAAATTTGCTGTCAAAATCAACACTGATGTGAGGGCATTCCACATTATGGTGGCAGTCTGGCAGAGCAGTAGAATGATCATTTTTTCATGTTTGTTCTAAATGTGGGTGGTACAACTAGATCATGATCTAGTTCTACCACCCACATTTAGAACAAACATGAAAAAATTGCTCCTTCTAGTGTTGTGGCTGTGGGTGTCCCTCACTTTGGAGAAGAAGTTAGACAGGTATGAGGGCATTGGGGGCACTGTCCCTTTGTCTATCTTAACAAGACCAGGAGACCTGGTTCTGCCAGACCCAGAATGTGTCCATATATGGTCAATAAAGGGACAAGATGGACATACTTTTATGCCCATGTATGGACGAAATGGGTCAAAGCCTCATGTAGGCCGACCCCTTGGGTCTGGCAAATACCAATCCCACTGGTACTTTCTTCATGGTTTATATTGTATTGCGACTGGTAGAGGGTGAAGTATAGGGACATCTGCTGGGCCATGATTAATAGGAACAGCATGCCGTAAGAGAACCCGGAAGAGAGCTTCAATTCCAGAGCAGGGGGTTTTCCCCTTGTGTGGTACACATTATCATAGTACTCAGAGGCTAGTTTATGATGCTAGCACAGAGATCTCCATATGCAGTATATGGCGATAAAAAAGCATATCTTATTTTACTATAAATGTGCGAAATCTCTGTCTGTGTGTGTCTGTAGTCGAATCTCGAGAACCGTCTGACCGACAGACTTCAAACTCGGCGTGCGTATCAGCGAGGACCCCAAGGGCGTGATGTGCCAAGTGGGAAGTTGGTCAGATTAGCGGATCTCCAAAGGATATCGACACTACCGCAAATCCCCATTTATGGGCTGATATCATCAACATGACGTCATAGACTCCATATTTGGGCATATACTGTATATGGGACATTATCACGTTTAATCAGACTATTGATTGGTCTAAGTAGGTGAGGTACTGACCTACCGACGGGGCTCAGTAGGTGTTTTGTATAAAGTATAGTTTAGGACCGCGACGGAGGCGCGGCGTCTCAAGGGAACTTGAGCCACGAGAGGAACCACCGAGCGAGCTGAAGCGAGCGAGTTGCCGTGGCGAACGTTGTAAAGTTTGCTTGAGCCAACTCAGCGCCGTCCGAGTTATGTACCGATAGGCACAGAATGTTAAATCATGTTTTTGGGCGAGCGTTTGCCCCGACTTTCATCATCAACCCACAGAATAACGTCAAAAACACCTACTGAGCCCCGTCGGTAGGTCGGTATCTCACCTACTTAGACCAATAGTCTGATTAACCCATTAAGACCTGAAGCCGATCCTCCTAAATCCCAACAGTTTTCTGAAAAACGTATGTTTCTATATCAGTGGTGCTCAATCTTTTTCATGTCAAGGACCCACAAAATTATATGCATTTGGCCGCGGACCCCCATCTCAAAATATGTTGTTCCAGGGACCCCCAGAAGCAAAGATTTGAGTTAAAAATGTTCGCTTTAAAAATATATGTATTCAAAGATTTGCACACATTTTCAAGATTTTTCAAAAATAGCAGATCTACAAGCTCATAGCGCGGCACTCGCGGCACCCGTGCTATGAGCTTGTATATCTGCTATTTTTGAATAGCCAAAGTGTAAAATAATGCTTTTTTTTTTGCTCAAATCAAAAAGTGACACAGATGCGTTCCAGGTTAATGGGTTAAATGTGATAATATCCCATTCAGTGCATATTGACAGCATCCGAAGCCGGTGGACAGACAGAGATTCCATGAGTTTATTGATAGATAATCAATTTCAATGAAATGATCCATTTTGAAAAATAATTAAATAAAAAACTAAAATAAATATAAATCGCAATGCAATGCTTCAATTCGTTTTTTTATATAAAAATTAAAGAATTATAAATAAATAAAAAAACACCCTTCTCGATTATTTGATTAATCGAAAAAAGTAATGGACAGAATAATCACTAAGAAAAGAATCAATAGTCGAAGCCCTGGTTGTATAGACGCCCTGCTTCCCCTGAAGACATAGCCTCTGTGTGTCTCCTGTTGGCTCCTGGCTCTCTGTGTTGACTTTGTTCTTCCTCTTCCCCGATAAACAATCCTCCCAGCTGATACAAAGCCAGCCTCTGTTCCCAACAATCAGCACTCGTGGCCCTCTCAAGCAGGCCAGGCCAATCAAAAGGCAGGCGAAGACAAACAGCATTGCAGCTGTCCTCCTCCTCCTCTGAATGAATGAATGAATGAAATAAAACACTTCCGGGGGGGACGAAAAGGAGGACCGGGGTGTGTGTGTGTGTGTGTGTGGGGG
>NC_137621.1:11945788-12078288 GCF_963280865.1 Gymnoscopelus braueri
TAAAAGAAAATGTATACATTTGAAAACATGTGAAATGGGACATTCTGTATAATGAGTACTTTCTACTTTTGGTGCTTTAAGTACATTTTGATACCAATACTTTTGTACTTTTACTCAAGTACATTTTTAATTCTGGACTTTTACTTTTTAGCAGAGTATTTCCACATCGCAGTATCGATACTTTTACTTAAGTAAAAAAAAAAAGTGAGTACTTCTTCCATCACTGTAGATCATCATGCAGGCTTTCATGCAGGTTGTGAATAAATCCAAAACGCACTCTCAAGACCAGAGAGACAAAAACAAGCTCCACCTAATTACCGAGGCAATATACAGTCATTTCTCTGAGCAAAGGCTACTGAATGGTCGGCCATTACCTCACTCCCACCGCACCGAATGCTTAAAGATAATGACCAGTTTTACTAATTGGTGCTTATACCTTTATATCAGTTTGTGGCATAATATAATTGCTGCTATTATGGTGCAAAATAATCATCGGAATTAGCATCTTTCAGTGAAAAAAAAAAGACCCCTCCCCTGCTAAATAGAGGTGTGAAGCATTTTTGTGGGGAAGAGGGTCTCGGTGTCGACGTTTGTGTCGGTTGATTCATCATTAACTGGAGGGTTCAGAGCATAGAGGGGATGTCTCGCTGCATCTTCTGGACCTGCTAATGGAGGCGCTGATTTACGTTTATGTGACTTTGTGTGACTGTGTGTGTGTGTGTGTGTGTGTGTGTGTGTGTGTGTGTGTGTGTGTGTGTGTGTGTGTGTGTGTGTGTGTGTGTGTGTGTGTGTGTGTGTGTGTGTGTGTGTGTGTGTGTGTATGTGCGCGCGCACCCGGATGTGTGTGCGTGTACCTAATGTTTGCATTAAAGCCCGTCGATTAGGACCAAATATCACAATATTTATTCACAATACCTCGATATCGTGTTATGATGATAATGCATTTTTCTGTAAAAAATAAAAATGCAAAAAAAATCACTGGTCAGAACTGTGCAACGTATTGTTAGATTGTACATCGGCTTTTTGTTCTTTTTGAAAAAATAAAGTATAAAACAGTGATTAAAACCAGGAAAAGACTAAACTTATTACAATATTACAATATCCCAAATGCCAAACAATTTGGGATAATATCACAATATAATATTGATATATTGCGTGCGTGCGTGGGTGTGCCTTATAAGCAGTATGTTAATGTACTAATGTGTGCATTGTTTGCATGCGTTTGTGGCGTATATATAATGCTCAGTGGCATATAGGGAACGGGAGCTCTCTATATACTCCAATGCAGACCAACGCTCTCCCCCCCCCTCCCCTTTTTGTTTTGGTCTCTTCCGTCCGTCACGTCGGCCCCGTTGACTTCCTAAGTGTCTCCGCCAGCCGTGTTGCTGTCTGTGTCCTTGTCCCGCTCACATTTCTGAAGTCCGCTGACTGCTAATGGCCCTGTCCCCAGACAAAGAGCCCACTCTTGTGTCCACTCTGCCGGGGCTAGGCTGGGCCGGGGGCCAACCACAACCGGTGGACTGTGGGGGGGGGACGGGGGGGTGGGTTCTTCTGGGAGAGGTGGGTGGGTGGGTGGGAGGGTGTGGGAAGTGGGAGGGAGGGAGGGGAGGGCTGGTATACAGCCTGGGCAGAGCACCCGGCACCGCCTGCCTCTCTGCACCCATGTCACGCTCATGTGACAACCACTCCTCTGTGCTTGTTTGAACTGTCCCTCCCAATTAACACTAATAAGTCACCCTGTAAGGATGAGCAAACATACTTTGTCCAGTCACCCCCCCCCCCCCCCCCCTGCCTGACGCACGCACACACACACACACACACACACACACACACACACACACACACACATAAACACACCCCTCGCTAAACATGCCGCGTATAAAAACAGACACACAGACACATTCTTTCTTCCTCTCTGCGCTTAGCAGCCCATGAAAATCCCAGGAGCACAATCCACCGCTAATAGACAGAAAGCCCAAATGCATCTCGTTCCCAGCAAACAAGTGCCAGTAAAGAGGCAAATTAATGACAATTCGTTTGAAGGGTTTGGGTCTGAGAATAATTTCACTCCCAGTGTCTCCACCACCACACCAACCACCACCGCTGAAGAATTGATTAGATCCCTTCTTCCATCAAAGTGCCTGAATCAATAAGGAGGCAAGGAGCAAAGTAGGCATGCTCCAGCCCAATTTATTTATACCGCTCAAATGGACAAGTCACACACAGAGAGAGGGAGAGTGAGGGAGAAAGAAAAGAGAGAGAGAGAGAGACTGACTGACAGGTGAAAATGAGAAAGGCCCCGTTGAGACTAGAAAAAAGAAACCCACTAATGGTGACTTTAGGGAAGATAATGCTTTTTTTCCTAAGAACAAATGCTATTGTTAATGTTTGTGGACGTGGCCAGTCACAATATCTTCTAATTAACTTCAAGAGTTTGCACCATCCATATATAGTCTCAAAATACACAGTACGTTCCAGAGTGTGAACAGATACTTTTTTTTTCACAGTTAAATTAACACTCCAGATTTTCCTGTGAAAAGGAAACAACAACAATACTGGAAAAAGTTTCCTGTCAGACATCAAATCCGGGAGACCCCGGCAAACTAAAGCAATTGTATTGTAACCAATTTCTATGGTAGAGTATGTTAATACAATACTATATAGCTGGTACATGTGCAGTGGTCTCTTCCATTGAGATGTTTAGACCCTGTTGGTCAGGTACAGTGGTTCTTACTTCTCAACCTGTGGGTTGGGACCCCCAGGGGGGTCCCCAACTGATTTTTTTTTTTTGGGGGGATCCCCAGATGACAGTAAAGCAAATTTAAGACCTTTTAATACCTACAAAAAAATGTAAAAAATAAATGAGAAAAGACCATTCCCGTATCAAAAGTAATAGTCAAACATTGGCCAAATTGTCAAATAAGAAAGAGGCAAGAATTGTGAAAATAGCCGATCCACATGCTCACAAGTTGCGACGCATTGTGAGCATGTAGATCGGCTATTTTCACAATATTTATCTGTGGAACCGAGTGAAACTAAATGTAATGCCTCAACTCCTACAATTCCAAGTGCTTGTCAGGGTGGGGGGTCCCCAGTTCAAATAGGATTATTTTGGTGGATCGCGGACCTGAAAAGCTTGAGAACGACTGTGTGCTGAAGTGAGCGAACTGGCGTGCCGAACGTTGCGAAGTTCGCTTGAGCCGACAGTTCGAGGCACAGAATCGTAAATCATGTTTGGGCGAGAGCGTTTGCCCCAAGTGCCACTCAACGTGGCTACTGGCCAATCACAGCGCGTCCTTGCACAAGTGGTATAGGTTTTGGGATGACGCGGATTGGACAGTAGAAGCGCCGTTATCTTTATTGTAGTTCCTGACATCGTTGCAGTTACCTCTCTCTGTCGCGAGAGAGGAGGGAGACAATGGACATAAACCATTGCAATTGTGTAGCTTTCAACGAACACTCTGCCCTGTCCCGTGTAAAAAGGAAACATTGGACTAAGTTAATTTCTTGTCATATACATGAAATTTGGAGTCTCTGATAATAACTAAAATCATCACATGACAGCTATGTAACGTGTTTTCATGACATAATGTGATTAATGTTTTAACAACAGAAATGCAGGAATGAGATGAACACCGCAATTGCAGACTTGACTTATATTTGTTTGTTCCCATGCAGCAGAGACTCAGAGCTCAGCAGTTCATTGTCGTCTATAGCTTGTTGTGTTGTGTTTTGTCCACAAAGCGGAGGAGGAGGAGGTATTAAAGGCAGATTTTCTCCTTATTTTAAAATGTGCTGCCGAAGATTAGAGCGTTCACCAAACACTGTGGAAGCACTTAATTGATTTCCTTTGGACTGTTTACCTCGACTGTAGCTCTCTCCTAACGCCTAACGCACGCGCTCGCACACGCACTCACGAACAAGTGTGTGCGCGCGCACACACACACACACACACGCACACGCACACGCAGAATACAACCTCGGTCCTCGTCGACACCAACACAGGGCCTGCCAAGAGCCTTATTAGTATTCACAGCGGTGGCATTTGCCAGCCCGAGCGTTGCCGTGGTGATTCTGCCCACACAAGTGATGATAAACGGTGCTTTCAGCTCCTCTGCCTGCCTTCCACAGAGCAGAGCAGAGAGAGCTGAGGATCCCCAGAGCGGAGGGTTCTGATGGAGGATCCTCTGGCCATGATGGGCCAGCAGCCACTGTACTGCAACAACCATCATCATCCCCAGACCTCATCCCTATAACGCATGGGGCCAATGACTGCATGGGTGCATGCAGTGGTGGAAAAAGTACTCAAATGTTTTACTTAAGTAGAAGTATCAATACTGCAATGTAGAAGTACTCTCTGTTACAAGTAAAAGTCCGGAATTCAAAATTTACTTGAGTAAAAGTACAAAAGTATTGGTATCAAAATGTACTTAAAGAGCCAAAAGTAAAAGTACAAAATATTTGAAAATAGCAGATCTACAAGCTCACAACGCGTCGCGATGCGACGCGTTGTGAGCTTGTAGATCGGCTATTTTCAAATAGCCTAGGTATAAAATAGGGTTTAAAGTGGTTAATGTATGTTTCATTATATCATAATTTATATCTGAAAAGTAACTAGTAACTAAAGTTTTCAAATAAATGTAGTGGAGTAAAAGTACAATATTTGCCTCTGAGATGTAGCGGAGTAGAAGTAAAAGTATTGGAAATTGGAAGTACTCAAGTAAAGTACAAATACCTCAAAATTGTAATTAAGTTAGTTACTTTCCACCACTGGGTGCACGTCTGCACGAGCCTCTGGCCCGGGGGGCTCCGAGGCTGGAGTTCAGACTGAATGCACTGGGTGTACGAGTATCGGGGCGGGCTCCTCCGAAACTGGCGTTCAGACTCCCTGCATGGGTGCACGCACGAGTGTCGGGGCGGGCTCCGATGAATCCTGTGTTGTGAGTGGTCGAAAAAGACAGCTTCCGGGGGAAGTGCATACAACGGAAGTCCCGCCCTATTAGACACGCTCTGCATTAGGCTTTTAGTCAGGGAATATTATTAGAATAATGTCATATCTGGGAATAAATTCCTTACCAAGACATTTCTTCACCAATGTGTTTGTAAAGGTGTCTAGTAACACATCTAACAAAGACTGAAATGCATGCAATGGAAAAAAATTTAATTTTAATTCTGTTTTAAGTAGCATGTGAGGGGTCAAACTAGGGTATTTTTATGATTCTGAATCCATTGCAAACACCAAAACCACTCCTTGGGCTAAAAACAGCCCAATCTCAATGGGCTTTTTACACAAAAAATTACCTGGAAAAGGTTGGCTATGGTCGTTTTTAGCCCAAGGAGTGGTTTTGGTGCAAAACAAATGCTTGCAATGGATTCAGAATCATAAAAATACCCTAGTTTGACCCCTCACATGCTACTTAAAACAGAATAAAATTTAGATTTTTTTTCCCCGCATACGGTTATGGTGGGTACCCCAACTTTCAGCAGCTGTCAAAAATTCCCCTTGGGAAACTGCATTTCAGTCTTTATGAGATGTGTTACTAGACACTTTTACAAACACATTGGTGAAGAAATTTCTTGGTAAGGAATTTATTCCCAGATTTTTGAAATATCCCCTGACTATTTCCCCCTCCTAGATGAGAAAAGGCTTGGGAACGAGGCTTGTTCCCAGAGCGGAAGAGCGGAGCTCGGTTGCCATGCGTATGTGTGTGTAATGTATTTATGTGTACATACATATTGCATGTGTTTGATGTTGGAGGTGGGGTATGTTAGGAAGTTGTGCTTGATTGAACTTGTGATAGTTTGGTTAATATCAAAGTCATACAGTGTAACCTTTTCAATTAAACACTGGTATATTTTTCACAATATCCATTCCATGTGTTTTTGACAACTTCTCTAAATACAATTTTTAGTTGTGTCTGCCCCATGACACCAGAAATGTATTTTTTTTTCTTACTATATTTTACTACACGTTTCTGATGCTATTGTTAACCTGTTATGCATTGAAATTAAAAAGAAACCAAAAATATTAGTGAATACCCTATATTCTCGAACATAAACAATGAAACATAAATGCTGTTTTGTGATGCATGTGAAACAGACTGTCTGCGACCCAGCACTGATGAACAAGAGGGTGAAGAAGGCAGCCTTCCTCTCCCGGGAGCCTTCATCTGTAGGCTGTGTGTCCCACACATACCAACAGAAATCCCCCCTGATCCTAGTTAAACAGATAGAACACGGCGTTATTCCCACATTAGGGTGCACAGATACGTAGCGCATTAGCCGTCTGGTTGATGGCTGATTTGAGATCAGGCTGTTGCATTATGGGAAATAGTGAGCGGGTGGGGGGGCATAGTCATTTGAGCGATATTTCAGCCTGAACAATAATTTCTGCCCTTTGCGCTGTGTGTTTCATTTATGTATTTCTAGATGCGTGTGTGTGTGTGCGTGCACGTGTGTGTGTGTGTGTGTGTGCGTTTGTGATAATTTATTTTAAATATAAAAAAATTACATTTCATTAAGTAATACAGTCATAGACATATTAATAGCACCCACTAGTTAGGATGGGTAAGGACAAATTTCACATACTGTATTATATGCAAAGATATAGTGGCAAATACCAGTGGCAACAACAAAAACTGATTTTAAATTTGTTTTCTTTAAAAGGAAATGAAGACACCTAATGACATGTTGAATGCGGTGGATTTAAAAGCAACACGTTTCATAAGATAATAGTTATTAGAAATCGATGAACAGACCCCATTTTCCATAGTAGGCTACAGTCTCAAGACGTGGGAGTAACTCCATAGCCGTCATGATAAATCGTTAAGTTATTATGAACCAAGCACACAGTGAAATCCTCTGATTAATGTATCCATTTGTATCTCCAAGAGTTTACAAATGCGTACACTCTTTGTTATACACTCTTGGAGTTAAACGTGTGCAGGAGACACACTCACCACCCCAACACATCACGACACAGTATTCATTGCAGGACTAAATTGGCATCTTTCTCTTATCTTGCTTTTTAAAGGACGTCAAATAAGTCAAAAAGCGCAGGGTATACGTGTGAATATGACCGATGCCGTTATGGAGTTACAGTAATGCTTATAACGACAACACAGACCCCAAACGCGAGTGGAGTTCTTCTCCGGGAGTCGAACTCGCAGGGATGAGAACCCCTTTCCAACACATGTCCTCCTGACCGCCTCAGAATCAAACCACCCCATCTCTAGGACACTAAGAAGAGAGCTGGCACTTCAAAAGAAGCAGAGACAATCGGGTGAGAGAGAGAGAAAGACAGCGAGAGAGAGAGAGAGACAGAAAGAGAGACAGAGAGAGAGAGAGAGAGCGGGGGGCTTCAAAACCTCAGCCCCCCCACACCCTGCATGGCGCTCTCGGCCCGGGCTGAGCGGTCTCAGCCGGGGGGGCCGTGGCTATTAAAAGATAAATGTATCTCGCTGTTGCATTATTCATGATGCGGCGAGGGGGCTTAGCAGAGCTGTGTGTGCATCCCTCACGGCCCCGTCAGGGCCAAAGCCCCCTCGCCGCTTCCACACACCCCGAACGCTGGGACAAGACGACAGCTGTGGAGAGAGAGAGGGACAGATAATATCCACCATTCAATGGCATACAGAATATGGAGTTATATACGCGCACGCGCGCACGCACACACACACGCACGCACGCACACACACACACTACACATCATAACATTTAGTGATGACCATAGAAACAGAGGTTCCACAATAACAACACTGTCACACACTCATACATGCATGTAGTATGTATGGTACAGTATGTCCTGTGCATTTTTTCTGGCCATTTAGACGGCTAAAATGCGTCTAAGCGGCTAAGCTAAAAGCGGGTTATATAATTGGTCTAAAAGTGAAATCTAGCCTTAGCCTAGACGTTGAAACAACATCATTTCAACGGCTATATATGGACGCTTAAAAAACAGCTCAACTTAAAGGACAACCTATCTTCATATAATTGGTCCTCATTAATGCTCATTATAATATGGTCATTTGTGTCTACTTGGTCTGTGTCTCAGAGGAGGGCTGTGGACAGTTCAGAAACTTGCCTACCGGTGATACATTATCGATGGGGAATCCAAGCTAATAGAAACTGTGGGCTTTCTTTTTGTGGAAAGTTAGCATCGTTCTCGCGTTAATACAAATCTCAATAAAACATTTGAAATCTTGTTTGTTTTTCCTAACTGTGATGTCACTGGTAAGCGGGTGTCCACAGCCCTCCTATGAAACACAGACAGTGTTGCCAGATTCTGTGAGAGAAACAAGCAACCAGGTCTAGGAAAACCAGCCCAAAAGAAGCGACGATGGGCCACATGAGCACTTTAACATATACATCAGCTATTTGAAAATAGCCGATCTACAAGCTCACAACGCGTCGCGATGCGACGCGTTGTGAGCTTGTAGATCTGCCATTTTCAAATAAAATCTTGCAGGGAAATTATAATAAGCAGATCTGGCAACCCTGGACACAGAGTGAGTAGACAAAACAAATGACCATTTTATCATGAGCATTAGTGAGGACCACTTAAATGAAGATAATGGGTGAAAATGGGTGAAGTCGTCCTTAGAGCTTGGTCATATGTACATCACTTTTAATGGTAATGCCCCTGACTGACTACCTTAGGAGTAATGATAATGATGAGTTGATTGTACATCAGTATGAAACTAGGGTGAACCAAGCGGTATACTGTATGTCATACCAAGAGTCAACATTTGTGGCAAGAGTTATTTTATATACACGGGTATTTCTCTTTGGAATGCAGCCTCAATCTAAACTGTCCTATAAGAAAAAGTGTGAAAATACTGTTATGGAAAAACTATACAGGCTAGTGATGCTTTTTAATTTTTGTTTTCATGGTTTGATATTTGTTAGGGATTTTAGGTTGATCTAAGTGGTTTTGTATTTTGTGATGAGTTCAATGTGACGTGCTGTGTGCTATGTCATTTTATTGGACTATTTCCTTTTATTGTGTGTTGCAGGACCACATTGGAAATAAGTGTTTCATTACGCTTTCATGTGTATATATCGTGGGTTTAAGTTATATTGTGGTTACTTGTATTTATTTTACCAAATTCGAATCAAATCACAGAAAATAGGTGATCTACGTGCTTAGATCGCCTATTTTCACCGAACGTTCGCCATCAGAATAGGAAGGCAAGGGTTCATGTAGCTAGTATCTACTAGCCTTTCCAATGTGTGTGTGTGTGTGTGTGTGTGTGTGTGTGTGTGTGCGTGCGTGCGTGCGCACATGTTGGAGAGGCTTGCAGACGAGAGCGGTGCACAACCCCTTACTTACTGATTTAAGTAAAGGGTTTGAGCAAATATATTTTGGAAGAAAATCTTCAGCCTACACAGAGAATTGAAAAGAGAGTTATTTTAGTCCCCCCCCCCCCCCTCACACACACACACACTGATCTGCAGGAAGCCTAGATTAGAATGACCCTGGTGTCACTCATCTGGAGTTTAGTCACAATGGAAGATAAGCCACCACACTGGAGAGAGACTAGCTGTCAAATGATATCACGGCTCCTCATGTCCATATCACTTTTTGTCACATTAAATCATCGATCCTATCCGTTTGTTTTGTTGACGTTGTAAATGGCAGCAGGTAAATCCCTGTCAGGAAATCTAAAGAATTCTGAATTTGAACAACTGACGCGAACTATACATACCCAAATTAAAGTAAATTCGAAACCTTGTCTGAATCGAAATTCCTAAATGCAAAGACCTACTGTACGTTAGAGCTTTCACCAACTAGTCGACTAGTCGACTAGTATAACCACTAGTCGACCTGGTTGGAATAGTTGAAAAAGTCGAATAGTTGAAAAAAATAAAAACGTTTTATTATTTTTTATTTCCCATTGTTTTAATGCCATAGTAATGGCCTATTACTATTATTATTATCCTCCTGCCTTAATTTTTTTATCAAAACGGGGTCAAAAGTATGCCCAATAATAGCCTATTATTGGGCAATAACCCCCTTTTGAGGATCCTTGGAGACGCTGCTGTGCTGCTGTGCCAGAAGCGCTTCCCTTAAAACGGCATAAAAATAAAGGCAGGAGGATAATAATAATAGTAATGGCATTAAAACAATGGCAAAAAAAAAAGGTAATTTTGACTAGTCGACTACCACTGGGTCAAATTAGTCGACCAGTAAAAATCTCTAGTCGTGAAAGCCCTACTGTACATCTGTATATTGAGAGCGTATAATTATAATATTCTAACCAAATTTTACACCCAACATTGTATATAAAAGAATGAAACAATAGTGGTTGTTAGCTATACTAGATGTTATGGAATATGAAACGTTGAAGCTCATTTTGTGCAAAGCCAGTCTGTGTATGCAGGCTCACGATGGGAGAAGCTGTACCTGTTCACATTCTAATCAAACGCTTTTCAGAATATCTCAAAATTGCCCAGAATTGTGCACACGCTGTGCAGTTGTGTTCTTTCATGTCAGTATCTGTTCACATAACTGTTGTAATCACGCCGAAGTTCAGTTTGTTTCCAATCAACAACAAAACACTCTCTTCCTTGTTGTGTCAATTCATTGCAAGACATATAGCAACACAAAATACTTTTCCTTCACACGATCACAACAAAACAAAACAAATAATCTTTCTACAAAATATAATTGTGTTAAAATTGTAATCATGATTATCCATTTGATATTAACTCATTCACTGCCAGATTTATTTCTGGCTGGGTTTGCCCACTGCCAGCAATCTCATATTTTTTGTAACTTTCAACAGGTCACAAAAAAAAATTATATTCATTATGATCGCAAGTCCAATCGTTTGTAAACACACAGGCTATACGTTCACGTCGCCTCGACAACAAACATTCCGATCGGCTCGGAGTCCTTCTCATGCAGCCCTGTGTAAACACGCCATTTATCGTCACGTCTCGGCACGGCTCACTCACTTTTTCAGCTCGCCACAGAAAATGTACATCCCTTATGATCGCTTGTCCAACTGTTTGTAGACACACAGGGTAGGTGTGTGAGTGGCCCAGAGAACACATTTTCAATCCACGACATTCTATTTTCCAGTAGTAGCAGTTTTTAAACAGCGCGTCGGACGTAGGACAGCGGAGAAAAACAAAGCAGAGAAAATGGCGTTTCAGAGGGAGCCTTAAACAGGTAGCAGACGGAAACGGAAATCTTCGATTGAAGTCATTTCCGTATCCGGGTGTGTTACAATGAAATGTATCACTACATTTTTTTTTACGTCAGTGGCAGATTTGGTAATTGGAAAAAATTGCGTTTTTTACATCTGTGGCAGTGAATGAGTTCAAACACTTGAACCCTATACTTAGAAACCCTATACTCTGTTTCCTATATATTGGCCGCAGTCTCCCAGGGCTCTATACTCGGTCTGCTCCATTTCCCACCGCTTTGCCTAAAGTTTGGCCCAGAATATTGTCGCAGAATCAGTAATTGATGAGGCAATAGGAGTAGGAGACAATGTTCTAGGTGGTGATGAACCATAACAGATAGGACGTAACAAAAACAACAGCTATCAGGCCTATAGCGGAGACATCTTGGCTCCTACCAAATATCATGTCATATCATAATGTATTATAACAAGTACTATCCGTCATTGGTTCTCAAAGTGGGGTCCGGGGACCCCAAGGGGTCCTTGGGGGGGTTACAGGGGGTCCCCAGCAAAATGATGGATAGTTAGGAACCAAATGGACCCTTATAGCTCTGTAACTCTGAGAGTGTACAAATGTTTTTTGTACACTCTCAGAGTTAAATTAACATTGATTTTACAAAATAAATTGGGAAATGCCATTAAATGGGGGTCCGTAGCCTAATGCATGTCAAACTGAGGGTCCTTGAAATTAAACTTGTTGAGAATCACTGCTAGAGCCATGAAAATCTTCTCTTATGGGGGTCCCTGGCATATCTTTTCAAATGGGGGTCCGCGGGCTAATATGTGTCATTTTGGGGGTCCTTGACATGAAAAAGTTTGAGAACTTACTGCTATACGTGATGGTTAATAATAAAGGTTGAAGCAAACAAAATTGACAGACGTTTCGATTCCCAAAACGTCTGTCAATTTGAATAAAAGAGGCTGCCGAGCAAGAGCAGTTTGCTTGACTTTTTGTTCATGAGAATATTTTTTTCATGTTTGCTTCAGTTTTCACTGTCCAACGCATCTGCATCCTATAATGAAGTGGATGTGCGAATACTTCCTTCACATAAATAATAACGGTTAGAAATAAACAACCGTAGAAACATCATAGTTATTAATGAATAATTCTTCCTCAATATCCTCCTCAATATGGACGCTATAGGGTTCACGTGGTTAAGTATTAACGAGTGAGCTCTAACAGCTGAACGCCGCACCGCCGTTGACCCACAATGACCATTAAAAAACACTCTTCTGTTTGGGCACAAGTGCTGCTCCGCGTTTGTTGATGTTTATTTACAAAACGTGAGACACATTAAACCGGCATAAAATGCACACAGAGAGCTTTGTAGAGAGAGAGAGAGAGAGAAGCTCCGTGACAGAGCAGAGGGGTGGTCCGACCACTGAGGACCCCATGCTGAGGTCATTTTGTTTGCAGACAAGAGAGGACCTAAGGGTGGGAAAGAAGGAATACGAGGAGACCAGAACATGTGGGAGGTGTAGGGGTGTGTGTGCGTGCGTGTGTGTGTGTGTGTGTGTGTGTGTGTGTGTGTGTGTGTGTGTGTGTGTGTGTGTGTGTGTGTGTGTGTGTGTGTGTGTGTGTGTGTGTGTGTGTGTGTGTGTGTGTGTGTGTGTGTGTGTGTGTGTGTGCGTGTGTGTGTGTGTGCGAGCAGAGGTGGGTGTGTTCTCTCCGTCTCTTTATAACGTGGGTCACTATTCTTCGACCACTTTAAGCATCCTGGTCTGAATTAGACACAAGTTGACAAAGGGCTTCATATTTGTGTTTGCATGTCAAGGATTACTTGTCCCATTGAATGCGTCTCCCCCCCCATTATCTGCTTATCACTCTCTGCGCTCTTTAATCTCTTTCTTGTCCCAGTTCAATGGCCTCCTCTCACTGTCTCTACGTCACAAACGGAGCCTTTCTCCCCCCCCCTCTCTCTCTAGTTTTTAACACTTACAAAACTGAAAAGGCCCCGCCGGCCCGCGAACTGTGGGCCACCTGGAAGCACCAATGGAGCTTTCTCTCTCTCTCTCTCTCTCTCTGTCTCTTTCTCTCTCTCTCTCTCTCTCTCTCTCTCTCTCTCTCCCAGGGCCTGTGGCTCCCTGCCACCGGCCAGCTGTAGCATTGTGAGCGCCCCCCCACACACCCCCCCCCCACCCCCACAGCCAGCCACAGTTAATTCCACGCATCGCAATTGTTGCCGGGCGCCCGTTTTACAACCACCTCCCACCCACCCCCCAGCCCCGGGGTAGAGCCCCTCCGATTGTCCGCGGAGCCTCCCTTGTTTAATACTGTTTTGCAAGTTATTAAGCCCTGGAAGTCCATTAATCACAGTTCACGGGCTGTGTAAGCCCACACAGGGCCGGGGGAGGCGGGGGAGCAGGGAGGCACACTCTGCTGCCCTCAATGGGCTTAGACGGTGGTCCATTCAGATCCCTAACGAGATCATTACCACTAACTAAATACAAACCTGACCCCCGCGACCCGCTGGGAAATTACGTAGGAGCGGGGCGGGGCCCCGGGTCGCAAGACATTAATATGCCCCACCACCAACCCCCCCCCCCCCACACACACACCCCCCACCATCCACCAGGAACCCCCCACCCCCACCCATATCCTTATACCCCCCCACCCCACGTTTCCTTGCACCAGTGCGTAAAACGCCCACCCCCGAAGTCTCCCCGACGCAACAAGCATCCCACCCTAACCCCCCGCCCCCCCCCCCCGCCCCTCACACCCCCCCGGGCCTTGTCCATTCTCACTTTCTCGCCAATGGACAGAAAAACTAAACCTGTCATCAAAAGAGGCCTAATCAGTGCTGTGATTGTGCTAAACCGAGCCTGACAGACATTTCACTGAGGCCTCAATGGCCACATCAGTGCCACCTCCCTAGCCTGCCCCCCACCCCCACCAAACCCACCAAACCCCTCTCTCTTTCTCTCTTCTCTTTCTCTCCGTCTCCTTGCTCTCCCTTTTTTACCAGGCCCCGGGCCAATGAGAGAGAGACAAACACCCGGGCGGGGGGAGGGGGCGGGGGGCTTTTCAGATTACTTGACACAGTGTGTCCACTTTTTGGGTGGTGGGAGACCACCTGGTAAGAAGCTCATTTTAATACAACCACCAGCAGTCCAGCCCTCCTCCTCCTCCTCCTCCTCCTCCTCCACTGGTCGTCTTCTTCCTCCTCCTCTCTTCTTCTCCTCCTCCTAATTCTTGCCTCTCCAAGCCGAAGCCGTACCGTCATGAATTCTGTTCTATAATCCATTGACCCCCGCTAGAACATTCCTGGTCCTGCACTCCTCGGAAGAGGCTGGATTTGGAGCGGATTACATGCTTCCAGTCTCCTGTTTGGAGGCACCTGCGACTGTCTGGGGGGGGGGGGGGGGGCATGAAGATGGTCCACGGCCAAAGATGGAGAGAGAGAGGGACCCCCTGCCCTCACCCACCCACCCACCCACCCACCCTCGTCTCTTATCCCCCAACTTCCCACACTTCATTTTTGGGGGGGATTGTGTGGGCGATCACCTTTCTTTAATCTCTACCTGCAATGTTCCCATGTTGTAGAGAGAGGGTGGTCCGGCTTGGGCTGAGGGTCTGTGCAACCACCTTCATGACCACTCTGTAGCCCACAGAGAGAGAGAGGCTGAGAGGGATGGAGAGCAGTGGTGGAAAAAGTACTCACAGTTTTTACTTACGTAAAATTATCAATACTGCAATATATAGAAATACTCTGTTACAAGTAAAAGTTCGTAATTCAACATGTACTTGAATAAAAGTACCAAAAGTAAAAGTACTCATTATGCAGAATTTCCCATATTTAAAGTTTTCAAATGTATAAAAATCTTTTGAAAATAGCAGATCTACAAGCTCATTGTGAGCTTGTAGATCTGCTATTTTCAAATGGTCGAAATGTATATAGGGCTGAAGTCGTTAATGTATGTTTTGTAATAATGATAAAAATTTACGTAAGTTAATTAGTAATAGTTAAAAAAGTTTTCAAAGAAATGTAGTGGAGTAAAAGTACAATATTTGGATCAGAGATGTAGTGGAGTAGAAGTAAAAGTGTTGGCAATTGGAAATACTCAAGTAAAGTACAAATACCTCAAAACTACAGTACTTAAGTAAATGTACTTAGTTACTTTCCACCACTGATGGAGAGAGAGAGAGAGAGTGAGGAAAGGATGTGGGTGGTGTGGGGTAGCGAGGTTGTTTTAGGGGTTAGGACTGACTAACACCCCCCCCCCCCCCCAACCCCTCAGCTTATGTTAAGATGTTGTCACTTTAAGCATCTCAAGTGTTGCCACTTCAGACGCCAGAGCTTAGCTTTTTTTGCAACGGGTTCTAGGGTGGAGGAGGAGGAGAGAGAAGAGGGGAGCTGGGGATGAGAGAGAGAGAGAGAGAGAGGTTCTGGGAAGATTTCCATTTTTAAACAAACACAACTTTGTGCCACCGCCACCTGACCGCCGTGGAGCCGTGGCTGGCGCCCGTTTGGAACACTCCCCCTTACTTCCTGTCTCTCTTTGGCTATACTTGTGTTCTCTTCTCAGCCT
The DNA here is from genome assembly GCF_963280865.1 of Gymnoscopelus braueri. NCBI lineage: Eukaryota > Metazoa > Chordata > Actinopteri > Myctophiformes > Myctophidae > Gymnoscopelus > Gymnoscopelus braueri. The sequence continues at coordinate 11,961,511 of NC_137621.1, forward strand.
CCTCTTCAAGCTCTCCCGTCTTTCTCAAGAACTCTCAAAAGTCGCCGTTTCCTGGCTTAATTCCCCTGCTAATGTGACAATTTTTTCTGAGTTTTCTGTCCGAGACACTTGTTTTTGCATAGTTTTTTTTTGTGTGTGTGCAGTGTTAGTTTTCCTTTCCAAGCTGTCGTGTATAATAACTGGGAGATTCTTTTTAATCTGTTGCTTGGTAGCCTACTACTGTACTGTATGTGTGCATATTTTAAATTAAGGGTAATATATCCCCTACTGTAATCCACGATAAACTCTCAATTGTTACTGTGATGTGAAACGGAGCTGCAGCAGCGACAGCCGGAGCTGAATTAAATGGAAATACTTTAATTTACTGGGACACACTATCCTAAGTGAAATAGAAAGCACTCGCTGGAGAGAAAAAAAAACGAGAAAAAAACGGTCACACCGGCAAAGTCTTTAATTGACTCTCAACGATTGTTGCAAAACATGTTTCAATATAGATGGTGGGATTACTGGTATAAGCCAGATAACTACCGTTAAAGACTAGATGAAAATGGGGCTAAACGCACGAACGCAGGCACACACACAAATACAGACACGCACACACGCACACGCACACACACACACACACACACACACACACACACGCACACGCACACACGCTTTGAACATTATCCACTCAGCCAACGCAGCCATAAATGTGAAATTACACAGTGAAAATCCAGAGTGTTTGTTTTAACTACAAATGGACCTCTTCTGGGGTCCATTCCAGGTCCATTTGTACACTCTCGAGAGTTAAATTAACACTCAGGACTTTATGAAACGTCCCCGATGATGTACGCAGGCTATGGCGGTGGAGTGTCTACCTGGAGATGTGTTGATTGAGTCTCAACACTGACCAATTGTAAGCTCATAATGATGATCCCTGGGCTTGACAAGTGATTTTAACCCCGCCTGCGGGTGCCGCCAACGCAGCCCGTCACAGATCAGCTGCCCCGCGTAAACAAAAACATTAGGAGAGCATTCCACATTTAAGAGCACGTTAATTACACCTCATTCCCGTTCTGAAGTGCCTTCTCTCGCAATTTGCTCAGATCACCCGGAACGTCCAATCCCCCCCTCTCATGTAAACAAATAAACTCTGGCGCTACAAAGAGAGATAAAGCGAATAATAAAAAATTGTGTCTGCCGCTATCGGAAGTCACGGGGGGTGGGGGTGGGGGGGAGGGGGCTACCGTGTTTGAAGTAGGCTTCAAATAGTATCATGCTACTCTACTCATATATGGCTTCCAAACCGCCGCGTACGTTGTTGCACACGTACGTCCCCCGGTTTGAAGAATAATTACAGGAGGGGTTTTGTTGTCAGGAAAAACAAGTTATTTACTTTCTAACGGCAGAATGGATATGAATATTTTTGAGGGAGATGAAGAGAGATCTGTTGTAACGATGTTGTGAAATTGTTTGAAAACAAAAAGCGGAAAGCGCTAACATGAAACACCTGTCGATCACACCCCCAAACACATATACACACATGTGTAAAGTACACACACACACACGCACACACGCAAACGCGCACACACTCACACAGAATGCTATGAATGCTTCATATTTGATCAACTGAGGCATAATCCCACCTCTGCAGATTGTGGTGTAATTTAGCAAGACAACAAATAAGCAATAAACAGAGATGACTAATTGATCCGAGATCAACGAGTGTACATGCAGTACACACAGCTACTTCCTGATACACAGCAAGGAAGCTTTTGAAAGGAAGGGAAGCCAACGTCATTGCAACCTCTATCATGCAATTCCAGCCGGCAGATTCGTCACACTGGGTGGCAGACTCACACCGGAAGTCGGTGAAATAACATTGGAGTCTATGAGAGCCGGCTTGAGAGCTTATGAACAAACACTATTTCTGAACGATTGAGACCTTTATAAAATACTCGGCTCAGAAAAATAACAGAAGACATATCACACATTGTTTTCTGCTGTGTTGCTTTTTGATGTGTACACTGTATAATTTTATAGAGGTATCTAAAGAGCACAAAGTATGTTTCTGAACGGCCAAAGTATTGCGAGACTGTCAACCATTTCCTGTCTGGCAACCAAATCTCGCGATACCTCAGATACAGGAACGATACCTGCCTCTGTTTAGATGCCTCAATAAAATGATGCACTGTGCACATCGAAAAGCAAGTGATTAGAAAACAACCTGTGATATGTCTTCTTTTAATGTATTTCATCGAACTTCCGGTGGTGTTTGCCACCCATGAGTGTCATGGCGCATCCCCGGCGTCCAGCATATGTCTCTTCCTTCAAAATCTCACTCGGCTAATGCGGATTCATAAAAACCAGGTGTTTCAACTGGATGGGTGTTGGTTAGCACGACGTAGCTGGGCACGCTTCCGAACAACTCCGAACACGCCGTCAGCGTGGCCGGCCTCGAGGGCCATATGTGACGTTGTGAGGTCCACCTGAGTGAGTGCAAGCGGCGAGCAGCCAGTGACCTCATTCCGCAGTCCGAGTTGTTATTACTGATTTCAAAATAGCATAATAATACTTGAAAAAAACGAGGCGCTCGGGTGGCCCAGTGGTAAAGTGCCTGCCCACCACCGCGGACGTTGTGGGTTCGAATCCACTGTGGTGCATCAGGCTTTGTCGAGTGTCTACACGACACAATTGGCCCGTGTTCGGGCGAGGGAAGCCGGACGGGGAGGGTGACTGCACGTATATTCCTAGGCAGGGGCGGCACCTGTCAGCAGGGAGTGTTGGACGGGAGGAGTAGGACGAAAGGCTCTAGGTCTTCCCGGTGGGGGCTCCTCCCTGGTAGATGAGTCAGTAGGATACAACAGCAGGAATGTGTGTTATGTATCAATTGGCATAACTACTAAATTGGGGAGAAAAAAGGGGTAAAAAGCAAAATAGTATAATAATACTTGAAAATTGTATTCAATGTAGCTTAGCTTAGTTTAGCGTAGCTTAGCTTAGTTTAGCGTAGCTTAGCTTAGCTTAGCTTAGTTTAGCTTTACAAGACGACCCAATGCTTGCCGTTGAGAACACGCATCAAGTATAGCAATGTTTGTGACGCAGTACGTAAGGGGCCTTACAAATACCTAATTTGTGGGTTTTCCTCATGCCCACTACGCACCCCTTCTCATCCTCGGGTTTGGTCTCAACGTCACTCTCAACCTCTCACCTCCGTCTTTAGGGAGGTGCCAGGGCCATGTGGGCCAGTCCACCAGGAACCAGATGCACGGGGGAGGGGGGAAAGGGGGGGGGGGGTCCTCTAGGTGAGTGTATCTCTCCATCGGTGGAGGACATGAAGTGTAAATGATGGAGTGTTTGTTTTCTGACATTCGGTGTCCCCGCGGCCTCATCAGGACTGAGCCTCGCACGCGTCAAGTGTTAATTTCGGGATCCTGCCGAGCGTGAGCCTGTCAGTGGCGCGGGGGGAAGGGTGGGGGGGTGGGGGGGGGGGACGGCTCATCACAGGAGGGACTCTTCCAGAAAATGACCCTCATGCTCTGATTGTCTCGTGGCCTGAAGACTCTGACATTGACTGCAAAAACAAAGACACGGGGGAGAGAGAGAGAGAGAGAGGGATGACACCACGCTAATGCACCTCACAGCAATTAAAGAGGCTTATGGGACTGTGTTAGTGCGCTCACACTCAGACACAGGTACACAGCACTTTGTCCAGTCAGCAAGGTCTATTAGATTTCTGCCTGTGTCAAAACAGACGCACAGACGCACGCCACACGCACTATAGACACACAGTGTTCGAGAGCATGCAGACACACACATACTTAAACCCAGTGGTGAAAGAAGTACTCACATTTGTAACTTAAGTTTAAGTAAAAGTATCAATACCACAATGTAGAAATACTCTGTCACAAGTAAAAGTCTGGTATTAAAAATGTACTTGCGTAAAAGCATAAAAGTATTGGCATCAACATATACTTAAAGTACCAAAAGTAAAAGTACTCATGATGCAGAATGTATACAAACTTTTTTAAATTGCAGATCTACAAGCTCACAACGTGTCGCAAAGCAACGTGTTGTGAGCTTGTAGATCGGCTATTTTCAAACAGCCAAAGTATAGGGCTGAAGTGGTTAATGTATGTTTTTGAACAATAATAATCAAAATCTACAAAGTAACTAGTAAGTAACTAAAGCCGTCAAATAATTGTAGTGGAGTACAGTAAGAGTACAATATTTGCCTCTGAGGATGTAGTGGAGTAGAAGCAAGCTCACAACGCATCGCGTTGCATCGCGTTGTGCGCTTGTAGATCAGATATTTTTCAAATGTTCAAGGGGACGCTATAGGGTTCAAGTGATTAAAATGAAACTTGGAAATCTCTAGGAAGTGCGGACTTAATCACTCAACCAACCATGCTCTTTCTCTCTCTCTCTCTCTCTCTCTCACACACACACACACACACACACACACACACACACACACGCACACACACCTGTCTATCCTGCGTGGCTACCTGGGCTGGTTATGGAGGGTCTCCTCCTCCAACCTTTTAGCCCGGTGATTAATTGTCTGGGGCTTATGACAGCACAACCCTTTATTCTGTGAAACTTAAACAAAAAGCCGGGGCTCTCTACAGATTACAGCAGCACATTAACCACAGAGTGAACCATGAAATTGGTTTTTTTCGCCTCCTGCAGCGCTGTGACTGCCAGTCATTGTGAAGGTGCTGCAGGCATTAGTGTTACATCACTGCTGCACAACAAAACAACCACGGTCGGGTGGGGCCTTTCCTCAGATGCAGGTCACATGACCAGTACACGGACCAATCGTGTGTCAGTCACAGGTATATAGGTGAGGTAAATTGGCCTTTTTCCCCCCCGGAGTTAACAGACCGTATTAAGAGTAGGCAGATTGGTTTTGGATGCAGCTTGATACATAACGGCATAATCAAATATTGGTCAAATAAGCTGTAAAATGTATTTTCTTAACAGAGAATGTAAAACAGTTTCTAAGAGCGATAGAGAACACCAATAATGAGGTTAACTTTTCTAATAATGTGATCAATAATGACATTTAAATGACTGGCTCTCAAGAGTTAAAGATCTATAAGGGTCCATTTGGTTACCAACTCTCCATCATTTAGCTGGGGACCACCTGGAACCCCCTCAAGGACCACTGGTGGTCCCCAGACCACTGGCTGAGAACCACTGCTGTAAAGTAATAAAATCGGATTGTAAAGCTGATTCAATTTCTGAGTTTCAGAGTAGTTTTGGAAGTGTATAGTACTGTACAGTATCATCTGCATAGAGTTGGACACTACATTCCGGACAGATTGAGGGCAGGTGATTAATAAAGATAGAAAATAGAAGTGGACCAAGGGATGAGCCTTGGGGTATCTGTATTGTGGGGAAAATATCTGTATTGTGCAGAAAATAGCAGATCGACAAGCGCTGCGACGTGTTGTGAGCTTGTCGATCTGCTATTTTCTACAAAACCTTTCCCCACAATAACAGAAAACTGAAAAGACACTAGTATAGAACCCTGAGGGACTCCACTCAACCATATGGGGTTTTAGTGGTTATGGTGCCGTAGCATAGCGTCGATGCACTGTTGTGTGTGCAGTGCAGCCGAGGTGTGTCCTCTCTCTCGGCGTTGCCAGATGTCACGAGAGAAACAAGCAACCAGGGGCTATGAAAAAACAAGCCCAAAAGAAGCGACCAATTTTACCACGTGAACCCCAAATACATAAACTATTTGAAAGTAACCGATCTCGCAAATCTGCTATTTTCAAAACAGTATTTTTGAATATTATTAACATATATTTTTGTAACATTTTAAGTAACAACACAAATCTTGTATGGGGGTCCCTGTCACAAAACATTTTCAGATGGGGGTCCGCGGCCAAATACTACATTGTAATTTGGGGGTCCTTGACATGAATACTGTTTAGAGAACCACTGGTTTAAACACACATTAGGCAGCAGGACAAAATGAGCAACTAAACTTTAGAAACAAGCCCACAAAAAACACAACCCGAAACTACCAATATTTGCGAGCGACTTTACAGAAAAACAAGCCCAAAGTCGCTTGTAATAAGCAGACATGGCAACACTGCCAATGAGAGAGAGAGAGAGAGAGAGAGAGAGAGAGAGAGCGTGTGAGTGAGTGAGTGAGTGAGTGAGAGTCACTCCCTCCCTTTTGTTCACCCCCCTCTCTAACTGGTAGTGTTTGACTTCTCCCAGTCAGGAGTGGGTAATTCCGGAGCCCTGTGTGAGGCTGTTAGATCGGTGAGGCCCAGAGCCACCATTCTTTGCAAACCCTTCACAGCAAATATGTGGTAATGATATTGTCTCCTGCTGGGTAATAACACACAATTCAGACTGCCACATACTGCCATCGCCGGGGAAGAAATGGAGGGAAGAGAGAGGAGGGGAGGAGAGAAAAAAAATTACACTGAAGTACTGAACGGAGATGACAGCAGAATGTCTTCAACCTGAAGTGGTATATTGGAGAAGAAAAAAATACTATTCACTGGTTCAGGACACTGCCATCAGAGACAACAGTGTTTTTTCCCTCCCTGTCTTTCCTCAGAGGAAGACAACAGCCTGTTAGTTTTGAAATGTGAGAAGCTTTTGTGCTTTCTTCACACGAATCCCCAAATTCAAAGCAGTTTTTACTTTTTTAATTCTTTACTCTCTTTAGTCTCCTCAAATAATGTGACCAAAAATTACACTGGGGGAGGAGGGGGCATTTTCTTAACCACTTTAAGCCCATATACTTTCTTTGTATGACAAAAGGGCGAAAATAGCGTCGCATCGTGATGCGTTGTGTGAGCTTGTAACGTAGAGGTGCAATTTTTGCTATTTTTAGATAATTAAAAAAAAGACACATTTCTTGACCAAAATAAGGATGTCAGGGTTAATGTGGTTAACATTTAAATTGCATTATTATTGTGGCATTATAAAACATACATAACGCATCAAGAGGCTACGTTTTCCCAAAAGTAAATGCATATATTGTCTCTGTCGGGTGGAAACCTCAATATGTCCAAAACTGTTACGTTTCAGGATTCAAATAATTTTTTTTTGCAAAAGTAGCAGATCTACAAGCTCAGATATGCTACTTTTGATGCTTTTGTGTGACGCTGTAGTATGATCAAGTAGGACGTTAATTTAGGAAAAAAACACAAAAAGTAAAAAATATGGAGATAAGAGGTCTCTGCCTGACAGCAACGATATATTTAACCCAGTCTGACCAGAAAGCAGGGATAAAACATATCCCCACCGGCCATAAAAACTAATGACCAGAGGTGTGGAGCGATATCAAAACCACACCAAATCCAACCCTCAATGTGACGACTATACACTACTGATGATCATTCTTGTGTTTTCCAGCAGCAGCCAGTTAACAACATACACCCCAACCTTCAGTTCCACGTTTGCTTATTTGAACAACATCGCAGTTTCAAATGACTGCAGCTCCCCTTTGTTGTCTTTGTGTGTCAGGAGGCCTCAGCATAGCTAGCGTAGACGCTAACAGAGCTTCTCCCTAACCATGGAGACCCTCCTCATTGTTCCCCCATGAGACCACACTGGCAGCCTCAACCTTGACCTCCGTGTTGCTACACTTGCTACTCGGCTTGTAACTGTCAACACCATCCATCAACCAGGGCCAATCAGGGGGGCCTGAGTTAGAGAGAGAGAGAGTGGTGGTCCCCCCCCCCCCCCCATGCTGTAGTGTGAAATTGTGGCATGTGATCCTTAATGTGTGTGAAGTAGACAAGGCCTTGACACAATGCAGCCAGGCCCCGGGGGTCTTCCCTCCGGCCCAGTCTATTAGCTCCCCGCTGCGCCCACTGGCTGCCCCTGGACTTATTCCCAGGGATAAGTTGGGGATAATAGCTTCATATACGCATGTCTCTCCCAGACACCATCAGCCCCCCTATATATATATATATATATATATATATATATATATATATATATATAACCAGCCTCTGGACCTAGGCCTATAGCTGTCAGTCAAGAAAAACCTGTATAACAGAGAAGACAACAAGCTAGACAACACATCTTCCTAGTATTAGTGGATCAGGACTGCAACTGATTTGAGCTAAAAAGCATTATTTTACACTTTGGCTATTCAAAAATAGCAGATCTACAAGCTCATAGCGCGGCACCGAGTGCCGCGCTATGAGCTTGTAGATCTGCTATTTTTGAAAAATCGTGAAAATGTGTGCAAATCTTTGAATATATATTGTTTTAAAGCGAACATTTTTAACTAAAATCTTTGCTTCTGGGGGTCCCTGGAACAAAATATTTTGAGATGGGGGTCGGCGGCCAAATACATATAATTTTGGGGGTCCTTGACATGAAAAACATTGAGCACCACTGATATAGAAACATTCGTTTTTCAGAATACTGTTGGGATGTAGAATCGGCTTCAGGTCTTAATGGGTTAAGCTATATTTTATATATAAAATGTATTCAATCAATTAATCGATTAACCACGTTATTTTGTACTTCATTGCCCAAAGGTGATGTGCAAAAATTTTGAAAATAGCAGACACTATCACACCGTGTCTTGATGTGTTGTGAGAAAAAAAAGCTGATCTACAAGCTCCCCCAACCACTGTCCATGACATCCCTCTCTCTCTCTCTCTCTCTCTCTCTGTGTCTCTCTCTCTCTTACATCTGAAAAATACAGTAAAAATACTTACTGTAGATTACCTCAAGTGATTGAACCACTTAAACCCCATATGGTTTAGCGGAGTCCCTCAGGGCTCTAAACTAGTGTATTTTCTATCGACAAGCTCACAACGCGTCGCAGCGACAATACGGATGCTGGGGTTTAAATGAATAGTTCACCAAAAAAATTACGTATTTTCTATCAATTACACACCCCATGACGCCTTGAATTCATTGAGAGTTTTTAGTTTTTGTCGCATTCCTAAACCAATAATTTGATGACCGGGTGTATTTCCAGTAGGAGAGTCTACTTTGAGTCTACCGGATACATAAGCATTTTTCCGCCGGTAATCAAATTATTGGCTTAGGAATGCGACAAAAACAAAAATATCTCCATGAATTCAATGCTTCATAGGGTGTGTAATTTTTTGGGTGAACTACTCCTTTAAGTGGTTGATAAAAAATATACGCTTTTAGATCAAGTGTCAACTTGTATGAGACTGCAAGAATAACGTGGTCAGGCTTAGCATGCGTGGAAAATCTATCATTTAATTTAAAAAAAAGGTTTCTCTGTCATATACTGTATGATTAACAATGACACGCTAGCTTATGCAGTAATTGCCGCCACTTCTGTGGAGCTGCCAGCTCTCTGCACCTGCTAGAAAAATGTATGGTTACACTGAAATAAATGTACATTCTTTGTAAAAGTATGACGAGTTGGTAACAACAGATGTGCAGTATATATATATATATGGGCATCTCTTGGTGACAGTAGAGACGTTTTTGAAACTATACGTTGGGATGTGTAGCATCTGTGAAAAAACACTTCGGAATGGCCAGAGAATCCTGTTTAATTGAAACTACTTTTGAGACATCATAGCAATGTCCATTGTCCAGGGTTCGAGTTGTAAAAAAGAAACTGAGGGTGGTGGATTTTTGGGTGGTGGAATTTTCGTAACCACCTAAGCACTATATACTGTAGCCTACTTCTATGACAAATAGCCACAAATAGCCGATCTACAAGCCCATAACGCATTGCATCGCGATACGCTATTTCATGCTGTTTTAAAAAATATATATATTGACACATTTTGACAAAAAAGGGATGCCAGGGATAATGTGGTTAACATACTTTTTTTTTAATTACATTGTTAAATTGTGATATTATCAAACATAAACATCAAACGTATCAGACAGCCATGTAAAATGCATGTAAAATGCATGTAAAAATGTATGATCCAGAGGGAGGGGATATCAAAAGCAGAGGCATGAATCCACCCCCATCCCTCCAGCAAATCCTACCCTAACAATGTATTTTGCATAAGAGAAATAAAATTGGCAAATGGACCGAGCAGTGTATGCATACTTGAGTGACTGACAAAGTCATCTATTTTCTTTTTAAAAAAAACTACGGGCGATACAGACAAGGCAATTGAACCGCAAATGAGGAGTGAAAAATTCGAACTTCCTTTTCCACCATCCGCCCTCCTCTATAAAGAGCTATTTGAATGCACTTGCATATCTCTTCATGCTTATGCTGGCACAATTGGAATCAGCCATGCAATAATACGGTCACATAAACAAAGCCTGTATCTTCTATATCAGCATATTATAAATAGAAAAATAAAAAAATAAACAAGAGCTTGGAGCTATAAGCAAACAGAACTTCTTCTTGCTTCTTGCAGTGCTTTGATGGGGCCTTTATTAACTCATTTAGACCAGGAACGCATCTGTGTCATTTTAAGATTTCTTTGGCTATTCAAAAAAATAGCAGATACACAAGCTTGTAGATCAGCTATTTTTTGAAAAATCTTGAACATATTTTGTGCAAATCTTTGAATATGTATATTTTTAAAGCAAACATTTGTAACTAAAATGTTTGCTTCTGGGGGTTCTACAAATGTCTTCTAAATCCTAACAGGTTCTTAAACTTCTTCATGTCAAGGACCCCCAAAATGATATGTATTTGGCTGCGGACACCCATCTGTAATCCACATTTTGTTCCGGGACCCCCCAGAAGCAAAGATTTTAGTTAAAAATGTATATATTCAAAGATTCGCACACATTTTTCATGATTGTTTTTCAAAAACATAGCAGATATACAAGCTCATAGCGCGGCACTCGGTGCCGCGCTATGAGCTTGTATATCTGCTATTTTTTGAATAGCCAAAGAAATCAAAAAAATGACACACAGGTGCGTTCCCGGTCTGAATGGGTTAAAAAGACGAGATGTATAGCGTTTGCGTTCTCGAGGCTCCTTTCTGTTCGGCAAACAAAGCTAAGAGTCCTTGATTTTGTCAGAACAATACAGGGCCGCGGCCCTTGAGACAAGACACATTCATATTCATGCATTTTTAAGGATCTATATTATGGTGGTAAATTATTATGAGCGTGTGTGTCACCTCCATGGCTCGTATATAAGCATCCTTCAGCCGGGGATGCAACCAGGTTGCCAGATCTGCTTATTATAATTCCCCCCTGCAAGATTTTATTTGAAAATAGCCGATCTACAAGCTCACAACGCGTCGCATTGCGACGCGTTGTGAGCTTGTAGATCTGCTATTTTCAAATAGCTGATGTATATGTTAAAGTGCTCATGTGGCCCATAGTCGCTTCTTTTGGGCTGACCTGGTTGCTTGTTTCTCTCACAGAATCTGGCAACACTGGATGCAACCGCGTGACCGGCCAAGAAAAAGCTTGTAAAGCCATTTTTATGGTGATAACGCCTGGTGACCTCATCATCATCATCATCATCATCATCATCATCATCATCATGGTCACCAGGAAGATTGTTGTGAATATCCTGTAGCTGGTATTGGCGTATCGTACAGGGCACACTGCCAGCGGTGTAAAATAACTAAGTACATTTACTAAGTACTGTACTTATAAGTACGATTTTGAGGTATTTTTTTTACTTTACTGGAGTATTTCCAATTTTCAGTACTTTGACTTCTACTCCACTACATCTCAGAGGCAAATATTGTACTTTTACTCCACTACGATTATTTTAAAACTTTAGTTTCTAGTTACTTTGTAGATTTAGATTATTACAAAACATACACTCAGCCCTATATACATTTTGGCCATTTGAAAATAGCAGATCTACAAGCTCACAATGCGTCGCGATGCGACGCATTGTGAGCTTGTAGATCGGCTATTTTCAAAAGCTTTTTTATTGTTGCAATGGATGACAGAGTGGGCTATAATATAAGAGGTGCGTGAATACCTACCCTACATTTAATAATATTAATAATCATGGTCAGGGTAATGTTGTTTAAATTCCACTTATATGGTCAAGTCCTGCAGTTAAATGTCTGGGCATTTTGTCAATCTGGAAAGTGGGATTCAATTCCGCAGAGCCTCTCTTGCGGTGTTTTTCAAGGGTATATTATTTTTAGTTTGAACTAGTCTACTCTCATATTATGTTTGCATTCTGCAAGTGATATTGCAGATTTTCGGTATCAGTCAGGTGCTGTTATCTGACATAATTCATTTGGAACAGTTACAGCCTACAAACAGAGAGCACTCAAAGGCATCAGCAGATGGGAGGACGAGATATGAAGAGGTTTTGAAACTGTTGCCACTAAATTAACCTGAATCTAATAGGATTTCAGGTAGATAACGTGAGCAAATTGCTGTTTTCTTTTCAAGCCAATATACGCAAATGGAAAAGCGCTACAAATTGATTTCATATCCCCCCCCCCCCCCCACCCCGCCCCGCCTGGCACCCTTCTCCGCCACTTCTTCATCATTTGAGATGAGACGATATGGCATTAACCCATTAAGACCGGAAAGAATCTGTGTCATTTTAGATTTTAATCACTTTAACCATCATCTATGGTTAAAGTGGTTCTATCTTTGTCTATTGAAAAATAGCAGATATACAAGCTCATAGCGCGGCACGAGCTTGTAGATCCACAATTTTTTTGAAAAATCATGAAAATGAGTGCAAAACTTTGAATATATATATTTTTTAAAGCAAACATATGTAACTCAAATCTTTGCTTCTGGGGGATTCTACAAAATGTCTTCTAAATCCTAACAGTTTTTAGAAAAAAACGTATGTTGCTATAATTAGAGGTTCTCAAACTTTTTCATGTCAAGGGCCCCCAAAATGACATGTATTTGTCAGCGGACCCCCATCTCTGGCAGCGGATGTTCCAGGGATCCCCCAGAAGCAAATATTTGAGTAAAAAATTTTCGCTTTAAAATGTACATATATTCAAAGATTTGCAAACATTTTCACGATTCTTTTCAAAAATAGCAGATCTACAAGCTTGTAGCGCGGCACTCGGTGCCGACACACACACACACAGATGCGTTTCCCGGTCTTAACGGGTTAATATTCGCTATCTTATCTTGTCACATCCTGAAATTATTGGAGAGGATATGATTAGCCGAACAATGGCATGAGAAACGCTGCTCTGCAGAGACTATCCAGGGTTTTATGACAAAGGGAGTGGAGAGGAGGTATACAGAATGAATGGGTGCTGGCAAAGCAAGACAGGAAGATGGCAGTCAAATGTCTTTTCCTCTGAGCATGTCCGCTCCTTACAGCGGGGGGGTGGTGGGGGCGGGGGGGTGGTGGGGGCGGGGGGGGGGGGGGGGGGGTTAGGGGTTGGGAAGTGTCCGGGACTTTTAACGATAACGTCCCTGCCCACCGGTGCCGGCCATTCACACATGATTACCATTATAATATTGTTTATGGGCCATTTAGGAACAGTGTAGAAGACAGACCGTGAGCCCCAGAGGACAGAGCCAGGAGCGCTGCAGTGTTTTTTTTTTTAAATGCACCATTAAGCCCTTTAAAATGAGCTCCTCCCGTCAGAGGGCTAAAAACAAAAACGTGGCTTTCTGGCCGATCAATGGTCTCCACTTAGAAGAAACAATGTCCTTGTTGAGGCCCCACCGGTTTCCTCATCAATGAACATCAAAGATGAATGAGACCCAGGGCTGACAGCATTTGTTTTGACTCCCATCCATCCATCCATCCACCACAAAGCATCCATCGCCCTGGACCCACCGATCTCCTCTGGGCTCTGCCACCCCGAACAGGTGCGAATAACCCTCTCCTCAATGCCCTGTGTGACTGACTGGACCAATGGCTGAGCAGGAAAATGGAGTGTGTGTGTGTGTTGGGGGGGGGGGGGGATGTCTGGGTCCATATCCGCCTTAATCTAAAAACACTTAGAAAAAAAGAAACAAAGAAAGAAAGAAATTGAGGGAAAAAAGGCCTAAAGTCACATGTGCCCCTGGAGCCTAGCTCATCCTGACAGGGCGTCCCTGCTTGCTTGGACGAGACATACAGTATTAAAGAAACTTTTAGCATTTTAAAGAATAAAATGCTATATTTAAATGTTTTTATTTAGACCCTGGTGTCTGGTAGTATAGGACACCTACTGGTTGACAGTGTCAATAAAGTTATTTGAAGCAGACGGCCACACCGGATTAGACGCTATAGATGCACCGCCATCTTGATTGTAGTTCGAACATCGTCGCAATTGCCTCTCTCCACCAGGAGAGGGAGACAACGTACATAAAACGTATACGTGTTTGTATTCACCTGTTTCCGAGGCTGTGTGTTTTCCACTTCCTGTCGATTTCCAGTTTCATTGGATTTCATTGGATCAAATCGACAGGAAGTGGAAAACACACAGCCTAGGAAACAGGTCAATAGCTTTAAAACATGAGGCAGGCATTTCCCACAACAAGGGGGAACATGTATACAGTATAACAACAGAATGTTAACAGCAGCGCCCCCTGGAGGAGAGGCGGAAACAATCCCTGGCAATCTGCACAGAGCGAAACATTTCATGAAGGAAGAGTAGCGGGCGGCGGCGTTAGAAGAGGATCAAACCCGATTATCATTGAAGTTATTCTTTAGATGGGAGGTATTTTAAGCCAGTTAATTTCCAAGCACTCCTTCTTTTTCTGCTGTGTGTGTGTGTGTGCGTGTGCGTGTGCGTGTGACTGTGTGTGTGTGTGCGTGTGCGTGTGCCAATGATAGGCTCCAGCTACTTCATGGGGAGATTAGAGCTACTCCACTCAGGAATATAGAAAGGCCTTCAGCACAGCAGAGAGAGAGAGAGAGAGACATAGTGAGAGAGAGAGAGTGTTGAGCATTTTTAATCTAGAGTCACAGAGATAAGATGCAATGGCAGATCAATATGTGCTCTATATCGTTTTTTGTCAGCTTCCCCGAGACCTCGTCTCTCTCTCTGTGTCTATGTGCGGAGGAGGAGGAGTCTTTACCCAGCATGCTCCGTGGCTTTGTGTCTCCAAAGAGCAGCTATCTGCAGCAGCCAGTGTCTTCCTACTGACATCTCACACCCGGACCTGTTTAACCCCGGACACCCTTGCAAATACACACCGTGAATATCTAAATGGGATCAAACCTGTGAAATGTACTATGATGATCAATCTCTTCAGGAATCGTCGCCCCGTCGTGTGAATATTCAATATCGCATCATCCCCTGTATTAACCGGGCTCTACCTCAGGGAGGACGAGACGGCACAACGATAAGGGATTGATTAGATAAAAAAGAAATGCAGAATACTTTTTTTCTGATTGTGGCACATAGCGCACGGTATTTGCACTCACGCTGTGTGAAGTGAAACATACAGACGGGCATTCAGCCTGTCGTGTCGACTTCATTTTGCTCTCCTCGTTGTTGCACCACTGTGGCATTTCAATATTATCAGATGTACTGTCAATGTGGAGGCCCACGTCCCGTCCCCCCCCCCACAATCAAAATGGTGGAGAGAAAAAAATATAAAACGATAAAAGGAAAAGTCTTCTCTGCCTTTAAAGAAGCGTTTGCTCGCTGTGAAAAGTGAGACACCTTGAACTCTTTTAATTTTCTCTCCAGACAAACCCCTCCAGGCTCCTCTCAGCACGCCCCATTATGTTTTAAAGACGACACAGACAAAAAAAAACGCTCATTCACCGGCACTCATACAGACATCGTTATAGCACGCACAAGTGGGTTGTGACTTCCCCTCTTTCATTTAGATGTCTCAGCAGTCAGTCAATGCAAGCCACCCATAGCCTCCTCCTGTGTTTACCGGTGGTCCACCCCCCCCCCCCCCCTCCTCTCCTCTCCCGTCCTTCACATTTCCAGCAGCCTGACGATGCTTTCTGTCACGACTGTGTGTCCCGACGAACACAGGGAAAAAATCATTAGAAGGAGATTTTTTTTTTTTTTTTGTCTCGTTTTCTTTTATCCCGGGCGACAGTTCAGATGCAGCAAACAAGCACTGGAGAAACGAAATACACACAACTGAACCAAAATACTCATATTTTATATAGTGAGGAGGACAATGCATTTACTTTAAGAAGACAACTGCAATGCCTTGGACGAGGGATTGGAAGGGTGTGTGTGCGTGGGTGCGTGCGTGCGTGCGTGCGTGCGTGCTTTGGTGCATGTGTGCGTGCTTGGGTGCGTGCATGCGTGTGTGTGTGTGCGTGTGTGATGCTTTGTATGCACGTACGCACGTGCATGAGTGTTTGTGAGTACATGCTTGCATGTGTGGATGACTGAGTAGCCGTGTGTGTGTGTGTGTGTGTGTGTGTGTGTGTGTGTGTGTGTGTGTGTGTGTGTGTGTGTGTGTGTGTGTGTGTGTGTGTGTGTGTGTGTGTGTGTGTGTGTGTGTGTGTGTGTGTGTGTGTGTGTGTGTGTGTGTGGCAGCACTAGCAATCACTCCATTCAGCATCTGCCCGCCCGCCACACATAGCTCATATTGTCAGTCCCCCAGTTTAAAGAAACCTTGAGCGGCTTCAAAGATCTATTCAAAGCCTTAATCCTAATAGGTCGCGGTTTGTTCTGTCACATCAAAAGGGGGAGAGAGAAGGTTGGGGGGGGAATAATGCGTCGGGGTGCCTGGCAGAGATTCTTAAGGGCGGAAGATTGGCAGAGGATTTGCAGTGCAGGGAAGGACTGAAATCTGAAATATCGGGGCCGCAAGAATGCCTGCTGTAATAGATATGAAATAGGTCTTCTCAACAGCATGAAAGGCTGACATTTCCAGAAAGTTTGTCGTGAGCAGGCCCTTTTATTCCCCCCGGCGTCTATCTGCGTTTGTACTGCCACCTTGTCCACGGTGGAAATTCGCCAAGTGTCACTCTTAGCAGGTTATATAGAACAGGGTTGGACATTTCTCCCATATTTTCCTCTCTTTCTCATTGAAGGTTTTTTTTTCCTTTTTCTTCTGCTTTTTTTCTTCCCGTGAGTGACCAATTGAGTCGGAGACCTTTTGAGAAAACAGACTTCTGGCGTTGGCACTCAAGTTGAGAAAAATCCATATTCAGCACTTGTTTCTTGACCCTGTGCTATATATATACAGTATAGCGCAAGCTCAATGGAAAAAAAATTACAGAAGGTTTTTGCTGCTTAATGTGCTTACGATGTTCAACCCTTTTTCTGTTTTCAGTGCAATAACTTTTCACATGTACTGTATATGAGGATGCTTAAGCCTGCTTCATAAGCATTGATAAGCATAAGCCTACTACAGTATATACAACTGTAGTGGCCTCAATCTGAAATGGTTCTGTGATGCAGATGATAATGTCAACTGTGTGTTTACTATTTATGTTTTAGTTATTGTGGGAGGGCTTTTCTGAGCCTTTACTAGTGGATGGTAATCTCTCGAGACAGATTCTATCAGCAAAAGTAAAAGTACTCATTATGCAAAAATGTCCCATTTCACAAGTTTTCAGATGTATACAAATCTTTTGAAATTAGCCGATCTATAAGCTCACAACGCGTCACATCGCAACGCGTTGTGAGCGTGTAGATCTGCTATTTTCAAATAGGCAAAGCATATATAGAGCTGAAGTGGTTAATGTATGTTTTGCAATAATAACCTACAAAGTAAATAGTAACTAAAATGTTCTAATAATTGTAGTGGAGTAAAAGTACAATATTTGCCTCTGAGATGTAGTGGAGTATAGGAGTAAAACTATTGAAATTTGGAAATACTCCATTAAAGTAAAAGTGTCCCAAAATGGTACTTTTAAGTACAGTACTTGAGTGAATACTTAGTTACACTGGCAAAATGGTATGGCTGGCTAGGAATCAAAACCAGGGACTTGCTATATCTGGCATTAGAGTGCATGTGGTAAACTACGCGCCCTAACTGCTCCTTGGTTATCGGTGTACACACCATTTTATCAGCACACAAGGTGTCTGTTTCTAGTGCATTGCACCTGATCGACTCGACGGAGAGATCCCACCTCGTTTCAACAAGGCACAAGTGTCCGGCTAATTGGGCGCTCATGGGAAACTGCTCATTGATTTCCTGTCAACGTGCCCCCCCCCCACCCCACCCCACCACCACACCACTAACAAGAAGAAAAAAAAAGAAGCACAAACAGGGCTGTTTGTCTTTGCAATGAAGCATCAGCAGCCGTTGATAACAGCGATAAAACAGGCTTCTCTCGACAGGAGTGTTTAAGCACAAACCAAACAAACCCCCAGTTATATCCCCGTGGGAACCCACACATATATAATGATGCTGTTTAATTGTATGGCGTTCGTTCTACGAAATGGACAGGCGATGAATCACGGGGGTCGTATAAACAGAGTTTAGCTGGGCATGGAAATGGACAGAGAAAAACATATTTCAGTCCCAGCGAAATGCTAGACACATGCACACTTGATGGCGAGCGGAATGAAATCCCTCTTGTGCTTGTTATTTCAACCCCCTGTGGCTTTTCCACCGAGGCAGCGCAGTAAACAAACACACACACACACACACACACACACACATGTGCATGCGCTCTCACACACACACACACACACAAACACACACACACACACACACACACACACACACACACACACACACACACACACACACACACACACACACACACACACACACACACACACACACATGGAAGTTTGGTGAGCTTACTAATGATCTCAAATGTCCAGAATCACAACACACCCTGAATCCAGCAGGAGCCTAAATAAATATCACTTTCAACGCGGCGTCCCTATTTTGGGAATGTGATTATTCTTTTATTTTCCCTCTTTTTTTTGTACTAAGAAAACATTTAAAGTATTCTTCTTCACTCTTTATAAATTTAGAGTAAACTATTATGTCAACCCAATTTAGACGTTATTGCCAATTAACTCCTCCCCACACACATTTCTGTGTTGTCACCTGCCAGTGAGGAGCCCCACCGGGAGGACGTGTAGAGCCTTCGTCCTACTCCTCCCGCCCTACACTCCTCGCTGACAGGTGCCGCCCCCAGCCTGTAGGATTACATGCAGTGACAAATAGCAACCTTTCCCCCCCAAACACGGGCCAATTGTGTTCGTGTAGACGCCCGACAAAGGAGGTGCACCACAGTGGATTCAAACCAAGGGGCCAGCCTGACATAGCCGATACGGAAGAGAGACAGTTCATATGAATGGCCTGTATGGCGCTGTTTTATGTCAGAAATAATATTCTCTCATTGTAAGTGAATGGGTTTTTGACGAACTTTAGACTAGATGTTCTTACCTTAATAAACATCGTCATAAATACTATATGCTTCCAGTCGCTAGTTTAAAGTCTCCATTCAATCATCATGATATGCGTTTTGCTAAATTATGGTCCCATTTATTTTAAAATTGACGATAAAGTAGGCTATGCTCCAGGAGGGGCGGGATGATTTGATTGACAACCTACACAACCAATAGCATTCATTCCCCGCCCCCGCCCTTGATTGACAAGCTACCCAACCAATAGCGTTCTTTGGGGATTGTTTTCCGGTTCCCTGGTCACATGTCTGGTCTCAAGCAATAGCGTTTGAGTTCCGACGTGCCCAATGGTATATATTAAAGATGGCGGATTGCACATTCCTGAACAATCGGCTTCATTTACGGTCTGTAGAAACCAATGGCGTGACGTTGTCCATTCATTTTATACAGTCTATGATTCAAACCCACAACCTCTGTGGTGGTGGACAGGGATTTTACCACCCGAGCTAATGTCATTTTTCTAGGCAAAAAAATCCCAAAACAATTTCAAACCTGTTCAAAATAAACATGCTTGTACTGTCATACGACAAGGTATGAAATCGGGCATCATAATTTATGCAAAAACAAAACACAACATGAAAAGATAAAATATGGATATATAATATATATATAATATGAATATAGAGGTTTTCTGCCCGACAGCAAAGATATACCTAAGTATGTCTACACACCATGAACGATGCTACTATCTGAGGGAGAGAGAAGCGCATGTTTTGGAACGCGGTGTGTGTTGATGATGATGTGTAAATGACGGTTTCACGGTCATGCCTGACGGCGTGCCAGCCACCTGCTGAGCCAAGCTGGTCCGCTACGCCGTTAGAACCAGTGCCTGGTGGCAGAGGGCACCCGGCCATGGCGGGCGGGCTGCTGCATGGGGCTTTCATCCTGCCAGAGAACTAATCAGTTTGAGGGATGAACTCCAAAGCTCAGCTGATGGGGTCAGAGATGGCGGTGTCAGAAGTAGGATGAGACCATGGACAGGGATATGTTTGCTGCTGCAGGGTGACACAGGACATTTTACCACCCAGGCTGGTCTAGTGCAGCTGACTACAACTGTTGTAATGCATGAGGTTTGACCCATATCCATATATATGTGTGTGTGTGTGTGTGTGTGTGTGTGTGTGTGTGTGTGTGTGTGTGTGTGTGTGTGTGTGTGTGTGTGTGTGTGTGTGTGTGTGTGTGTGTGTGTTAGGGGTGGGACGATATATCGATATCGCGATATATCGCGATACTTCCTCCCGCAATAAATAATCGATATACTGCCGAAAAATATCGATATAATTATTATTTTTTTTATACATTTTTTTCAGACTCTGTTTTTGTGTGATGATGATTTTGAACTGTTTGGTGCTATTTTATGTGTTTATGAATTGAATACAAGGACTATCGTGATATATCGTTGGTGAAATGTCATGCAATATATCGTGATATCGCAATATATCGAATATCGTGATATTATTGTTATCGAGGGCCTAATATCGCCACAGATATCGTATCGTGAGATACCCATATCGTCCCACCCCTAGTGTGTGTGTGTGTGTGTGTGTGTGTGTGTGTGTGTGTGTGTGTGTGTGTGTGTGTGTGTGTGTGTGTGTGTGTGTGTGTGTGTGTGTGTGTGTGTGTGTGTGCGCGTGCATGTGTGCAGTGGTCGAAGAAGTACACACATTTTTTCTTAACTCAATAGGTGCAAGAGGTTAAACATTAAAACAGGTTTACATCTAGTGCCAGCGATCTCACCGTTTACGCTGCGCTGTTTAGAGCTGTAGAATCGACGACGAGCACCCAGATGTAAACAATAGATGTGTGAACGACGATGTATGGTCCTGGCTAACGCCTGGAACAATAACATCTCTCACGCGAAGTCGCCACTGCGGAGTGATCGCGCATCGATCAGTTAAGGAGATCTGGAGGTTTTTATCAAGGAGATCGAATGGGAGTGGACAGAAGGGAGTTTTTTTTGGCACGGTGACCCATCTGTCCCTTCCATTTAAGAGGCACCGTAGGTGATTCCATAGTTGCGCTAGCCCGCCCCTTGTGGGAAAAAAAAGAAAAAAAAGGAAAAAAACAATTTCACAGAGGTCTCGGTTATGGCACTCAACGTGCGTCTTTGCAAAACCGGAGATTCCCGGTTTTGGCACCCAAGGAGTTAAGCAAAAGTATCAATACTACAATGCAGAGATATTCAGTTACAAGTACAAGTCTGGTATTTAGAATGTCCAAAACTTTTCAGGATTAAAATTCCAAAACAGCAAAAGTAGTACTTTTGATGCTTTTGTGTGACGCTGATTTATGATGAAGTAGGGCGTTCATTTACGAAAAAAACACAAAATATGGAGATAAGAGGTTTCTGCCCAACAGCAACGTTATGAATATTGAGGTAGGTGTGTGTGTGTGTGTGTGGGACTGTGTGTGTAACCGCCTCACACAGGCCTCACACAGGCAGACAGGCAAACAGGCCTATAGTGTCACATTCGTTCATAACCTGATTGCCTGCTGGGGGAAATAGCTTTTCCTCCAGAGCTTACTTGGACCAGGATGGAACAGGATGGAACTGTTCAAAGTACAACTGTCATCTGCTTTTTTTTTTTAGAACATCTATGCTTTTTTATTTGGTCCCATTAACCACATGAACCCTTTAGCGTCGTTATTCTTGACTTGCCAAAATAGACGAAAAATAGCAGATCTACATGCTCAGTCACAGCATTGTGAATTTGTATATCGGCTATTTTCGGCGAAGAGATTTGGTGTCGGGCGAAGAAAGGAGGGGACCAAGTTAAAGGGATAGTTCACCCAAAAACAAAAAGAGAAAAAAAAATTGTCACCCCATGGAGACTTGAATTCATGGATATTTTTTTGTTTTTGTCGCATTCCTAAGCCAATAATTTGGTGACCAGTAGGCAGCGGTTCCAGTAGGAGACACAAAGGAGACTCTTTGTGTCTCCTACCGGAACCGCTGCCGGTCAACAAATTATTGGCTTAGGAATGCGACAAAAACAAAACAAAAATATCCATGAATTCAAGTCTCCATGGGGTGACTAATCCATAGAAACAAAGTCATTTTGGGGGTGAACTATCCCTTTAAGTATAGATCCTGGGGGTAAACAAAGTATATACTGTCTAAGTGGTTCATATCCTATCTTGCTTACCTCTGTATCAGTTATGACTTCACATTATCTTCACATTATCTTCGTGGCTTGTTCAAACAATGTATATATATTCTCAACGTGCATTTCGGAACATGTCGTGTGACACTGGCCTCTGTGTCATCTCGTTCTCCAAGCTCACGCTTGCATGCAGAAGGGAAGGGTCATTCAGTGGAATGACCCGTCAACCACCAGTGGTGTAAAGTAACTAAGTACATTTACTCAAGTACTGTACTTAAGTACAATGTTGTGGTATTTACTTTAGTGGAGTATTTCCAATGTTCAGTACTTTTACTTCTACTCTACTACACCTCAGAGGCAAATATTGTACTTCTACTCCACTACAATTATTTGAAAACTTTAGTTACTAGTTACTTTGTAGATTTAGATTGTTATTACAAAACACACATTACCCACTTCAGCCTTATATACATTTCAGCCATTTGAAAATAGCCGATCTACAAGCTCACAATGCGTCGCATCGCGACACATTGTGAGCTTGTAGATCTGTTATTTTCAAAAGCTTTTTATACATTTAGAAAACCTGTGAAATGGGTGCATAACAACCACTTTTACTTTTGTACTTCAAGTACATTTTGATACCAATACTTTTGTAAGTTTACTCACACAAATTTAGAATTCCTGACTTTTTACTTGTCACAGAGTATTTCTACATTGCAGTATTGATACTTTTACTTGAGTAGAACCTTTTAGTACTTTTTCCACCACTGTCAAACACCTCCGACCCGGAGGAGAGCCGTCAGGATCACAAGAGATGACAACAACAACAACCACCCACACACACACGCGCACACACACACATGATGTGCAGTGGACAGACCAGACCCTCACATATTACTGACAACATCAACCTATCTTACGGTTATGATAGCATCAAAGGCCAGGTTCTCCTGCCAGGCAACAGTTTCCTGCTAGACCACAGAGGAATGTGTATTACCGGGTGAAGGGTGTGTGTGAGTACACACACATTAGGACACCGTGGAGCAACAACAAAGCAAAAAAGCAGTGCTGGGAAATGATAGTTGAGATGGAGGACATATCAGTGAAAAATCACTCACAGGCACCTTGAATCCAGCCTATACGTATTCCGACACTTCTAGGTGTTTTTAAAGGGGCACGACGAAACCCTTGGCAGATTTTGTATAGTTTGTTTTCCTGTACAGGTTAAAAACCACATAAGGGTGAAATCATGTCAAGGCTAACCTAAGTACACCGTGATGTAAGCAACGCAGCTGCAGCTATAGTACAATTAATAGTGGGCGTGTCAGACTTACAGTAGGTGTGTCAGTGTGTGGAAGCAAGCATTGACAACACTGTTGACTTCGCCATGTTAGGGTTCCATGGCCCTTTAAGTAGGAGCATTGTCTTTCAAGCACCGCACTGTGGAAAAACTATAATCAGTTTCCACAGATAAATGTCCCGTCTTTGAAATGCAAGGCCATAGATTGACCGATTCGTCTTTAAAATTTCAAGAACGTTCCTTTTGCCTTCCGCTTACACACACACCGACGCGTACATGAATGGGAGGCATTATTTCAGCATCCTTAACCCATTCAATCCGGGAACGCATCTGTGTAACCACTTTAACCTTTATTTTATACTTTGGCTATTAAAAAATAGCAGATCTACAAGCTCATAGCGCGGCACCGAGTGCCGCGCTATGAGCTTGTAGATCTGCTATTTTTAAAAAAAACGTATTTTTTTTTGCAAACCTTTGAATATATATATTTTTAAGCGAACATTTTTAACTCAAATATTTGCTTCTGGGGGTCCCTGGAACAACATATTTTGAGATGGGGGTCCGCGGCCAAATACTTATAATTTTGGGGGTCCTTGACATGAAAAAAGTTTGAGAACCACTGATATTATAGCAACATACGTTTTTTCAAAAAAGATTTTTGGAGAAGACATTTGTAGAATCCCCAGAAGCAAAGATTTGAGTAGAAAAATAATAGCTTTAAAAAATATGTATTCAAAGATTTGCACCAAATTTTCACAATCTTTCCAAAAAATAGCAGATGTACAAGCTCATAGCGCGGCACTCGGTGCCGCGCTATGAGCTTGTAGATCTGCTATTTTTTTGAATAGCCCAAAGAAATCTAAAAATGACACACAGACGCGTTCCCGGCCTTAATGGCTTAACTGATCGGCGGTGAAAACCCCGTTCCGTGTCATCCTTCACAAGATACAAGATTTCTTATTCACGACGAGGTAATTTTACTTCTTACCCGAATCCAATTAAAAGCATGGGCGTTTCAATTAACTGTCCCCCTCGCTTTGCCGCCGCAGTGTCACACCGCCGGTTAAATTGGAATCAGATTATGGAAGGAGGAGGAGAGAGACCGAAGAACTATTTTTTCCAGCCTAGCATGGATCATGCGTTTCGAGATAGAGAGACCCCTGTCATGCACACTGCAAAAAAAAAAAAAAAAAAAAAGCTCATATTACTGCTTTAATTCTCCTCTGCTTATTAATTTCACAGCAGATTACCTGAGGAGATACAATATGCCGTCAGCATACAGTTTTAATTAAGCCGCTAAGACCGGGAACGCATCTGTGTCATTTTTATTTTATTTCTTTGGCTATTCAAAAATAGCAGATCTACAAACTCATAGCACGGCACCGAGTGCAGCGCTATGAGCTTGTAGACCTGCTATTTTTGAAAAATCTTGAACATATGTTTTTAAAGCAAACATTTTTAACTCAAATCTTTGCTTCTGGGCGGATTCTACAAATGTCTTCTAAATCCTAACAGTTTTTTGAAAAAAATCGATGTTGCTATCAGTTGTCAAGGACCACCCAAAATGATATGTATTTGGCCGTTGGACCCCCATCTCAAAATGTTTTGTTCCAGGGACCCCCCCCAGAAGTTGCAACAGAGTTCAAAATCTTCGCTTCAGAAAAAATATATTTTCAAAGATTTGCGCACATTTTCACGATTTTTCAAAAAATAGCAGATCTACAAGCTTGTATAGCTATTCGAGCTATACGAGCTATTTTTGAATAGCCCAAAGAAATCTAAAATCGACTCACAGATGCGTTCCCGGGTCTTAATGGGTTAAGTGTGGGGTATGTTTCCGTGAGTATGTTATGCGAAACTCCTACCTTATAATGCTCTTGTTTAATTACTCCAAAGTGCCTCTCATTAACCTCTGTGGAGATGTGATCCATACACTACAGAGCACATTACAAACAGCAGACGTGTTAATGCCGAACCACGTCTCGCTGCAATCATAATGTTACGTAGAAGAAAAAACATTGTTTCTTAGTGAAGAATCTGCTACATGAATAGCTAGTGTCCTCTCCATTTTCTTTATCGCTATAATGCCTTTTAAAGGACATAGTTAAAGTGCTGGACATCGAGGTTTTAAACCACTTTAAACCTGGTGTCTCTGTTTTGGGCACGTCATTATGGGCAAAAACGTTCAATAATAAATGCCCCATTTTATTAAAAATAATTATAATAATTATTATAATTATTATAATATCCTCAAGATTGTCAAAAACAGACGATCACAGTGCGTTGCAACATGACACGCTGTGAGTTAGTAGATTGGCGATTTCTTTTTACATAATGGTTAATTGAGGCATGACCTTGGCAGTCAAGGGCAGTTTGAGAGCCCCATAGTGGTACAAAATGCACACTGCACCATCAGGGTGCATTATTCACTGACCTGTGTGACTCGACCTCTCTGACTGATCTCATGAATTAACTACTGTGTCAGTGGTGTCATCAAGGTTTATATTATATGTTAACCTCTGGTGATGACATATTTATACATTTGAACTCATCCGGGGTCATCGTCATGACATTTTTGTCAATACTATTACCAGAAACACACAGAGAGCTATAGCCCTGAATGACCATAACAGGTCTGTAACTCTCAGAGTTACGGGGGTCCTTGCAAATACAACGTTTGATAACCACTAGTACTAGTGGACTCCTAATGTGCCATAGTGTCATAATAAATCAGTGTCATACATATTCTGAAGAAAACCTGTATAGACTTGACATTCAGTAATTAGGGGTCTCATCAAAATAAGAACATCATGATGGTGTGTACAAAAGAAAATCAAAAATTTGCCACGGACAAGACCAAGGCCCCTATTTTTGCCACTGCTATACCCGCACCCGCAGCCCACTACCCCGTGATTTATGGCCCTCTACCCGTGAATTAGGGATAAGGGAGCTGGCACTGTCCCAAAACACTATTTTGAGGCCGCTATACCCGCTATTCATTATGCAGACTCCACTATTTGCGCCTGGAGGTGTGGCCTTGGGCGTGTTGTTGCGTTATCCACAAAATTGCTATTTTGACCACACACTTTTGGGAAAAGGTATAGAGCGTCGCAGTTCCCGCCCACTTCCTGTTTTTTTTGGTGCCGGAAGAAAAAACTCAATGCATTTTTCCATTGACATTTCCAAAAATATTTATATCTATTAATTTAAGCCTCGAATCAAGCCATCACGAGATGACATGAATCATGACCATAAAACGTTTTTTTCTGTGATTTTTTTTAATTTTATATTTAATTATATGATATACTATATTTAATAAATACCCTTTGTTTTGCCGTTTTCAACAAAAAAAAAATCACAGAATCAAACGTTTATGGTCATGATTCATGTCATGTCATGATGGCTTGATTCGAGGCTTAAATTAATAGATATAAATATTTTTGGAAATGTCAATGGAAAAATGCATTGAGTTTTTTCTTCCGGCACCAAAAAAAACAGGAAGTGGGCGGGAACTGCGACGCTCTATAGCGGAATCTAAAACCACCCGCAATGCCAACTTGATTAGGTAGAGCACGCCTGCAATGGACGTCTGCAATGGATGTCTGGAGACGGCCAGGGCGCACAGCGCGGCACAACATTCAAAGGCTCGCTCTCTCTACTAATTCTCAACAAATCTCCGTGATTTTATTTTTCTTATAATCAGCAGAAGAGAGAGTGTCAATTCCTTGTGTCAATTGTGTTTATATAAGGTGATAGTCTACTCAAAGAAGACAATTTGTGCTTCGTGCAATGCTCTACAAATTACACACTTCAGTTAATTATTTCTGATTACAAACATATGAAATTCTCTCTAATCAGTAACATGTAAGTGAAACCTATGTCTATCAAATGTGGTTTTATTGAAAGGCAATCAAAGTCTAGAGCTTAGAAAGCAAACGTCGGGTGTATGGTTTCCATGTTAAATCCCCACGGTGCGGCTGCTGCAAGAGGAGCTGTGGAGGAGTAATTGTTCTATGAAAACAAGCCCACAAGAAGCGACTATAATAGGCCACATGAGCACTTCAGACCTATATATGTCGGCCATTAAACAATGTGCATATTTATATATGTTGGCTATTTGAAAATAGCAGATCTACAAGCTCACAACGTTCTACCATTATTTACAAGCAACTTTACAGAAAAACAAGCCCAATATGGCTTATAATAAGCAGACCAGGCAACACTGCAGACAGGGATTAAGGAGTGCGTATATTGGATTGGGGATAATGGCTTGTGCAGTCTTCTCTTAAAGGCAATGGCATCTGGCACGGTGATTGGTTTATATTGTACCGCCCAAACCACACCTATGCATTATGTAACGGGTAGTGCAGATGATTTGCGGGTAAGGCAGGTGTCCCAAAATAGCAACTTTTGCGGGGGAACGCCCCTTGCACAGTCCTAAATCCCAAATTAGTGGGTTTAGCCAGTCTGGCCCTTCATAGGGCCCCAAGTCTTTTCCACCGGACACATTTGTCCGTGTACGGACATATTGATGACCCCTGGAACTAATGCTTATATCTTGTAGGGCTCTCACGAACCCATAGTCGCCAAAGTCGCCAGCGAAAAAGGATGTTTTTGATGATTTCCACTTAAAAGATGCATCGTGCTAATTATCACAGAGTAAAAGACCTGGAAATAATAGCGCCGTATGACCATTTCATTGTGACACAATGCTACCATGTTAGCTGTAGTTCTTTATATGACCATTTCATTGTGACACAATGCTACTGTACCATGTTACCTGTAGTTCTTCTCTCTGCTTTCTAAAAAAGCATGTTGTCAAAATCTGTCCCGACTATATAAGTTCCTCCTTCCTGAACTCCTGTCACATTTTGTAGAAACACCTCGACGCCAACGTTACAAAAACCTACAGTACAATCCGGGGCTTATTCTAATGAAAACATTATTTTAACCAATCTGTATAAGTGGAGATAGATAGACAAATAGATGTATTTATTTTTGTGTCATAATAACATAATTCAAGTCTTTCATAATCATCTAACCAAAAAAAGGTTAACACAAATAGATGGCATTTTACAAAACAATAAATGTCTTTTCATCATATAATGGACAGTAAAACAAAATCATAATTTCATTTTCAATTTATTTCAGTATACAATATACAATATAAGTTGCAGTTGCACATCTGCAGTGGTCTCCCTACTATACTCTTCCATTGAGACATTTAGACCCTGGTGTCAGGTATAGGACACCGACTGGTTGACAATATCGATAAAGTGTATCAAAGCAAATGGCGCTCCGGGACCAGACAATAGATATATATGGGTGCACCGCCCATCTGTGTTGCACAGTTAGGTCCTTGCAGTTATACCTCTCTCCATTGGGAGGTGTAGAATCAGACATAAAACCTATACGGATTGTAGCTTTAAAATCAGCTCACCTCTCTCTCCCACCATACCCCTCCCCCTCCTTCCCACTATACTGCATTACGTGGGAACTTCCCTTACACGCAAGATGACTTCTGCAGTATAGCTGCACTTCATGGGAATGGTCTTTACAGTAATCTGTGTCCGTGCAAAAAGAGTAATAACCAGTGTAATTGCCAGATACTCTTAACCCACTCAGGCCGGGAAACGCATCTGTGTAATTTTTTTTGATTTCTTTTAGCTATTAAAAAATAGCAGATATACAAGCTCATAGCGCGGCACCGAGTGCCGCGCTACGAGCTTGTAGATCTGCTATTTTTTCTTTTAATCGTGGAAAATGTGTGCAAGTCTTTGAATATTTTCAACTCAAATCTTTGCTTCAGGGGGGTCCCTGGAACAACATATTTTGAGATGAGGGTCCGCGGCCAATTACATATCATTTTGAGGGCCCTTGACATGAAAAAGTTGAGTACCACTGATTATAGCAACACGTTTTTTTTCCCCAAAAATAATTGGATTTAGAAGCAATCCCCAGAAGCAAAGATTTGAGTTACAAATGTACACTTAAAAAATGATATAAATTCAAAGATTTGCAGTAGATCCACAAGCTCATAGCGCTGCTACTATGAGCTTGTATATCTGCTATTTTTTAATAGCCCAAAGTATAAGATATAATGGTTAAAGTGACAGATGCTTTCCCAGTCTTAATGGGGTAAACTAGCCACCTCTTCTACTTGACACATAATAAAAGTGAAACAACCTACTGTACCAGTTGAAGAGCTAGTTGTCTCTCTTTGGCTGCATGTGATTCTTTTTTCTTCCTTTTTCTTTTCTTTTTTTACAGGGATGGGGAGTCAGTTGGAGATTACACATGGGAGGGGATTTGTTTTGAAACAACAGCTTGTTGTGGTACATCACGTTGCGACGGGTTGTGAGCTTTTTTCAGCAAAGACATTTGGTGTAGAGGGAAAGAAGTAGGGCGCCTAGTATAGACCCCTGGGGGACACCAGTCAGTGATGTACTGTATAGGGTTTCGTGACCACTCCGGTGTCAATAAATGTCATTGTCTACGGTGACAACAACCATACACACTATATTATGTAAACAGACCATTTTCCATTAATGGCTTTATTTTCAGATTTTGATTGTTTATATTTTCTCTAGAGTCATTAAAACGTTACCAAACATACCTGAATAATTGAATCATACGATTGGCTAAACGTCATTGCACAGTTAATAAGTTGAGGATGTTTGAATTTTGTTCACAGCATAAATCAGTGTTTTTTTGTCTCGGTTCTATGTTCTAGATTTGTGTATTGTGTTGTATTGATATTACTTATCTCAAGCACATTTCAATTCTCTTCCAGTTGATATCCAAACCATATTGAAATTGAATACAGTAGGGCTTGATTTGTAAAAGAAAGAAAAAACAAAAAGAAGGAAAAAAAACAGAGGGGGCGGGGGCACTTAAGCCCTATATACTAATAGCCGAGCTTGTAGATCTTGTAGAATTATTATTATTATCATTTTACATTTGGACACATTTGTCCAAAATAGCGATGCCAGGGTTAATGTCGTCAACATACTTTACTACATTGTTAAATTGTGATGTTATCCAACATAAAGACCACCGGTATATGGTCCTTTTAAGAAATACTTATTACTTACTTATTTCCTTGTGTCATGAAAGCAGTAAATAGACTCCAGTGTGCAAGATACAATGTCAGATCTAGCTAAAGGGATGAAGTTTTAGTCTCATCTTACACAATGAGGTGTGTGTGTGTGTGTGTGTGTGTGTGTGTGTGTGTGTGTGTGTGTGTGTGTGTGTGTGTGTGTGTGTGTGTGTGTGTGTGTGTGTGTGTGTGTGTGTGTGTGTGTGTGTGTGTGTGTGTGTGTGTGTGTGTGCGTGCGTGCGTGCGTGCGTGCGTGCGTGCGTGCGTGCGTGCGCGCGATCTCCACGTTCCATGCAGATGTGGGTGGTCTCACAGCAAGAACATCTCCTTGTCCTTTAGACACTATTCTCTCTGATCTTTCTCATACTGATGTTTTTTTGAATAGTTCAAATATGGATTTCAAATAAGGCCCTGCTCTATTCCCACACAGTAAACCCCTCAGTGTTACTGTTAATATGTATCCTTTTGTAACTCTGAGAGTATACACATGTATCCAAATGGATACATGTGTGAGGGTCCATTTGGTTACATTGTGAACACTCTCAGAGTTAAATGAACACCGGACGGGTCCACCTTAATGTGCTTTAATAGGATACATTCGCTTTTAATGGCACTTAATTGTACAAAAAGGAAATCCATAACCACACAGGGAGAAAAGTCAAGTATTTCCAAGCTCTTTATAAGAACAATTTAGAGCAGACAAGTGCTTCTCAAAACCTTGGATCCGATTCAGCTCAGGCCAGCTTTGGCACATCATTTGTGAGGCTACAGCACCACCCTTTGGTCACATTGGGAATTACAAGGGGAATAGGGAGAGGAGAATAAATCTCATGTTTTACTCTGGAAATCCCTTTTAGAAACAAATGGTCCTGTTTTAATAATAACAATAATAATAAACAGGGGTGTAAAGTAACCAAGTACATTTACTCAAGTACTTAAGTACAATTTTGTGGTACTTTTACTTTACTGGAGTATTTCCAATGTTCAGTCATTTTACTTCTACTCCACTACATCTCAGAGGCAAATATTGAACTTTTACTCCACTACAATTATTTGAAAAAAATAGTTACTAGTTACTTTGTAGATTTTGATTATTATTAAAAAACACAATCAGCCATTTGAAAATAGCTAAAGATTTGTATACATTTTGAAAACTTGAAATGGGACATTCTGCATAATAAGTACTTTTACTTTTGGTACTTTAAGTGCATTTTGATACCAACACTTTTGTACTTTTACTCAAGTGCATTTTTAATTCCGGACTTTTACTTTGATAATAATATCACAGTTTCTGCCATATTTGTCCAAGTCTGTTTCATGGAACTGTTCAAGACACAGAAAGCATTGTGGATACCTACTGTACAGATAACTATAAAGATAAATTGTGTTCTTGGCCAACAATACATCCATTTTCACAAAATGACACTAAATCCATCCAGGTGCAGGATTAGAGGTGTGCTGTTATTGTTGATAGATTACCGTATGGATCCTGGCCATCCTAGATGATGACTTCAAGAACGTGGGAGGTTTCTGAGAAGACACGACTGTGATTACAATCAATTAGGACTGATGACAAAGCACACCGACAATAACCTGTGTGTTTGTGTGTGTGTGTGTGTGTGTGTGTGTGTGTGTGTGTGTGTGTGTGTGTGTGTGTGTGTGTGTGTGTGTGTGTGTGTGTGTGTGTGTGTGTGTGTGTGTGTGTGTGTGTGTGTGTGTGTGTGTGTGTGTGTGTGTTTTATTCATGCATCCATCCTTTCCCAAACAGCCCAGTTTTGTGTAATCAGTGTGTTGCTGTGACAGCGGTGACCTCCCCCTGTCTCAGAATGGCCCACTTCAGATAATGAGAGTCACACCAGAACCGCGGGTCAAAGGCTGATTTCTACTCCTCCTCCTCCTCCTCTCTGCTGGACCCTGGTGGTCTCTCTCTCTCTCTCTCTCTCTCTCTCTGCCCTCCTCCTCATCCTCCTCCTCCTCTGTCATTCAAAAACCTCCATTGTAAAGAACAGAGAGAGAGAGAGAGAGAGAGAGAGAGAGGTTGATTTAGAGTCAGTGAGTCATCGTATAGCTGTGTGAATAAAGGAGAACACTGTCTCTTTTTCTTTATTGAGAACATAGGTGTTGTAGGGCAACAAGCTATCAGCTATCACTGCAATATGGGTTTAAAAGAGATTCAACTGGTCAGCCAAATGACATATCGGCATGTAAGTGATATTACATAGTTGCACATCTGTTCTTGAGGTAATTATTTATCCCCCAAAATCACGAAGGCTAATTTGACCTTTGGGATACACAAATAAGTCGGTGTGTCCAAAAACGTAGTTACTGCACTTTGGCTTTGTAGGGTAGCACTATTGACATCCTCAGAGGCCATGCTTGTTGGTTTAAACCCATTTAGACCTGAGGTCTAAATGGAAAGCAAACGTATGTAATGTTGCTATATCAGTGGTGCTCAAACCTTTTCATGTCAAGAACCCCCAAAATAATATGTATTTGGCCGCGGACCCCCATCTCAAAATATTCTGTAATAGGGAACCCCCAGAAGCAAAGATTTGAGTGAAGAATTTTCCCTTTACAAAATATATATATATTCAAATATTTGCACAAAAGTTATTTTTTTAAATAGCAGATCTACAAGTTAATAGCGCGGCACTCGCGTGGTTCTCAAAACTCCCATTTTGAGAACCACTGGTTTAATCACTTTATACCTTTTCAACGGCCTTTCAAAAAAAGACGTTTAAAAAAAATAATCACTGCATGATCACTGTTGTACGCCGAAGTATAATCTAGGGCTGAAGTGGTTAATGTTATGGAATGCTGCCCACATAGACAGATACTATGTGCATAAAAGGCATCATGCTGTGCTGAGAGCCCATTCAAAGTAGTCTAAAAGCTGCAGGCTACAGGGTCATGTCTTTATATAAACAGAAAGGATGTTTGCTATATTATTTTCAGTGATTGGTCAAATTGGTAGAAGTGAAATTTTAGGCGCCATCTCCTGGTCAAATTCTGTCCACCTTTATTCAAAAATAAGACTGTGATACATGTGTTTATTACAGTGTTTGTTTTGTTTTGTCAGAAACTGGTGAGATTCATATAACATCATCAAATGTTGTAGACTAATAGCCTACGTATATTCCTAAACATTTGTAAGTTAGAAGACATGATTTAGCCCTTTTTTTTGCACCTGGCATAAACAAAATCCTCTAAAAAGATTTGCAATGCAAACTTGATTCCTTATTAAAGCAGGAATTCATTTTTATTTGGTCAAATCTGTATGGTAGAGTATGGTATTTATTGGTAATACAATATAACTTATACAATTGGGGTGGTTGTATTTTGTCTCCCTGCTCTATTGAGACATTTAGATCGTGTCAAAGGTCATGTCTCACCTACTGACACGAATTTTGACCTGATGGTCAAGATTCAATTTCTCCCCTGAGCAAGCAGGCAGGCTCTATTAGCTCAATGGTAAAAAATACTTGAGCAGGAACCCAGGTTCAAATACGAGGCAGAAGAGGAAAGTTAAAGTGCGGCTTTATGACGCCCGACTTCCATGTCAGATGTGTGTCCCTCGACAAAATAAAATAAATAAAATTCATTTAATTTCCTAGTTTTGCCTTGAAATTAATTGCTTCCCAAATAAGATAGATAGGTTTTCCCACGAGCGAAAATAAGAGATGGCACGGAATGTCAATTTATTGGGCTTGATTAATGAATCCATCCAATTTCTTCAAACTTAACCCATTAAGACCGGGAACGCATACTGTGTCATTTTAGATTTTTAGCTACAACCATTATCTTATACTTTGGGCTATTAAAAAATAGCAGATCTACAAGCTCGTAGCGCGGGCACCGAGTGCCACGCTACGAGCTTGTATATCTGCTATTTTTGAAAAATCGTTATCATTTTGTGCAAATCTTTACATATTATTTTTTTTAAACAAAATGTTTAACTAAAATCTTTGCTTCTGGAGGTCCCTGGAACAAAATATTTTACAAATGTTCGCTTTAAAATATATATATTCAAAGATTTGCGCACATTTTCACGATTTTTCAAAAAAAATAGCAGATCTACAAGCTCATAGCGCGGCACTCGGTGCCGCGCTATGAGCTTGTATATCTGCTATTTTTGAATAGCCAAAGAAATCTTAAAATGGCACAGATGCGTTCCGGGGTCTAAATGGGTTAAGATTCCTTTCAGAAACGTTCTCATTTCCTTGATGGAATTCACTCTCTGTACGACCAGGTAGAACGATTTGTTTTGAAAATCCATTAAAGTAATCAGCACACTGGATTGTTTAATTTACCATAATCTAGAGTTTACTTTAACCCGTTGAGACCTGAGGCCCGATTCTACAAATGTATGCCGTCTGAATCGGTAGTTCTCAAACTTTCTCGTGCCAAGGACCCCCCAAATTGATATGTAATTGGCCACGGACGCCTCATCTGAAAATGTTTTGTGCCAGGGAACCCCCCAGAAGAGAACATTTGTGTTGAAAATGTCATATTTTTTTTTCAAATAATACTTCACATAATTTTTCAAATGTTTTTTTCAAAAATGTTCAAAAATAGCAGATGTACAAGCTCACAACACGGCACAAAGTGCCACGCTGTGAGCTTGTAGATCTGCTATTTTTGAGAACCACTGTTCTACACTACTGTTCTAAATCCTAAGAGTTTTCTGAAAAATGTATATATGTTGCTAGTGTATATATATATATATAGCTAAAATCTAAAATGACAAAGGCGCTTTCCCAGTTTTAATGTATTAACTACAGGAGACCTTCTTTTTGAAAGACTTTCTACCCTCTGCTTGATAGAACTGAATGGCAGGGCCTTCAATGCAATGAAGCTTTTGTATAATTCTTTTTTTCTATTTTCTATTTGCCAAATATAAAGACCAGCCAGTCTCCATGTAGACAGAGAGACACAAGGTTATCAGGTTCATTCTGACAAAGTCATACAGTAGGTACGTCTAACTAGATATGTTAGTGTCCAAACTAAAGTACATACATGTGTTGAATCACTCTCATCGGCGTAAGCACATACTGATACGCCATGATGACAATCAACTACTTTTAGTCCATGAGCCAGAGCCCCAAAATTGAGCAATGATTATCGAAAGAGTGGGCGAAATCATACCTATATTAGATTGTTCATAGGGTCAATATAAGTAAATAAATATATGATAACCTTTCCACTGGAGCAGCTTTTTCATAGTTATCACACATTTTGTTATTTTCCCCATACGCATGACAGGTGAAAGAATGACAAAATTTAAAGAATAGTTATCATAATGAAACTTCCCCAGTTGATTACTTACATGAAGACAATGATTTATCGTATTACAAGTTTTCTGAAATTGTATATTTAAATATGCAAATTAGGCATTATATAGGAAAACATGCCCTAATTTGCATATTTAAATATACAAGTTCAGAAAACTTGTAATACAATAAATCATTGTTTTCATGTAAGTAATCAACTGGGGAAGTTTCATTATGATAACTATTTTTTTGATTTTTTGATTTTTTTTCACCTGTCATGTACGTATGGGGAAAATAACAAAATGTGTGATAACTATGAAAAAGCTGGTCCTGTGGAAAGGTTATCATATATTTATTTACTTATATTGACCCTATGGTATGGTTTTTCCCACTCTTTCGGTAATGAAATCTTGTCTGGCTCATGGACTAATACTGTATGTGTTCTCTATTATTGTGTGTAATAAACTTCAGGACTTGTCATGTGATACTGCCTGCCTGGTGTCATCTTGTTCTGCGCGCACACGGCTCAACTGAAACCTCACTCAACACCCTTAGTTAAATATTTGTTTTGGGCTTTTCTGCCTTTATTGATAGTTATTTTAAGTGAAGATGGACAGGAAAGAGGGAGAGAGAGACGGGGAGAGACACACAGCAAAGGTCGTCGAGAACGGGACTCGAACCCGCGCCGCGCTGTCAGGCTACAATAGAGCCTAGGTGCCCGGTCCGGGCCTCACCACCCTTAGTTAGATGGAGACTGGTTGGTCAACTAAATTCACAATAATTTGGTTGTATTAGAACCTTTTTTAGAGGGCTCAGTCGCAAGCTAGACTTATCATAGGCATGGCACAGTGTTTTTCATGTATATTTACATCAAAACAAACAAACATTTATTTATCATTTATTGTACATTGTTTTGGGTCTATAGCTCATGGAAATGTTGTACTATATGCTTAAAATTCTGCATGCAGCATGCAGCATTATGCAAACATGATATAGCTGCTTTGTGACAAACAATCATCTGCATCTAATGTAAAGGATGAAAAGGGTATAATACCACACAGTACAGGCATCCTTCACTATACTAAAAAAAAAACTACACAGTGAAATGAGTGTTAATTTAACTTTGAGTGTATACAAATGGAACCTAATTGACTCCGGAATTTACTGTGGTTAACTAGGCGGCATTTTTATACTGTGTGTGTGTGTGTGTGTGTGTGTGTGTGTGTGTGTGTGTGTGTGTGTGTGTGTGTGTGCGTGCGTGTGCGTGCGTGCGTGTGCGTGTGCGTGCGTATCCAGCCAATACCTGAACAGTGGACTATGTAGAGCAGTGGTTCCCAAACTTTTTAGCTCAAGACCCAAAAGAGAAATTAGACGTTTGCCTTGGACCCAAACTAGTGAAAATAGCAGATCTACAAGCTCACAACGCTTCGCTTCGTGACGTGTTGCGAGCTAGTGGATCTGCTACTGAATCTCACTACATCTTAAACGTTTTTTGCTTAGTTTTTTGTGCATGGAAAGTATCACATTTATTTATTTTGTATTAAATACTTTTGAAACATGTTGGATGATATGACAGACCTTTGTGGAGCATCACAACGGCTGGGAAGGCGGATGAAGGCTGCAGCACAAATACACCTGCTCCAGTTGTCTCCTCCATGCTCTGGATCCTATCCTGACCCAGATCTGTCAAGGACTGTGAGTCTCTCCCCATGTTAAACTAAGTCACGCACCAACGTCCTCCATAAAGGAATCCATACCTGTATTATGAGAGAGAGAGAGAGAGAGGGGAGAGACTTTTAAAATACCTTTATTTAAACAAGACCTGTGTCTTCACACACTGCATGTTCATATAAAGAGGGAGAGAGAGAGAGACTCAGACAGACAGACACAGAGAGAGATCTAAGAAGGAGAGAGAGAGAGAGAGAGAGAGAGAGAGAGAGAGAGAGAGAGAGAGAGAGAGAGAGAGAGAGAGAGAGAGAGAGAGAGAGAGAGAGAGAGAGAGAGAGAGAGAGAGAGAGAGAGAGAGGAGAGAGAGAGAGAGAGAGAGAGAGAGAGAGAGAATTGATCAGGGAGGGTAATCTAACTTCATCCAGCTAATAGCGACAAAGGAGGTTTGCTTTCTATATACTGTAATAACCCTTTTCCAACACCAGGCGGCACTTGAGAGTCACTTTAGTGTTTCTACTCATATCTGATCTTATGGGCCAGTCAGGTGAATAGCCTACTGACTGAGGGTCAGGTGAATACTTACTATTATATTATACCAGTGGTGTAAAGTAACTAAGTACATGTACTCAAGTACTGTACTTAAGTAAGATGTTTAGGTATTTGTACTTTACTGGAGTATTTCTAATTTCCAGTACTTTTACTTCTACTCCACTACATCTCAGAGGCAAATATTGTACATTTACTGTACTACATTTATTTGAAAACTTGAGTTACTTTGTAGATTTAGATAATTATTACAAAAGATACATTACACACTTCTACACATTTCGGCCGATCTACAAGCTCACAATGCTTCTTAATGTTTTGACAAAATTCAAAGACCATGAAATCATTAAGAGAATAACATGTTCTCATGTTACCTATTGTTAATTTCAGCTTAATAATGTGTATGTTTGAGCGCCTGGGGGGGGGGGGGGCGGTGCACATTGTCCCATTGTAAACAAGGGGGGCGTTGTCACATGATGTGAACATCCCTCTCATTGGAGCTGTACTTCCGTGTTTACACATGGGAAGAGATGCCAAGGGTGGTACAGTGACGTCATCACAAACAGTGGCGGAAAGTAACTAGGTACATTTACTCAAGTACTGAGGATTATTTTTTTACAGTTGTTTACAATGCTATTATTAACACTTATATAGCCTTATTAATAAATTCTAAGGCTAATAAGCATCTTGGGACTTATAAGTGCCTTATTAACTGTTAATTATTGCTTATTACAGGATGTTCGTTTCAATGGCATCGATCGTGGGGTGGGGTAGGTTTGAAAGTGAATTGATGATTATTTTTTAATTTTATTTATGTATTTAAAGTAGCCAATCATTTTTACCCCCTTTTTCTCCCCAATTTAGTCATTATGCCAATGAATTCTCCCCACACATTTCTGTGCCACCCAAGCGCCTCGCCATGATTATTGATGATATTGATGATTTCTTGTATAGTAGTATTTAATGTCTTTATATGTCTTGATGCATTGAATACATAGGACCATATTCAATCAATCAATCAATCAATCAATCAATCAATCAATCAAATGTGGTTGATTCTGTGTTGGTTTGATAAATATTTATCAGTAAATGAAAAGCATTAACACGAGCTTGTTGTGACTAATGAACTAGCCTACATTGTAACAAAGGCAAACCTTTGGCCTAATTGTGCGTTTTGATTCATTGATTGATTGAATACTTTATTAACAGTTTGCCCCAAAAAAGCACAGAGGTACAGTTCCATACAAAAGGATGCTAAAATGACTAAACCCAAGAACACACTATGGCTTGTTTCCATTGGGGTCCCAGGGCCGGATCTAGGCATGGGCAAGGGGGGGCAATGCCCCCCCAAATGCCCTGACTGCCCCCCCCAAAAAAAAAAAATGTTTTTTTTTTTTTTTTTTGGGTGGGGGGGGCTTGTGAAAGTTACATTTATGTCATGATATGAAATGTGAGCTTACCATAATCAAAATAATCCTTAATCATATTCCATCATGTATCATTGCACAATTCAAATAATCCTCTGCCCTGATTTTCCACACACACAGTCACACACACACAT
The DNA here is from genome assembly GCF_963280865.1 of Gymnoscopelus braueri. Lineage (NCBI taxonomy): Eukaryota > Metazoa > Chordata > Actinopteri > Myctophiformes > Myctophidae > Gymnoscopelus > Gymnoscopelus braueri. Next base: position 12,001,249 of record NC_137621.1, read on the forward strand.
GCAGTACTACTCCTAAACAATAGGAAGCAGTATTACACAAACAGCCGGAAAAAACGCAAAAAAAACGCAAAATGTTTTTGCGCCGCCGCGCTTTGCGCAGCGCCGAGGAAGCCGCCGCCCCAGCATTTCCTAATGCCCCCCTAATTAATAATTTCTGTATCCGGCCCAACTTCTCAATGAACCCCCAGGGGTCCTTGGGGGGGGGGGGGGGGGTTTCCAGGGGGTCCACAGCAAAATGTGTTAATGTAGCATCACAAGAATTGTATCCACTAGTAGTATAAAAGGATTTTATACTTTGGCTATTCAAAAATAGCAGATTTACAAGCTCATAGTGCTGCACCGAGTGCCTCGCTATGAGCTTGTAGATCTGTTATTTTTGAAAAATCTTGAAAATTTGTGCAAATCTTTATATATATATATATTTTTTAAAGTGAACATTTGTAACTCAAATCTTTGCTTCTGGTGGTCCCTGGAACTAAATATTTTGAGATGGGGGTCCGCGGCCAAATACATATCATTTTGGGGGTCCATGGTAGCTGTAGAATACAACGCTCGTAGACGTATTTATGATTCTGACGTTTTCAATCCAAATGTCAGAATCATAAATACGTCTACGAGAGTTGTATTGTACAGCTAGGTCCATGGCATGAAAAAGTTTGAGAACCACTGCTGTAATTATTATCATAATGATTTACAGACTTCCGCATGAGGGTGACATCACTGACGCATCCTGCTCACGCTCGTCCTTGGTTTAAACACACACACGCCCCCCCCCACGGTTTAACGCAGGAGGAGGAGGAGGAGGAGGACAAACGGCTGAATGTTTACTGAACGAGCATAGAGTGTTGGCTGGTGGTGGCGGCGGCGAGGAAAGTGTCACATACGTTCATGGTTAAAAAGAAGAAAGGAAAGGTACACGTTCCAGGCTTCAACCATTGCATTTTACAGCGGAATGTTCACTCGACGGGGACATGGCGACGTCAAGAAATCTACACAGAAAGTTCTGGACCCAAAGAAGGACGTGCTGACCCGCCTGAAGCACCTCCGCTCCCTGCTAGGTGAGTGGAGTGTCACCGGTGAATGAACGCTGCCGCACCGCGTCCATCCATCCATCCACCGCTAGCATTAGCATTTAGCATTAGCACCACCGCTCGAGCGTCTGTCTTGTCTGTGTGAATGGAGGCTGATGCGCGTCAAGTTAAAAGAGCCCGGATATTCTGCTGTCTTTTATTATTTTTTATTGTATTTGCTCATTTCATTTTACATAAAGAAATATGGATGTAATATTAATATATATACATTTAAAATGAGCTTTGCTGTCTATTGCCAAGTGGTCATTGATATATATTATTATTAATAAAAATAAATAATAAATACATTATAAATAAATAATGATAAATAATACATATTTATTACATAAATATAAATGTAAATATTAAATACATTCAATAAATATGTATATATATATATATATATATATATATATATATATATATATATACATTGCTATTTATTTAATGTAATATATATTGCTATTTATTTAATGTAATATATATTGCTATTTATTTAATGTAATATATATTGCTATTTATTTAATGTAATATTTGTTTACAATTCCTACTAAGATATCCAAACCAACACTGTTCTGCATTATTAGAACACGTATTGATAAAAAACCTATTACATTATCCAAAGCAAGGGTTTAGTCTTACTTTGAAGTCCTGTAGCCGGAAGTATTGATGTTAGTCCACCTGTGTTGACTCCTCCCACTGCGCTGTGTTTAGCAGAGCTAGCAGCTTAATGATGATGACAGACTGAACACATGAAATGTTCTTTATTCACATCATAACATTATTACTATTTACCTCTGTTCACTGTCACTGCTCGCTGTGGTCCAGAAAATATGAAGTAGCATGTTTCTCTATAACAAAGCATAATAACAAATTGAACCTGTCCTGTGGTCTGGATAGGAGCAGGTGTATTCATGCTAGTACAGTTAGCCTGCTGTCTGTGACCAACTAGCTGCTGCTATTAGGTTTAGTCTCATTGTCATCTGATCTGACCACATTTATTGTGTTGTCTTTGTTCAATAAAAGAACATAACATATAGAACAGGGGGTCTTTTCAACGTTTTCAGGCCAGCAAGGACCCCTTAGCTGAGAGAGAGATGAAGCAGGGACCCCCCTCACACACACTACATATTGTATAAAATTGTGTAGGTTTATTCTAGTCTCATTGTCATCTGATCTGACCACATTTATTGTATTTTATAACATAACGTATAGAACAGGGGTCTTCAACGTTTTACAAACAATCAATAACTGTTTTGTATTCTATATTCTATATTCTATATCCTATATATCAGAGGTGTTCAACAGGGGCTCCGGGACCCCTAGGGGGTCCTCAGAGTTACTACAGGGCCCCCCCCCCCAAAATCTTTGTGTGATACTATCATGTTTTTTTACATTAACCACTTGAACCCTAGCATCCCTATTCTGAGTGGAACATTAGTCAAAAATAGCAGATCTACAAGCTCACAAATATTACAATTCTCAGTTAGCTGAGAGAGAGATGAAGCAGGGACCCCCCCCCCCCCCACACACACACACACACACACACACACACACACTACCTATTGTATAAAATTGTGTTGCAGATGAAACCTTTTCATAGATTTCTTCGACAGCTTCATAGACTTTGACATCAGTGTGTGTTGGATTAATGTGTATTTTCCAGACATCAATCCACTTGATCTGTCAATACTTACAGTAGTCTGCTCCCCCCCCACCCATCTACATCAAACCTCTTTGCCAAAAAATAGTAGATCTACAAGCTCACAACGCCTCACGCTGCGAGGCGTTGTGAGCTTGTAGATCTACTATTTTTGGCCAATGTTCCACTCAGAATAGGGATGCTAGGAAGATGGACAGATCTTCCACTCAGAATAGGGATGCTAGGAAGATGGACAGATCTTCAGTGGAAGATGGACAGAATACAGTGAGAGAGAGAGAGAAAGGGAAGAGAGTGAAAGTGGCAAAACACCCTCAGACCAGTGATGTGTAATTGTGGATGTTTTGAAGTTAAATTGCATGTCATTAGTCGTGTGTCTAATAATAACAGACATTGGTCTCTATACTAGGATCCAGTTTGATTGTTTTGTACATCTCTGTGTTGGGTAAGGTTACCCTATAGCCCAGTGGTTCTTAACGTGTTTTCTGGGGGACTCCCATTTGGGTCTTTGAGGGGTTTCCAGGGGGTCCCCAGCTAAATGAGGAGCAGTTCAATTTTGACAGCTAGAAGTTGACCCAATGATAGAATCTATAAGAATGTCTATTCGTATTCAGATCATAGTTTTCCCTCTAAATCCAATCTAACAACAAAAATCTTCTCTTATGGGGTTCTGGTACGAAATCTTTTCAAATGGGTGCTCCATTGCCTAATACGCACCAGTTTGGGGATCCTTGACAACACCGTGGATTTTACTGTGTGCAGAACTGTGACATTATTAATAACATAATATTATGTTAACAGGAGGTAATAATAACATGGCTAGCACTTGACTTAAAATAAAATATGACCCTCTCGCCGCACCACGGACTTCCTTTGTTTCTTTTACTAGGCAAGGAAGTGCTATGATTTATGAAACCATAAAACTTGTGTAACTATGAATGTAGCTGCTCTGCCTTTTTTTCAGTGATGGAAGGAATAATCTAGTCCAGCTGCTCCCACAGATCTGGGCTTCACACTAAGTTGTTTGTATTAAAGATACAAGCTGTTTCCGTTCCACTTTACTCTTTTTATGAATTAGGTTTTGTATGACAGATGAATTCAAGAACGCCGGCACCGAGTGCCGCGCTACGAGCTTGTAGATCTGCAATTTTTTGAGAAATTGAGAAAATGTGTGCAAATCTGTGAATATGTATTATTTTAAAGCGAACATTTTTTAACTCAAATCTTTGCTACTGGGGCTCCCTGGAACCAAATATTTTGAGATTGAGGGGGGGGGGGGGGTCCGCGGCCAAATACATATAATTTTGGGGGTCCTTGACAATTATGAAAAAAGTTTGAGAACCACTGATATAGCAACATTTTTCTTTTTTGAAAACTGTTGGGATTTAGTAGACATTTGTAGAATCGGCTTCAGGTCTTAATGGGTTAAGTTATGCTCAGACAGAAGTATTTTTATGTGCACTTCTAGGTGCACGATCTGCACTTAAAGCAACGCTAGGTATATGCAGTCACAAAAATTGAGCTTTGCACTTCTCACCGCCAATCCTAAAAGGACCATAACACCCGGGCAGGCACCCTCTCAGGACCTTTTCAGGACCTGCTGTCTGTCTGGCAGTTGGCTTAACAAAAGCCCACAAATACCAGAGTTAATGTTCCCGTTCAACATAAAGTTGAACTTTCACTTCTTATGCAATATGAGTTTAAGCACAGGTTGTGTGATTCTGCAGCACCTTACTTGCCCTCGTACAGGGATGAGTAGATGTTTATTAACCACCACCACCCTTGCGTCCCTATTCTGGGGGCACAAATGGCAGATCTACAAGCTCACGATGCGTCACAACTATGTGTTGTGCTATTTTTGGCAAATAGATTTGAATACAGAGGAATACTAGTGGAACAACAAGTATATAGGCTTGTCACAATTATTACATAATTGTCTAATTGTAAATTATATGAGATTATCGCAATTATATTTGCATAATCATAATCATCTACATGTTGAAAAATTTTCACACATTTTCAAATATTAAAAACAGCAGATATATTAAAAATGGCAGATCTACAAGCTTACAACGCGTCACTTTGTGACGCGTTGTAAGCTTGTAGATCTGATATTTCTGCTATTTTTACATGTATACATTTTAAATACATATTAAATGTTATTAATTTCTTTGTATATTTAAGTTATTTATCATGATTACGAAGCCGACAGATTTTTTAATTTTATTAATATGTTCGATTGTTAGATGCCAAACAGACACACAATTAAATCGTTAATCGCAATTATTTTAGTGACAATTAATCGCCAACTTCCATTTTTGATCATGACAGCCCTACTGCCCTACAAGTATAGAGGCCTTGGTGACGACGGTCAATGAAGCATATAGGGTTTAAATGGTTAATGGCTACCATGTTGGTGTACTAGGAAGTCTTAACGTTGCTTCTTGCTGCTCTCTCACGACGCAGATTAAATGGAGGAGGTCAATATCAGTAGCCGTTAGAGTCCTGTTTCTCTGCTTGTGTTTTTCTTGCCCGTATGTGGGTCTTCCAGATAAGGGTGTGCGTGTTTGTCCAGTAGCTGATAGAGGCCCGGGGGCCTACATGTATAGTACGTGCCACCCCCGCCCCCAACCCCCCACCCCCACCCCACCTCCTCCTATTGCAGTGCTTCTCCTCTCTCTCTCTCAGTCAAGGAAGTATTTCCTCCTGGTGCTCCTGCTGGTTCCTGTGTGGACAGGAACAGGAAGCGGTGATGAGTGATGGGGGTGCGGTGGACAACAGGGATTAGAAAGGGACAGAGAGAGATGGCCTCTCTTTTTATTACCCTGCAGTTCAGTTGTAAATCAAGTCACAAAGTGGGAAAAAAATTGTGTTCTTTCAAACAATACAGCCAGCATAACCTTTAACCCATTAAGACCGGTAACCCATCCGTGTCATTTTTTTTTGATTTATTTGGCTATTTGGCGAGTGCCGTGCTACGAGCTTGTAGATCTGCTATATATTTTTGAAAGAGAACATTTTTTACTCAAATCTTTGCTTCTGGGGGTTCTACAAATGTCTTCTAAATCATAACAGTTTTTTTTTGTTGGTTCTCAAACTTTTTCATGTCAAGGACCGCTAAAATTATATGTATTTGGCCGCGGACCCGCATCTCAAAATATGTCGTTCCAGGGACCCAACCCAGAAGTAAAGATTTGAGTTAAAAATGTTCCCTTAAAATATATATATATAATATATATACAGTATTCAAAGATTTGCAAAAATGTTCACGGAAAAAAAAAAAAATAGCTGATCTACAAGCTCGTAGCGTGGCTTGGTGCTGCTCTATGAGCTTGTATCTCTGCTATTTTTGAATAGTCCAAAGTATAAAATAATGGTTAAAATGGTTACACAGATGCGTTCCCGGTCTTAATGGGTTAACTGCGATGAGATCATAACGTGAAGTAGTGACTGGCTAACTGCCAGGCTAAATTTATGCTCAAATGTTAGGCTAGCTAATAGATAGATATTGATAGTTCATGTGTATTTCATACATCATTTTCCTCTGCAGCACAACCCAAATGTAACTGCATTTGGCTGGTGTGAGTCTCCCACACTTAAAGGGATAATTCACCCCCAAAATGACATTTTTTCTATGCATTAGTCACCCCATGGAGACTTGAATTCATGGATATTGTTTTGTTTTTGTCGCATTCCTAGACACTAATTTAGGTAGGAGACACAAAGAGTCTCCTTTGTGTCTCCTACTGGAACCCACTACCTACCGGTCCGCTGGTCATCAAATTATTGGCTTAGGAATGCGACAAAAACTAAAATGGTAAATGGTAAATGGTGCATTTATATAGCGCTTCTATCCGAAGCGCTTTACATTGATTGTGCCATTAACCCATTCACACACACATTCATACACCGATGACGGAGGAAACCATGCAAGGCACCAACCTGCTCATCGGGAGCAATTAGGGGTTCAGTGTCTTGCTCAAGGACACTTCGACACCAACTCTAGGGGAGCGCCCCAGGCCGGGATCGAACTGGGAACCTTGCGGTTTTCCAGTTCACTCTACCCGGCCACTCTACCCCTGAGCCACTGCCGCTCCACTAACCACAAAACTAAACTAAAAAAATATCCATGAATTCAAGTCTCCATGGGGTGACTAATTGATAGAAAAAAAGTGATTTTGAGGGTGAAATATCCCTTTTAAAGCTGCAATTATTTTAACCAATCGGTATTATAGAGTTATGTTTATAAAATATACTGTAACTGGTACGTCTGCAGTGGTTGGAGGTGGTCTGGAACTTAGATTGACAACTTAGCCTGGCCTGAAGCTCATAAGCCTCATAATATCTCCCTTGGCCAGGCGAGGATTCCTTCTTGCGTGAATGGTAGATTTTTTTTGGTCTCCCATGGGGAAAACCCGGGTGTTACAGTATAGCTGCAGTGAATCTGGAATTATCTCTATCTATCAGGAGAGGAGATACACTTTTACAATTGCTCCTTTAAACACCTGATGGCTGTTTTGTGGGCCGTGTCTGTCATCACAGGCAGCATCCTGGCATCTCGTTTATATATATTATCAATGCGAGGAAGGAAAAAACTGAACTGCCTTCCACAAGTTATAGTATCCCGTGATGGAAAAAGTACTCAAATGTTTTACTTAAGTAAAAGTATCAATACTGTCCAGAATTCGAATTTTACTTGAGTAAAAATACAAAAGTATTGGTATCAAAATGTACTTAAATTACCAAAAGTAAAAGTACTAAAATGTTTCAAAATAGCAGATCTACAAGCTCCCAACGTGTCGCGTTGTGAGCTTGTAGATCGGCTATTTTCAAATAGCCTAGGCATAAAATAGGCCTAAAGTTGTTAATGTATGTTTTATAATGTAATCATTTATATCTGCAAAGTAACTAGTAACTAAAGTTTTCAAATAATTGTAGTGGAGTTAAAGAACAATATTTGCCTCTGAGATGTAGTGGAGTAGAAGTAAAAGTATAGACAATTGGAAATACTCCAGTAAAGTAAAAGTACCTCAAAATTGTACAGTGCTTGAGTAAATGTAATTAATTACTTTACACCACCGATAGTATCCGTGTGGCACTGTACTCCACAATGTGCAGGCTTGCAGCCTTGGGGCTATTTTCAAAAAATGTGTTCCTGTGTTGCTTTTTTCTGCTCACTGAGCAGTTCTTGTGGGGCAGAGAGTGAGGGCTCTCTGCATGTTAATGTATCTGGACATGCCTGGCTGGGATTTGGCCCAGGCTGTTAATTACAGGAGCCTAGCTAGCAGCACAGAGACCACCTGATCACACACTGCCTCTCTCTCTCTCACTGGATGCACAAATCATGGCTATTCCTAAGACTCTTGTTTATCTCCCCCCAAACTCATTCTGCATTCACCGTTGCATGACACTGCCCCAGTTTCTAAGGAAATAAGCCTGGAGGGAACAGTGAAACATCAGAGTTAAAAAGGAGGATTCAGGACTAGCCTTTTTCTTACCTTTATTATCTGATGTTCTTATCCCACTGTCATGAAATTCCTGGAAATATTTTGAAATTAGAAAAAAAAAAATCCAGTCTTGGAAAAGGTTTGGAATTTATCAAGGGGTCCTGGAAAAATATTTGGCTCTGCATTGTTTTTGGCTATTGATTTAGTTAATAAAAAACATTTTCCAATACATGTATAACATTACACGAAATATGTAACATGCCTAATGTATACCGGACGTGACAAAAAGAACAGATCTACAAGCTCACAACGTGCTGCAGCGTGATGCGTAGTTAGTTAGTAAATTTGGCACGAAATTTGGAATGGAATACCATTCTATGCTTTATTTTGGGCTTTGCACATAGGAGTAAGAGACTCATTATTGCGCTGAATGATTGTTATATAGGCCTGGAAATTGGATTAAATATTCAGAAAACGTTTTGGAAATGTATTGGTAAAAAATTGTGGGAACCCTGTATTATATCCTAGAACGAGTGGGACGGTAAAACATTTTCATAACTCCCCATCCCAAGTCAGGGGCTCAATTTTTTTTTGTTGATATCTGACGTTTGTAATGACAGAAACCTCGCCATAGTGTTTTTGTCCCAAAAGGGCTGCCGTAGTGTTTACAAGCGGACTTGGATGAAATCACGGGTGAAATCTCGTCTTGCGAGACTTCCAGAGGGGCGCGTCTAACACAAACACTGTGGAGAGTTTTCTGTCAATATGAACGTCAGATATCTATAAAAAAATATGCGATTTAGGCAGCTTATTTTACGTTTTTAGCTGCGGTGGACTCAGGATGGAGTTATTAAAATATTCTGCTGTACCACTCGTTCCAGGATATAACAATAATAATAGTAATAATAAAATAATCAGATGAAGGTAAGAAAAAGGCTAGTCCGCAATTCTCCTTTTAATATCCCCAAATCCTCCCCCAACATGTCCCGTGCAGAGGACAAACTTAACCAAAATGCAAGACAGTAGGCTACTGTAGGCTCCAGGGGGCCGTTTGTTCTCGGCGGGTGCTCCAAACAAAAACCACGCTGCTGCTTAACTTGAAACTGTTGATTACATGCATTTGGAACAAAGGTAAATAATTGGTGTGTGTTTTGGTGATAACAGTCAAGCCCGTGTGCATGTTTGTGTGTGTGGGTGTAGGTGTTTGCGTTAGAGACTATGGAAGATTAAGGGAGAAGATTGAGGCTCCAGCTTTTGGCTCTCTAGTGTTTTGTTGAGTGTGCATTTAAAGTGGGTGCCGTTCCTCTTGGCTTTTTTTTGTGAGCCCCCAAAAGTGACGCCGGGGGTCAAGGGGTCACCCGGAGGGTCCAGCTGTTAAGAGGGGGAAACCGTGAGGTGAAACGTTTGGGCTTGACAAAGAACGCCACATCATTCGGAACTTGGAAAGGCCTCTCGAGGAGGTCCTCCGCCCCGGCTCAAGTATAAGGGCTGAGAGATCTCTTCAACTTTTGATCTCCCCCTCCTTTAAACCACTCAGGCTAAAACGCTGTAGATAACCGCAACCTCTTATCGCCTCTTAACCCCCCCCCCCCCCCCACCACGCTAGTGGAGGCTTGCTGTTCACACTTTAACACTTCAACTGTAACTCAGTGTAACTAACTACCACTAAACACACTGTGAATAGACCCTTTATTGTTGGGTTCTTCTTAATCTTCAGGGGCTCTTTTAGGGGCAAATAAATCAAATTAGAATCTCAAAGTGCACCACTGTTGTGGCATTAAAGGGAGAGTTCAGGGTTTTCTATATTTGGGTTTGATAATGCACACATCCCTTGTTGTATATCTGCTATTTTTGAATAGCCAAAGACATCTAAAAATGACAGAGATGCGTTCCCGGATTGAATGGGTGAATGGGCACGGTGCAATGGGGGGGAGGGATATGATAAAGACTGTCATAACATCGGTGCAACCAGGGCAGACAAAATCTTTGGACAATGAACACATTGAAAAGTAGTGTGGGCACGTTGTCAACACTTAGACAAAGATGATGTTAGAATGTTATATAGCCATGAATACACAAACCATCCCAGCTCCATTAGTCAGTAGATCCCGCACAACCCCGCAGGTCATAGATTTCTGTCATTTTACTGTGTGTTCTGTGTAAGTGTGACTGTTATTTCCTTGGGTCAATTATAGTTTGTAATCACCAGTCAATGATAGTTTGCGATTTGAAATGTGAAAGACGCTGATAGGGCTGACAGCCCGCATACTGTCTGCTGTCGTTTGCCTTTTGATAATCCACTTTAATGTGACATGGCTTATCAGTTTCAACACTGTCTCATTCAATTATGAATTTGAATGAGAGCTTCTGCCTAATTTATGTTCCTTCACACGTTATCCGTGATGTGTCGGCTCCATGCCTTGCCATGCTGGTATGTGAACGCTGGGTACAGTATGCAGTCACAAAAATGTGACTTTGTGCGTACATGCCTAGCTGGACTCAAACACAGATAAGACACACAGACTGTACTTAAGTGAAAGTATCATCAATACCCTATTGTAGAAAGTAACTAGTAACTAAAGTTTTCAAATAATTGTAGTGGAGTAAAAGTACAGTATTTGCTCCTGAGATGTAGTGGAGTAGAAGTAAAATCATTGAAATGTGGAAATACTCCATTTAAAGTTAAAAAAAAAATACCTCAAAATTATACTTAAGTAGCCCACAGTACTTGAGAAAATATACTTTGTTACTATTCACCAACTGGCAAATGCAATATCTCTGCCTGGTGGTGATAAAGTGGTCAGCCTACTGTTATAATGATACAGGAACAGAGACATTATTACACAGACATCACCAGGCCATCACTCATCAATTCTCCTCACACTGTATATATATATCAGCCAGACAGAATGTCATTGTTTGACTATTTACTAGAGGTTTGTCACAGTCTTATCCGTGTCACATCAAAGAGACATACTGAGAAATGCCTGATAAAACTCTGTTTATTGGAAAAACTGGAGTCTGCCAGATTTGCTGAAAGAGATAGTTTACTGTATGTCAGTGGTTTTCAACCTTTTTCATGCCGAGGACCCCCTAAATTGATACACATTTGGCCGCGGACCCCCATTTGAAAATGTATTGTGCCAGGGACCCCCAGAAGCAAAGATTTCAGTTAAAAATGTTTAAAAATACATATATATATTCAAAGATATGCGCACATTTTCAAGAGTTATCAAAAATAGCAGATCTACAAGCTCATAGCGCGGCTATGAGCTTGTATATCTGCTATTTTTGAATAGCCAAAGCTAAGTGATTAAAATTATTGTGACGCTACAGTATGTTAATTAATTTTGCTGGGGACCCCCTGGTACCCCCCCAAGGACCACAGGTTGAGAACCACAGGTTTATGTTCTTTGAATCTCCCCCGTCTGTCTCCATCTATCGCTCTAAAAGGAAAGCAAGCCTGACTGTGCTGAATTTACATTTCATTCGCATCTGCGTCCGATCACCTCTTTTCTTTTTGTATGTCTGACATGTCTGTGTGACATATAGAAGGTTTCTCCCACCATTGTAAAGAACCTCTCTGAAGAGGCTGTGTTTGATTGCAGATTAGCTGTTGTGTTCAGGGTTAGGTTACTGAATCCTGGTTCTAAATCCTGAGCGTACAAATGACTCTTTTACCGTGTACCTACCGACCTAAACTGTACATGAGTCATGACATGTCGTTGTCTACTCACTCACAGCTCCGACCATATCGTTTTGTCTTTTTTTTGTGTGCATCATAATTCAATAAACCGATCACCTTCCAAGCCCGGGAATATCAAGACGGAGGGCACAAACTTCAAAATACTTCCCCAAATTAATCGTAATTTAATCATTTATATTTAAAAAATTGCAGGTGTGAGCTTGTGTATTTGCTATTTATTTATTTTTTGAAAATGTATGCAAATATTTGAATATATATTTTTTAAAGCCAACATTTGTAACTCAATTTTTTGCTTCTGGGGGATTCTACACATTTTTGAAAACTTATGTTGCTATAATATCAGTGGTTCTCAAACTTTTTTCATGTCACGGACCCCAGAAATGATATGTATTTGGCCGTGGACCATATCTAAATAGAGGTATACCCCCAGAAGCACAGATTTTAGTTAAAAATGTATATATATATATTCAAAGATTTGCACACATTTTGACGATTTTTTTCAAATGAAATTGCAGATCTACAAGCTCATAGCGCAGCACTTGGTGCGGCGCTATGAGCTTGTAGATCTGCTATTTTTGAATAGCCAAAGAAATCAAAAAATGACACACAGATGCGTTCCCGGTCTTAATGGGTTAATAATGACAAAAACACTAATTCAACATTAATTGAAGCAGCAGTGTGAATTTGTTCTGCCAGCTAATTAACTACAGATAGGCTTTCTTAAGACTGGTTATTAGACACTGTGTCTCGTTTAGTTTCTTTTTTGGATCAAAGCACGTCGAGCAGGAATGACGACTCATTCAATGTTTATCCTGTTATCTGCTCTGTGACATGTGGCATTATCAAAGACGTGGCCCCAGGCTGTGATCCTGTTAATTGACATTGAATATGTGTGTGTGTGTGTGTTTCCTGCAGAGGTTAAGTGATACTAGACAGCCATTAGTCTCATGTTGCCGAGAACAATGACAGCTTGTAATGTATCATTAAGGTCCTGACTGCTGTGTGTATGTATCTCTGCTACTTCCAGGAGCATGGCTAGGAACTCAGAGAAAGAGAGCTTTATCTCTAAAAGAAAACATTTTGTTTGAGAAGGGGGCTTCAACGTTTTTTTGAGGCCAAGGACCCCTTAAATGAAAGAGAGATGAAGCAGGGACCCCCCCACTACATGTTGTATAAAATTGTGTTGCAGATTAAACTTTTTCTAAACTTTTTTCATAGATTTCATAGAATCACAAAGCCCGCCCACCACCATTATTAGGTCTAATGGTTTGGGGGTTGAGTCATACTATTTCTTGTTGTTCTTGAGAAATAGCTTTCAGACTAAGGCGGGCTGTGTCTAGCGGTCAGTTAGTTGTGTCTGTTATTCTTGCCGGTGAGGTGGCATCGTCGTCCTCATGGGTGTCACTTCCTCTGAGCCCGGTGCCAACGCCAAGATAAACATCTGTGTGGCGGCATAAAGAGGTAAAATAGGTAAATAAACGGTCTTTCACACGGTATGACGGACAAACGGACAGTTTCTCTTCTATAATCTATGGTCTGGGTGACGATCAGTCATCGCCGTCGTGTATCACATCGTAATTTTGGCGATCAAAACAATCTGGGAGGACGTCACATCCGTTTTCATGTTTTTCCCTGTCTAATCTACCAAGAAGGGTGAGAGAGACCCAAGGACCTGATCAAGCAGTCATGTGCTGCTCTCTAGTGGCGGATTTGTGCTGGGTCTTTATATTATGTGCCCTTAAATTATTTTCATGAGAAAAATTCAAAATATAAAAATAAAAAAACACGAAAATTGCTGGCACTGGGGGAGTACTTTATGAAAATACTCTGGCAGTCAAAGAGTTAATGCTGTATTTTATACTTGGGTCGTATGACTGTCGTGCGAAAGTAGCAAAAACTACCCGAGGTTCTGCAAGAGATATATAATAGATATATCGTTGCTGTCGCGTCGGGCAGACACCTCCATGTTCTAACTTTTGTGTTATTTCATAAATTAATGCCCTACTTGATCATACGTCACACAAAAGTATCAAAAAGTAGCAGATATAAAAGCTGGAAAGGCGTTGCGCTTTGATGCTTTTGAATTTGAATCCAACTGTTTTGGACATGTGGTTTCCACCTGAAAGAGACCTGAGACGATATAAAAGTCATAGTCATAAAACTCTTTTTAGAATAGCGTCAACATTTATGACATGAAAAAAGTTGCTTGTACCTGTTGTTCATCACATTGACATAAAGCTGTAGACAAACTCTTTTGTTCATAAGTTTGAATGAGCTTGAATGAGCCATGAGCTTGTATTATCTGCTATTTTTTAATAGCCAAAGAAATCTTAAAATGATACAGATGCGTTCCAGGTCTAAATACATTGAGTGCAGTCTTAAGGCCTTTGCAGACAGTGTGCGATTTTTCGCACGGAAAAAACGGACAATATCATTTTTTAAGTGAACACATGGCTCTCAATGACCTCATGCACACCAGCTGCGAATTTACCGTGCGGTGATGCGATGCTTTTTTTTCCCAATCGAACACAGTTCGATTCGTGCGTTTTTTCGCATGCGGTAAAAACTGATTGACTAATCACACCCTGTGTGCAAAGGCCTTTAACCCGTTAAAACTGGGAAAGCACCCGTGTCATTTTAGATTTTAGCTATATATAATACAGCAACATACGTTTTTTCCAGAAAACTTTCAGGATTTAGAACAGTGTTTTAGAAGAACAGTGGTTCTCAAAAATAGCAGATATGTCGCAGTACACAAACAGAAACAGATGGACTATTTTTTGTTTGTTCTCAACTAAGCCACTGTATACAGGTCCTGTCTTATTAACAATGCAGAGTCAGCAGTGACCTGAATGGAGGTGGTGTAGTAGCAGATGAAACACCTGGGCGTGCATCTCTGTTATGCAACACCTTGGTTGATTGTTTTAACTACATGAACCCATCGTCCCTACTATTCTAGCGTGAATATTTGGCTTGTAGATCAAGCTCAAGTTCTCCTCAGAATAGGGATGCTATGGTTCAAGTGGTTAATGTAAAAAAAAAGAAAAAAATCCTATCCCACAAAGATTTGGCTCTCTCTTTACTTGATGCTTTTTGGACTTAAGACAATAACAGGGTAATAATAGTGAAAATGTGAAAAGTTTAATTTCTCATGACCTATTTTATGCCCTTCTTTTCTGTGTTTGGGGAGGTTTCTTTCCCAAGGAAAAATACTGACATGAAAGTAAAGCTTGTCTGCTTTGCCAGCGGTAAAAAAAAAAAAAGGTTTTATGATGATAGCGAAACGTGTCACGAGGTGGACTGGAAATAAAGGCTTTTTATTAAGCCTTTGTTTTGTTGATTATTACATAAGCGTTGAGTTGCATGATTGCCGGTGCTTCCGGGCCATTTGGTATTTCTAACTCAAGGGGAGAGTTTGGCAATCTTTCTGAACCATTTCAGCATCTCATCTCATTGCTCAAGAAGGTCTGTCTGTTGGTATTGTGTGTGTGTGTGTGTGTGTGTGCGCGCACACACGCGTGTGCGTGTGTGTGCATACAGTACTTAATCCATTCAATCCGGCATACTGTGTCATTTTAGATTTTTTTGCTATAACCATTGTTTTATACTTTGGGCTATTTTTTAAAAATCATGAACTTTTGTGCATATCTTTGAATATATACTGTATTTTTTTTTTTAAAGCGAACATTTGTAACTCAAATCTTTGCTTCTGGTGGGGGTCCCTGGAACAAAATATTTTGAAATGGGGGTCCGCGACCAAATACATATCATTTTGGGTGGTCCTTGACATGAAAAAGTTTGAGAACCACTGATAATATAGCAACGTTACGTGAGTTAGAATCTGTTAGAATCGGCCTCTGGTCTTAATGGGTTAACATGAAAAGCCAACAACAAAACCGGTTTGTCCGGTTACACTGGTTGCTCGGACGCAGGTTACATCTGCAGGTTGTTCAGATCAGATTTGAGCCCCTGTTTGTTTACATTCTAGCCTTACAGCATGTTCAGTGTTCCCTTCTGGCTGTGATCTTATAGGTTGAGACCTGAGGCAATTCTTAAAAATGTTTTCAAAATCCTACCAGTAAAAAAAAAGAAAGATTTTTCAAAAATAGCAGATCTACAAGCTCATAGCGCTGCACTCGGTGCCGCGCTATGAGCTTGTATATCTGCTATTTTTTAATAGCCAAATAAATCTAAAGTGACACAGATGAGTTCCAGGTCTTAATGGGTTAACCACTTGAACCCTACGTATATATTATACTTCATTGACCGGAGTCCCTCAGGGATCTGTGCTAGGCTCCCTCCTTTTTTCCCCCCTCTACACCAGTTGTTCTCAAAGTGCGGTCCGGGGACCCCCAGGGGTCCTTGGGGTGTGTGTGTGTGTGTGGGGGTTCCAGGGGGTCTCCAGCAGTAGTAGTTTAATACAGCATCACGATCATTTTAACCACTAAATCTCTTTGCTGGAAAATAGCCAAACTACTTTTTTTTGCCAAACGTTTGCCCCAGAATAAGGATATCAGGGGTTGATGTGTTTTAAAGCTTGAAGACAAAATAAACACTCTATTATTATGACCTAATGTAGATTTGACACAACAGGCTTGAGGCTTCATTTTGGAAACTGCGTCTGTGTGGTGACTCTGTACTAGAGACTGCTTTTAGCTCGGTTCAAAATAAATACACACTGGGGGTTGGTTTATACCTTAATCCTTGAATGTGCTAAAAAGTGCTAATGGGGAAATGCATGGATGCTACTGTAGGCTCAGGTTGTGTTTGAGTGTTTTACTACTTGCTACGCTGCCCTCGCTTGTTGCCACATAAACACCACAAGCTATTTGCTAACTGCTTGTCACTCTGGCTTAACCCATTAAGACCAGGAACGCATCTGTGTCATTTTAAGATTTCTTTGACTATTAAAAAAATAGCAGATATACAAGCCCATAGCGCTTGTTAGCTTGTAGATCTGCAATTTTTTTTGCAAATCTTTGTATATATATATATTTTAAAGACAACATTTTTTACTCCGATCTCTGCTTCTGGGGGTCCCTGCCTGGAACAACATATTTAGAGATGGGGTCGGCTGCCAAATACATCATTTTGGGGGTCCTTGACATGGAAAAGTTGGAGCACCACTAATATATAGCAACATACTGTAAAGGTCCTTACACACCGGGGCGATTTTTTCATGCGAATAATACGTTTATTTTTAAAACGTCAGTCAATGTAAGCGTACATGGAGCGAAAAAGCGTCTTTTAATTATTCGGAACGAGTCCGAAACTTTGTATTCGCATATTCGCCGGTGTGTAACCGCCTTTAGGATTTAGATTTTTTTTTTAGATATGTAATTGGCCGTGGACCCCCATCTCAAAATATTTTGTTCCAGGGACCCCCAGAAGCAAAGATTTGAATTACAAATGTTCACTTAAAAAAAAAGTATATATTCAAAGATTTACACAAATTTTCAAGATTTTCAAAAAATAGCATGAGCTTGTACATCTGCTATTTTTGAAAATCCAAATAAATCTTAAAATGACAGAGTTCCTGGTCTTAATGTATTAATAAAAGCATCAATTATGCGAGGGGCTTAATATCATGGAGTGTGACCCAAATAAAGTCCACAGACTTTCCACTGTGGTCCTTTTTGATTGAGTGACAGTTACACCAGTTGACAGCTCCCTGTCATTGAGCCGCCAAGATAAGCCACTGTTTTATCTATGAGCTCAGAGCAGGGCTGTCACGGTTACAACATTCTAAGTTGACGATTAATTGTCATACAAAATATAACTGCGATTAACGATTTAATTGTGTTTTTGGACAAAATGTAATTTCTGTTTGCCTTTTTTAGGCTTTTTAGACATATTTAATAATTGTATACTTTCCAAAAATCTTAAATAGCTGATCTGCAAGCTTCGTGATGCGGTGTAAGCTTGTAGATCTGGTATTTCTGCAATTTGTTTGGAAAGATGTTTGAAAATGTATGAACATTTTTCAACATGGAAATGACTATGACGATTTTGCAAAAAAAAAAGAAAAAAAAAAAGTCTTAAGAAAGTTCCCCTGGAACAATATTTTGTTCCAAGGACCCCCCAGAAGCAAAGATTTGAGTAAAAAATGGATACCGGTATATATGTATTCAAAGATTTAAACAAATTCTGAATATTTTTCAAAAATAGCAGATATGCAAGCTCATAGTGCGGCACTGAATGCCGCGCTATGAGCTTGCATATCTGCTATTTTTGAATAGCCAAAGAAATCTAAAGTGGTTTAAGCTTGTAGATCTGCTATTTCTTTTTAAGATGTTTGAAAAATGTATGAACATTTTACAACATGGAAACGATTATGACGATGTTGCAAAAGAATAATTGCGATTATGTAATAGTTGTGACATTGTGTATACTGTGGACATCTCCCACTGTACAGACATGGCTGTTGACTACTAGGCCACAATCTGTTAACACAGCAAGGTACTGGGCCGCACGTAGAGAGGCGTTCATTCATGCAAATATTTGGCACGGCGACGTCCTAATGAAATGATATGCACCATTATGTTTTCATACAGCAGGTAGTCCAGGGTGGCACAGGAGGGGTAAAGTTACTGCCTAGCCACCATGGAGTCTGGGGGGGAGGGGGGGAGGGTTTGATTCCTCCACAGTGCCTCCGGGCACTTGCCAGGGCGCTCCAACCAACCAACACAATTGGCCTCGTTCATGGGTGGGAAGCCAGTAGGGCAGTAGGGGAAGGCAATCTCTGTGGCTGCACTACTAGTGACTCTTACAAGTTGGTCAGGGTGCCTGCCTGTTAAGCAGGGACTGGGAGGAATAGCGCGTTCACTGTTCCTCCCCGTGTTACGTCCTCCTGGTGAAACTCTTCACTGTCAGGTGCAGGCCTGGAATTTTGTCATTTTAGGGCCTTTGGTGATTTTTTTTAAGGGCACAAAGGCCAAATGCCAGGGCTGGAAGGCCATCAAATAAAAGAAGATTTTAGTCCATTGAAAGAATTGATTGAATTTACGGTTTATGGATGATTTTAAAATGTAATATGTAGACTATCTGCAGTGAAATAAATACCAATCAAAGTCACTGGATTTGGTTTAAAAATGGGGATGGAGTTAAGAATTTAGAATCTCAACAAAAGACACTGGTGTCTACATATTTTCAAGAAAGAAAGTGGTACAGTCATCTGGGGGCATTAAGGCCACTGTGGCCTAAGGGCATGCCATTTTTT
Source organism: Gymnoscopelus braueri (assembly GCF_963280865.1). Lineage (NCBI taxonomy): Eukaryota > Metazoa > Chordata > Actinopteri > Myctophiformes > Myctophidae > Gymnoscopelus > Gymnoscopelus braueri. The sequence continues at coordinate 12,020,351 of NC_137621.1, forward strand.
TGGAGTGGCACAATGCCAAACTGAGGGTCAACGACGCCCGTGGCCTCCCTGATATTCCTGCCCTGGTCCGGTGAAAAGATGCAGCCAGTGACTGCATTGAATACATAGGACCACAATGGAAAGAAGTCCTGGGACTTTTTTTGTATTATCCTTTTTAGCCTTAACACATTCTATGCCAGAGTTTAATATCATAATGTACTCACCAGTGCCAGCGATTTATTGTTGTTTTTGTCGCCACAGACATCGCTAAATCCGTTAAAATCGCGCGTTCAACTGTTTGTAAACACACAGGGGATCTGTGTGAAAAGCCCAGCGAAAACCGTTTGGATCTGCGATCTGCCATCTTGAAGCTACAGCGGTTTCATCTAAACAGCGATCAGCGATGAGAAAAGCAACAACCGAGAAAATCGACATTTAGTTTCCGGTTTAGAGTGGAAGCGGATGGGATCCGGAATTTTCCGGATCCCGGATAATTCCGTTTCCGGTGGTGCTGCAATGAAATGTGTCGTACCGAACGAACGAACGAAAAAACACCACTTCGCGTATATCTACGCGACTGGCACGCTGCGCAATTAAGTAGATTCGCGTAGATATACGCGACTCGCACTCAATGTGTTAATGTCTGACTGTACCACCACGTGCTGTTGACATTTCTGACTAATAAAGCATTCAATCAATAAAAAAAAAAGCATATATCAGAGGAGAGGCGTGGTTGTCTACACACCCTCTCCAGATCAACAAGTAGGTGTTGATGCAATGAAAAACATTTATGATAGGAAAACAAACACAGAAAAAAAAAACTCTCTTTGATTTGTTGTTATGACGTTTGCACTGAAGCCTGAGTAATTGTGTGATGACACCATGCAGTAAGCAGCAGCCATTGATCCCCCCCCCCCCCCAGCCTCACATTGTCGCCTCAGGCGTTACAAACCCTGCTGACATTTCATGGGGAAAGAAAGTATGGTTTATTTACTACAGCCGAGCGACACCAAATATAAATTATTATAGCCCCATGTTTGTGCCTCTGTGTAAACTCTGAGGATTGTATTGCTCGGCTCCATTGCTTTCAGAGTTAATCACTGTATGTGTGTGTGTGTGTGTGTGTGTGTGTGTGTGTGTGTGTGTGTGTGTGAATACACTGCTTAGAGGTTATGATGCATGGTAGAGCCAAGCCATGTTATTAATGTTCTTCTGCCTTGACTGGCGCTGGCAGCCTCTAAATCTAAGCATCCCTGGTCCCATGCTTTGCAGGGACTTTTACTTAGGGCCACACACACACACACACACTCACACACACACACACACACACACACACACACACCCCCCCACACACACACACACACACACACACACACACACACACTTTACTGTCTGCAGCCCCGAGGCGCTATCAGCTCAAACCAACCTCATAAATCAGATCAGTCTCTTGCCAATGCCGATAGAGAGGGCCGAATGAATGGCTTCTAATTGCCACCCTCTGATAAGGGACGCCAATTTGGCCCAGCGGGCGATTGACTCGTGATTGACGGCATCAGACCAGCAGCGCCGTGGGGAGTCCCCCATTCAGTGTGGCAACGGGAGCAGCTGTGTGTGTGTGTGTGTGTGTGTGTGTGTGTGTGTGCGTTATCATCTGCACCTGGGGATAGACTAGCGCGCATTTACTGCCTACTTCCTAACTCACTCTCTCTCTCTCTGTGTGTGAACTGCCTCTCATGTGATAGAGAGAGACTCTCTCCGTTGGAACTGCTGGTTGCAGCTGGTTGCCATGGATTTTATGATTAACCTCCTCGCAGCGCCGGTCAAAAGTCGCCCTCTTGGCTGACTGACGCTGTGTGGAGATTGGTCCGTTTGCTGATGTGAACCATTTCTCTCTCGCCCCCATCATGCAGGCTTTCAGCTCATCACTGCTTTCCCTCTCCTCTCCTCTCCTCTCCTCTCCTCTCCTCTCCTCTCCTCTCCTCTCCTCTCCTCTCCTCTCCTCTCCTCTCCTCTCCTCTCTGGCAGTCTGCTGCTTTTAACCCTATCAAACCGGGAACGCATCTTGCTTCATTTTAGATTTCTTTGGCTATTCAAAAATAGCAGATCTACAAGCTTGTAGCGCAAGCTTGTAGATCTGCTATTTTTTTTTTATCGTGACATTTTCTGCAAATCTTTGAATATATATATTTATTTTTTTAAGCGAACAACTAAAATCTTTGCTTCTGGGGGGTCCCTGGAACAAAATATTTTGAGATGGGGTTCGGAGGCCAAAAACATATAATTTTGCGGGTGCTTGACATGAAAAAGTTCGAGAACCACTGATATAGCAACATAGGTTTTTACAAAAAAATGTTAGGATTTAGAAGACATTTTGTAGAATCGGCCTCAGGTCTTAATGGGTTAAACGCCATTGATTATAGTAGGGCCTGAGCCTGACTGATATGGGTTTTCTTTCCCAAACCGATCCGATTATTACCAATATTTTGGAGCAAGCAAATGCCGATATATACAGATTAGAATCCTGGGTGTTACAGTTGCAATTACCTCTCTCTACTGGGAGACAACGTAAAACTATAGGATTGTAGCTTTAAATAGATTGGACGACCTAATTCCTAACGATAGTAGGTTACAAAAAGTCGCATAAAGTGTGTGTGTGTGTGTGTGTGTGTGCGTGTGTGTGTGTGTGTGTGTGTGTGCGTGTGCGTGGGGGTTGCACTAGGCTTGATGTGCTGAGTATGGTGAAAGTTCCATACTGCCTGCAGGACTAGACTGCCTAAAATGAGATTCATACATAGTAACTCGCTGGTGTCGTGCACTCAAAATAAAAAATCAGGCGTACTAAATCAGGCATAAGGGCACACTAACTCTATGCCTGCCTAGCTCCCTACATCAGTGGTTCTGAAGCTTTTCAGGCAGCAACCCCCCCCAAAATAATCATATTTGAACTGCGGACCCCCCACCCTGACAAGCACTTGGAATTGTAGGAGTTGAGGCATTACATTTAGTTTGACTCGGTTCCACAGCTATAAGTATTGTGAAAATAGATGATCTGCAAGATCACAACGTCTCGCAACGTGAGCTTGTAGATCAGCTATTTTCACAATGTTTGCCTCAATGTCTTATTTTATTTGACAATTTGGCCAATTTCGACCATTTTTTCCTAATACTATAGTTTGTTGATTACTTTTGAATCAGTGACCTTAAATTGTAACTTTAGAAATGTGCAGACACCCTGCATACACTTGTACACTGTATGTTGGTTTGTATAACTGTTGAGTGGGAAAACAATGTTGCACATTAAGCAAATCATCTGAGGACCCCCCCCCCCCCCCCCCCGGGGGTCCCGACCCACAGGTTGAGAACCACTGCCCTACATGTTTGTTTGCCTATAGCCTCAGCGCTCCTCTCCTCTGTCATCCATCCATCCATCTCCCTGACCTGTAGCCTCAGGCGGCGTACCGGTCACACCAATTCAAAAACGGGAACATTGTCATTGGAAAGGAAACACCTCTCCGTTGTCTCAAATGAAATGATCCATCTCCTGAAGTCACTGGTGATTTTCTCTTTCTTTCTTTCTTTCTTTCTCGAGGTCTCAGGGAGGTTAGCCTGCACAATCTCCCCGTGTCCAGTGTTGCCAGATTTTTTGTGAGAAAAAAGCAACCATGGGTTTATGAAAGCAAGCCTTAAAAGAAGCGACTATAGCAGGGGTTCTCAAACTTTTTGGGGCCAGGGCACCCCTATAAATATTTTTTTCATCGGAGGCACCCCTACTTTATATTCATAATTCTCACTCCCAGGACCTTCTATTTATGCCATATTTTACGATTACATTTAGCACAGCAGTATGATCTAACAATTTTTTTGTTATTGTTGATTTATTATAAGATGATGACCAGTGGTGGAAGAAGTACTCAGATATTTTACTTAGGTGAAAGTAGGCAGCAGACTTTACAGAAAAACAATGCCAAAGTCGCTTATAATAAGCAGACTTGGCAACACTGTGCCCGTGTCCCTCCTGATTTATACTTGGCTGCGCTCCGCTTGTATATCGGAGCGCTTGTCGTCAGCTTGTAGATCGGCTATTTTAACAACACGACACCACGATACGTAGCTAAGTGTAAACAAGGTGCCCCCACCACCCCCCCACCCAACCCGGTCTCCTCAGCGATATGTTGGTGGCCTCCAGGCATCCCTTTGCCCCCGGGTCCCTTAAAGAGCCCTCTGTGTCTCTCTCTCTGCCTGCCAAAGAATCACATCATTCTCTCTCTCTCTCTCTCTCTTTTCCTGCAGCCCCTTCGCTCGCTGCCAAGAATATATAGACTATAGTGCACCTGCAGCGCTAGCTAGCCCAGAGCTAATGCTAATTAGTGTGTGTCTGATCAAAGGCCTGATTAGCCTTCCTCCTCTTTTTTTGGGGGGGGGGGGGGGGGGGGGGGAGTGTGTGACGTGGAATATTAATGACTTTGAGTAAATGGTAGACGTCGAGCTCAGCCCCCCCCCCCCCTCCCGTGGAGGGTTAAAAGATCATTTGACACACTTTTTGAGCTGGTAAATGTGTGAGTCCTTGTCATTATAGTTGTGTGACTGCCTGGGTCTGTGTGCCAGTGGAGTTTGAACAGAGCGATATGTGGGGCGGTGTGTGTGAGCGGTGTGACGTTTGGTTTGGTTTTGACTGTGTAAACACTGCCGCCGCGGGCTTCGCTTGACTGTATGACCTTCACCCGTTTAGCTAACATTGGTGTGCTGCTGGACAAGCCCAGTGCATACATACACACACACTCGCTCTTACACACACACACACACACACACACACACACACACACACACACACACACACACACACACACACACACACACACACACACACACACACACACACACACACACACACGGCTGAGTGTCCTCTCCCAGTGCTGGGCCAGTCAAACCCAGTTTAACACCAGTATTTTGCTTAGAAAACTTGCATAATGCTATGAATGAATGATTTACCCTCCTTTTGAAGAGTAAAGGCGGTTACACACCGGCGAATATACGCAATTAATTAATTAATTAATTAAAAGACGCTTTTTTCGCTCCGCGAAACTGGTGTGGAAGCTTGCATTGACTTTATAAGGTTTAAAACAAAAACGTATTATTCGTATGAAAAAAATCGCCCCGGTGTGTAAGGACCTTAAGCCTGATTTATAGTTCGTTGCATGCCGGTGTCGTGTTCAGTAAATAGCAGCAACAAGCTCAAAACATGTCACATTTTGAAGGTATTAAGTTAATTAAATATAGTATAAAGTTCTCTCAGTCAGAAACCTTGTTTCTCCATATTTCAACTTTTTACGTTTAACCGTGAATGAAAGCCCTACCTTGTCATACTAGTGTCCAGTAGTGTGACCAGTCTCACACTAAAGTAGTGAAAATAGCTTGTATTGCTTGCTTGCTTGTATTGTAATTTGTAAAAAACAAACAAAAAAACAAACGGTTTTGGACATGTACCCCCCATTTGAGAAACACTATATTGAAATGGTAAATGGTGCATTTATATAGCGCTTTTATCCAAAGCGCTTTACATAGATTGTGCACTACATTCACCCATTCACACACACATTCATACACCGATGGCGGAGGAAACCATGCAAGGCACCAACCTGCTCATCGGGAGCCATTAGGGGTTCAGCGTCTTGCTCAAGGACACTTCGACACTGACTCTGGGGGAGCCCGGGATCGAACTGGGAACCTCGCGGTTGCCATCCGGCCGCCTTTACCGGCCACTCTACCCCTGAGCCACTGCCGCTCCTGTACTACAGCATAAATCTTGTTTTTAAGTATTTTCAGCTGTTTGGCCCTAAACGCATGGCAGTTAACATGGCATCGCATGGCACCAGACAGTCCAAACCCATGGTACCAGACAACCTATGCCACTGAAGGTCCTAACTCATGGCACCAGACAGTCCTAACCCATGCTCCTGAATGTCCTAACTCATGGCACCAGACAGTCCTAACCCATGCCACTGAAGGTCCTAACTCATGGCATAGTGACGCACAGGGAGGGGGGCGGACGGACAGAAAATGCCACCATGTGACAACATGTCATGTGACACGCTCAGATATGTGTGCGTTCGTCTGGACGAGGTCAAAGAATAACTTTGATTTTCCTGCCGTGATATTTTGATGGAATATTGTGTGTGTGTGTGTGTGTGGGGGGTGTTGGCAGTGAGCCAGACAGTGATGCCTCTAGTGATGCCTCATTAGAACATACAGTTAGGTTGAGAAAACAGTGTTTTTCTTCCTCTTATGAATATTTCATTATAGCCATCAGCTGTATGGCTGCAGGTGATTATATAAAAAAAAAGAAAATCCAGCTGGTTCTCCTGCATTCACCACATCATAATAATGATGATGAAACACACAGTCACCACATGACAACGTGTCTATATATAGTGCTGTCTTTGTTTTTCCTTTTCCAAGAAAGGTGGAACTCTCAATTTCAACACTGCAGCAATATCCTGGCCATCATTATGATTCATTTAGATTTTAGCCATTTCTTGTTTTTACCACTTGAACCCATATTCTGCGGCAAACATTTGGCAGAAATAGCAGATCTATAATTTTTTATTATTACAGATTATATTGGGTTTAAGTGGTTATGCAATAGTTTACTTTATTTTTACCGTAGGGACTGACATGCAACACAGTTTGTCCAATCAAAATTAAATGATTGATTACTTTATTAATCAGAAATGTAAACAGCACGAGGTACAGTCAGACATTAAGGCTAAAATGATGATACAAAAAAGTCCTGTAAAAAAAATAACACAATAATACATGTCATCAACAAATACAAAACACTTTTTATGTACAAAGGAGAAAAAGGAAAACGGCAGCAGAGAATGATGGCTCCTTTCTATTGGAATTTGCATTTACCGCTCAGTGAACAGTGATTTACATCTTTTAATGGATGGTGTCAGGGTATTCCACATTGTGGTGGCAATGTAGTAGTAATGGAACTGGGAACATTATTTATGATTATCTCACACACACCATTCGGTCATCTGCTGCTCAGTGCTGGCATGGCCCCTTTTTAGCTGGTTAATAGACTTTATTGATTTAACGATTGACCATAGACTTGACTCAATGATTTTTATCCCCGGAGATGATTGATTACGGCCTCTACTGGGGCAGTTTATTGGAGGATTAGCTCAGCATTTTGTTCTCGCAGTCAATAAGAAGCCAATTACAGACTTGACTAAGTGGAATTACTAGAAGGCCATTTGACCCCTTTGGTTTTGGCCTCGGCGGGTTGGCTGTGTTTGTTGAGACTTTCTTCACGCTTGCCCTCCTCCTCCTCCTCCCAAAGCACCCTCCATGTGGCGAGAGGCGCTATTGTGTGGGAATCGGATGACTGGAGTGTTCGTTGGCACTCACTTCACTTCCAGAGCTTTCTGTAAACAAGAGCGGCCAAGGCTTGCTATCAGGGCCGACAGAAGAACCATTCCATCAGCTCTACCAGAACGAACCTCTGCAATCAGTCAGTCAGTTCTGGCCACCAGCGATAAAAACTCTCCCATGTTTTCTCCAATAACAGCAGCAGAGACGCGATCACGCGCACACACACACACACACACACACACACACACACACACACACACACACACACACACACACACACACACACACACACACACACACACACACACACACACAGCCCCTCTGAGGCTGCTGTTTGTCTGTGAAATCACTCCCCCCCCCTCCCCCCCCCCCCCCTCCCGATCTCTGTGGAGGGAGGAGGAGGGGAGCACAGGTGTGTTGTTGTTGTGCACAAAGGATACGGTATCATCCTCTCTGTGCATTCCTGGAGCCTGCAGAACGGGTTCTGTTGCCGGCCGTCCGTCCGTCCGGCCGTACATCCGCAGTGGTGGAAAAACTACTCAATGTTTTTACCTAAGTAAAAGTATCAATACTGCAGTGTAGAAACGCTCTGTTACAAGTAAAAGTCCGGTAAGCAAATTTTACTTGAGTAAAAGTATAAAAGTATTGATATCAAAAAATATACTTGAAAGTACAAAAGTAAAAGTACTCATTATGCAGAATGTCCCATTTCATAAGTTTTGAAATTTACAAAATGTCTAAAAATCTTTTGAAAATAGCCGATCTACAAGCTCACAATGCCTCGCGACGCAACGCATTGTGAGCTTGTAGATCGGCTATTTTCAAATGGCCAAAATTTATATAGGGCTGAAGTGGGTAATGTGTGTTTTGTAATAATAATCAAAATCTACGAAGTAACTAAAGTTTTCAAATAATTGTAGTGAAGTAAAAGTTCAATATTTGCCTCTCAGATGTAGTGGAGTAGAAGTAAACCTACTGAAAATTGGAAACACTCCAGTACTTGAGTAAATGTACTTTCCACCACTGACACAGACACCTACGGATGGTCTGTGTCTGTCTCTGTTCGCTGCTGCAGAACCGCCACTCGAGAAGCCAAAGAGAGCCGCTGAATGAAGCCTGGGTTTCCGCAAAGCATTGACCCACTGTCAGGAACTACAAGGGCCATTGTATAGCTAAATGCCCCATAGCCCTAGGCTTGGGCAATATTGTCATGATTTTACGTGGGGGTGGGGGTTGTCATATACGTTAAACATTGACCATGCCTCGGGTTAGAGGAATTACAGTAAAATGCAGCAGAAGGCAACAAGGCATCACATGTTGTTTTGGGGGTTGAGACGGAGTTGGACCTATAATTGCAGAGATGGAGAGATTTATTTGAGACTTGGGAGTTAACTTTTAGTTAACCATTATTGGACTTCATAAACTCTGTTCGTTGTCTTTTTACAGTTGGAGTTAAGTCACAGAAAGGAGCTCAGTGAAATCAATGTAATCAATGTACAGAGTGCCGCGCTATGATCTTGTAGATCTGCTATTTTTGAGAATTGTTTTGGGGAAAATGTGTGCAAATCTTTCAATATATATATATATATACAGTGTATATATGTTACAGGGAAATTGGCATTCCAGGGAAAATGAAAGGGGTACGCTTGTTTTCACCACCCCTCAGGCAATTCTGTAGAATCAACGCTAGAGGGCAATGCAAGCCAGACATGAGCCCCACACCACACACGCATGCACAAACGAGCACGCACACACGCATGCGCACGCGCACACACACACACACACACACACACACACACACACACACACACACACACACACACACACAGCCTCATTCCATGCAGTTGAAGCACAAGGGGGCGGGCCTGGCGGGCTATGTTAGTGCAGTGAGTGGCACTTGGGGCAAACGCAGTCCCCACAACATCATTTACGATTCTGTGCCTATCGGTACATAACTCGGACGGCGCTTAAGTCGACTAGCAGACCATCGGCCGGTCGTCGCGGGCACTCGCGCCTGGAGGCGCTCGGGCGCGACTCCTCGGCCTCAAGGTCTGCTAAGGCGGCGCGCCTCAGTCATGGTCCAAAACTATACTTTATCAGCGAAAAAAAAGTAGTCCGCGGTTGTTTGAAAAAGTAATGTCCCGAGCGGGAGTCAAACCCCGGCTCCCAGTGGTAGTGGGTGGGGAGTCCAATGATTATCGAAGTGCGCCACTGAGCCTTGTAATAGTGGTGTAAAGTAACAAAGTAGATTTACTCAAGTACAATTTTGAGGTATTCGTACTTTACTTGAGTATTTCTCTCATATTATCCATTTTATTTTCAGCGTTCCCCTAGCGTAGCTTCCTGGTTGTTATATTGTTGTTGTGGTCGTCGTCCTCGCATCAAAGCCCCGCCTCGCAGCACCGCCCCGCGCCTATAAAAGTAGCGCTCCCCTGTCAATTTCCCTGGACTGCCAATTTCCCTGTGACATATATATACACTTTTAACTCAAATCTTGGGGTCCCTGGAACAAAATATTTGAGATGGGGGGGGCTAAATGCATATCATTTTGGGGGTCCTTGACATGAAAACGTTTGAGAACCACTGATATCAACATACATACTTTTTTTTTCTTTTTTTACTGTTAGGATTTAGAAGACATTTGTAGAATCCCCCAGAAGCAAAGATTTGAGTTAAATATGTTTTCTTTAAAAAACATATATATATATATTCAAAGATTTGCCCAAATTTTCACAGCACTCGGTTCTGTGCTATGAGCTTGTCGATCTGCTATTTTTGAATAGTCAAAGTATAAAATAATGGTTAAAATGGTTACACAGATGCGTTCCCGGTTTTATTGGGTTAAGTATCAAAGAAAAAGGTAACCTCTTGTTTCAGGGAATATTATGGGTTTTACCCAGATGCCAAAGGTGAAACATTAAAACCATCGATTTTAATAGCCATGTCTCCTCTATTCAAACAATGGCTCCTTTTTAAAAGTCTGTGTCTGTGCTTGGTGTGACAATATCACAGTACCACCATGTTCCGTTTATCATTATCTTATCTCTACCATCACAATCCAAATCATATCCGTAATGTTCACTATGGAGCATAGAGCAGTGAGCAGGCATATTTGCGAACAATGGAGAGGAAAACTAATATCTCCGCCCTAGTTACTCCTGCTTGCGGGGACAGAGTGGACAGGAGGCTGCTTTATATTCTAGAGCTTTTTATAACATTTTAGTTCTGATCCATTGGAAACAAGCCATAGCGCTTTCTTGGGTATAATCCTCTTAGCAGACATTGTATTGAACTGTACTTTCCTCCTGTCCTTTTTCTTCACAAAGACATGAACAGACAGAATTGGAACTGGAACACAAAAAAAAAAAAAAAGCTCATAAATGGGTACTCTCTTCTTATTGGCTGAAATGTTGTCACGTATACCTGAAAATGCAGTGTCTGTTTATTAAAGAGCTGGAGAGACATAGGGAGACTCCTGTTACTGAACAAACACTCTATAGCAATGATTACTATCAGAATAACAACGTTTTAACCAAAACATATCACTTTTAACCCATTAAGACATTAACTGTCATTTTAGATTTCTTTGGCTATTGAAACATAGCAGATCTACAAGCTCATACCGCGGCACCGGGTGCCGCACTACGATCTTGTAGATCTGCTATTTTTTTTAAAATCTTGAAAATGTGTGCAAATCTTTGTGTATATATATAGTTTTTAAAGCAAACATTTGTTACTCAAATCTTTGCTTCTGCTTCTACAAATGTCTTCTAAATCCTAACAGTTAAAAAAAAAAACATATATTGCTATAATATCAGTGGTTCTCCAACTTTATCATGTCAAGGACCCCAAAAATTATATGTATTTGGCCGTGGACACCCCCATCTCAAAATATGTTGTTCCAGGGACCCCCCAGAAGCAAAGATTTGAGTTAAAACTTTAAAAAATATATATATATATTCAAAGATTTGCACACATTTTCACGATTTTTCTAAAAGATAGCAGAGCTCATAGCCGCGCTATGAGCTTGTAGATCTGCTATTTTTGAATAGCCAAAGAAATCACCAATCTGAACAAGCCTAGTACTAACTAAAGCCACGAACACAACACCTCCTCAGACAGAACTAGAGGTTTTATCTGAACCCCTCAGTGCAACAACTTCCCGGCCTGCTCCTCCTCCGATGTGGATGTTTTTAGCCTTCACCTCCTCCTGGGATTCTTCACTTGTCTGTCTTCTTGCTATTCTTCTTGGATGTTTTATTTATGAATTTGTCTTTTTTTTAAGCTGATGCCTCGTCTCTCTCTCCCTCCGTCCGTCTCGCTCCGCTGGCCGGCTGGGGGGGAGGGGGGGGGGGTGGAGAGAGCAGCGTGAGCAGGATGACAGGCTCTCTCTGATGGATCTCTGACACACTGCATGTCAGACATACACAAGCAATTTAACCCATTAAGGCCTGAGTCCGATTCTTAAAATGTTTTCTAAATCCTAACAGTTTTTTGAAAAAAATATAAAAAATATTTTTTTCACGATTTTTCAAAAATAGCAGATCTACAAGCTCATAGCGCGGCACTCAGTGCCGCGCTATGAGCTTGTATATCTGCTATTTTTGAATAGCCAATGAAGTCTAAAGTGACACAGATGCGTTCCAGGTACCAGTGGGTTAATACGCAAGCACACACACGCACACACACACACACACACAAAGAAATGCTTTCTGAATACACAATTAGTTAACCACGTGATCCCTCTACACCAGTAGTTCTCACATTTTCGTGCCAAGGACCCCCAAATGAATGTGCATTTGCCCCGCGGACCCCTCCCCCCGCGTTTGTTTTTTTGCCAGGGACCCCCAGAAGATTTTTATTTTTTAATTCAAAATTATTCAACATTTTCCAAGCAGTTTCAATATATATTTTTCTAATATTTTCAAAAATAGCAGGCCTACAAGCCCACAGCGCGTGGGCGTGTAGCATCACAAAATGATTGTGATGCTACATTAACTACTCTAGCTGGGGACCCCCTTGAACCCCCCCAAGGACCCCTGACCCCACTTTGAGAACCAACGCTCAATACAGTACTTAGTGGCTCTGTACTTGTACTGTAAACGCACCATTTTTACTTGCGTGGGGGACTTTGGGCTTCTAGGCGCTCTTTCCCCCCAAAAAAAAATATCTTCGCCGAAAATAGCCGATCTGCAAGCTCAAAACAGTTTAACATCTGATCGCCATTCCACAATAACTATGGGTACAGCTACAGTCACAGTATAATGTGACAATATGATTGCCTTGAATGTGACAGACAGTACAGTGTTTGGATGGCACACTTGTTGACTGTTTCTTTTTTAAATTTGATATTTTTGAAACATGAGCGGGTGCATTGTTTTCATTTTGGCAAGGATGCAAAGGAAACTGACTTCAGTTCAAACATGGTCTAAAGATATAAAAGAAACACCAAGCCTGTTGTTTACACACCTGTGTTGACTGTGATGCGTTGTTTTGGTGGCTGCCAGGCTATGTGTGTGTTCCTTTTTAGAAGAAAAGTAATATCCTGTATTGCAGCAACATGGTCATGGATTGGGTCTGCAGCCCTCCAACGACACATGGCTCAGATCTGCAGTCATGCACTGATCGTGACTCTAGTCTGCAGTCCTGCAGTGATGCGACTCTGGTCTGACTTTGCAGCAATATGGATCGGGTCTGCAGCCCTCTTTTCACTAATAATACGCAATTACATTTAACATTGTCTCAGTCTCTGAATTACACAACATATTACACACTGTTTCACATAGGTACACACACACACACACACACACACACACACACACACTAAAGCAAAATCTCTCCATGAAGATGTGCTGACGACCTCCTCTCCTCTCCTCCTCTCCCTTCCTGTCCGTCCCATAGAGGCCAGTGATTGTGCTGATCAGTGGACATCTTTTCCTGAGGCTGTTGACATGCGTCGCTAACAGGCAGGAAGCCCTCTGTCACAATAGAGCCGTGTTGAAATCTGGACCCGTGTGACTGTCTCAGATAAGAGCCCTAACACTGGGCTAGTAGTAATAGTGCACTGGCCCCTCAGCACTGGCCCTCAGCACTGGTCCTCAGCACTGGCCCCCAGCCTTGGCCCTCAGCACTGGTCCCTAGCCTTGGCCCTCAGCACTGGCCCCTAGCACTGGTGCTCAATAAGCGTAGAAGTTGAGGACCTACACTAAATCCTGAGTGTCAATAAACTCCTCCTTTACGGGTCAATTTTAAAATAAATACTCAGCATTTTCCACTTGTCTCCAATACGGCTTCATTCCTTGTTAAGGATAATTCCTTTTAACAGGACGTTCATGAAAGTCCTTGCGGGCTTGTTTCCAATGAGGGCCTGTGAGCAATTAGGGGTTAAGAGTCTTGCTCAGGGACAAATTTCATTTCATCGACACATATGCTGGCGTGGCCTGGAATCGTACCTGGGGCAACCAGGGCCTCTGGCTCCCTAGGCGGGCTCACTAACCACTCAGCTATGGCCGCCCCGTTGAGTGTCTAGTGTCTTAGGTAGCTGAGACACTCGGTAGAGTGATCACCTTTTAATTGATCCCAGGCTCTGTGTGTGTGTGTGTGTGTGTGTGTGTGTGTGTCCTCAAACTTGCATACCACTAGGCTAGTCAGCATCACATTTGTTGTGACAGCAGGCCAAGGACCTCAGTTTTCCAATATGTTTTGAATCTTTCAACGACGGCTAAGTTAGTTTATTTAATTAATAATTGCGGAGTAATCGTCCCTACTCCCTACAATTCTCCAGTCCCTCTGACTTATGAGATACACCGCAACTAGCCTATCGAAGACATACAAGTGTGCTGGTTCAAGCTGACATTAGATTAACACCAAATTGTACATTTATAAACAACAATAGTGATGTTGAAGTTGAACAATACGTGTCCAGCATCTCTGACACTAATTAGTCTGAAATGACGCAGTAAACTCATCGATGCGTCCAGGGGACGCAACAAATTTTGACACTCATATTGCTGTATCAGGGTATATATTGTAAACAACAAATCCTTGTTGAAATCATAGAAAAAACAACCACTGAATGTTAACAATGACATGACTGAAAAACAGCGACTTGTGTCCTGCGATTCAAACAAAGTGATTACTTTGATCCATCCTGTGTGAATGCACCTTAAAAATGGCTCAGCCAGACAAACGACATCAAAGCATGAGGGACTTGGACAACTATAAACTATTGCAGAGTATGACAGATTTTTAACGGACAACCATAATGTATTGCAGAGTCGAAAAGGATCCCTTGCTATAATTGCCTTATACACCTTAATACATTATAATTGCCCTCTATAACAAAAAATAACACCTTAAATATTTTATTTCTTTTAGAAATACTTTTACTCAAGAAGGGACAATGCCTGTCGCTAGTTGATGATGTCATTTGTCCATGTTTGGTCCAGCCCTATGGAATGTTTGCAATGCAAAAGTTGCAAAAAGCATCTTAAACCTTCCTAAGGTTAATATGAGCATCAAAACAATATTTTAAATGTTTTTATTAGCACATGCATACATTCCATAGGGCTGGACCACACATGGACAAATGCCATCATCAACTTGTGACGGCCGTTTTCCCCCTTGAGTTAAAGATGAACAATATTTAAGGTGTTTTTAATTTTTGTTATAGAGGGCAATTATAATGTATTATTAAGGCATATAAGGCTTATTAGCCAGGGATCATTTTACGTACCTTATTATATCATATTAACACAATGTATATGATTGATTCAAATATAATATCTGGGCTCTGTTGGCAGCCCTTGTAGTATAGCCTAGATTTCTTTTACAAATACATGTTTCAGATTTTTGATTTAATTTGTTTCCAACCATCCGACACATGAATATGAACATAATATGAAAAATTGACTGTAATAATTATAACCATAAGATCAAACGTGAGTTAAACACTACAATTGGTAAAAGAAAAACCACACATTTGTTTGGATACCCATTACCCACTCAATTTAGCCCCCTTTACAGAGTTTTTAGTGCTGATGAGAGAGAGAGAGAGGGAGGCAGACAGTACAAATGGTAATAATCATACAGCACAGTACTCCTTCCATGCTTTCTAGTTTTGTTTGTAGATCACTTTCATGGCTGCTATTGATGTTTAGATGACCAATGTGTCCTTCCAGTGTGTGAGATTAAATACTGTTCATCTGAAAATGAGTCTCTACCGGTAATTATTGGCTGTTTTAATAGCTGATTTGTATATTCTTTTGTGTTATTTTGCACAAAGACATCAAGGCTTGCTGCGTTCGTGTGTGAGTAGAGCTGTGTGTGTCTGTGTGTCTGTGTGCGTATGCGGTCAAGTGTATTACATTGTCTGTCCTCAAGTGTCATTGAGCAGAGGTGTGAATTGAACAGATGTGATTAGCTCAGCATTGGTGTTCATCAAGAGGAAGAGGGTGTGTGTGAAGGAAGAGGGTTTAATGAAGTGTTGTCTCCTCTGGGAGATCGAGGCTGTGCAACAAGTTAAAAGATAAGAGAGAGAGAGAGAGGGAGAGAGATATTACTCAGTGCTACACTAATGCACAATGTAAGAACTTGGAGTAGGATCACACGCTTGTACAAACACACGCACGCACACCACTCACACCCAAGAATTCAATATTTAGTGGCAGACGGGCCAATGCTCAGGCCGGTTATGAGAGGGACTGGCTGTGAAGGCTGCATCGCACATCCATCCACGTTTTTATCGATTTGTTTTTATTGACAATGAAATGCATATACATGAACACGTTTTTGTACATATCTGTCCAAAAGATGAAACGCCAAAAAATACGCTTATTTCTATATTTCCACTTTGAGTGGAAATGTACAGTATGTTCAATTTACAATTTACAAGACAACTAAAATAGCAAGAAACTGCATGGGTCTTTTGATGTCTAGGTCCAGTTGCTACTGAGTTCAGCCAGCTCTTTATGGAGGACATAACCCATTCAATCCGGGAACTAATCTGTGTCATTTTAAGATTTCTTTGGGCTATTAAAAAATAGCAGATCTACAAGCTCATAGTAGCTCATGAGCTTGTATATCTGCTGTTTTTGAAATATCGTGAAAATTTGTGCAAATCTTTGAATATATATATTCTTTTTTTTAAAGCGAACATTTGTAACTCAAATCTTTGCTGCTGGGGGATCCTACAAATGTCAAGGACCCCCAAAATGATATGTATTTGGCCGCGGACCCCATCTCAAAATATTTTGTTCCAGGGACCCCCAGAAGCACAGATTTGAGTTAAAAATGTTCGCTTTAAAATATATATATTCAAAGATTTGCAAAATTTTTCACGATCTTTCAAAAATAGCAGATCTACAAGCTCATAGCGCGGCAGATCTGCTATTTTTGAATAGCCAAAGAAACCTAAAAAGTTAAAGTTAACAATCGAGGCAATTGACTTGAGCTGTGCCCGTACCTATTCCAAAAAACGGGAGTCCTTTCCCACACAGCTTTTGAATCTGCATGGTACAACTATAAAGTCTGTAGAGCTCCCTCCGGATCAATGCTCTAATGCAGCGTTTCCCAAACACCCAAAAGAGAAATTAGACATGTGCCCGGGACCCAAACTAGTGAAAATAGCAGATCTACAAGCTCACAACTCGCTACTTCGCGCCCCGCCGTGAGCTTGTAGATCTGCTAACAGTGCTCTAATGTATCTATTATGAGCAGGTGGCACAGAGAAAAGCAACAGAGTTAAAATGATGTATATCGGTTATTATTATTGGACAGCATCCTTCTGTAATAAAGAGGATAGTGTAGAGCGAGTATCATGACGAGGCTATTGTAATAGAGAAGGTTTTCCCTGACTATCAGTGTAAGAGAGTTTTGCTATTTATTATAACTTTCTCTAAAAGAGACTTATCATTCATGCTCACCATCAACTGTTTTGTTTTGCAGCTTGAAGCAGTTGGCCTATTATATTCACACAACTCTAACCCTATCTGTTGAAGATCTTCTTTACATGTAAACACCGTTTGTTGATGTGTGATATGGGTTAATGGCACATACCGGTATCTGTAAACCCTCTAAATCCACTGCATGCATAAAACAAGAAGTGCTGAAAACTAGGGCTGTAACTATCAAGTAAAGTAATCCATTTGAAAACAAAATAGTGATAAGAACTGATCTATAAGCTCACAAGCTTGTGAACTAGTAAGATGGCATGATACCATTGTACAACAAAGTATAAAATAGGGCTTAAGTGCATTATCGATTATAGAATATCTATTCGAATTTTTCACGTTGATTCACTGATATAAAAAGAAAACACGCTTATAGATTATTTAGTTAATCGAAAATGTAATCAATATAATAATTGCTACGAAAATAAATTAATAATTGTTTGTTACTACCCTGGTGTGCAGATAAATCAATGGCAGTCCTGACAGTAATTTCCAAAACATCTAGTCTGTGTTGGATGGACAGTGTTTACCATCCGACATTGATATCCTAAAAATAGTTGCAGTGTCTCTCCCCTGGGCTGGAGCCTCTTTGCATTTTCACTGTTCTGTGTGTTTTTCCATGCGGAGCTCCTGTCAGCTTTGACATGATTAGCCTACATTTCTCTTTTTTTAAGTAAACATCCTCCACTGTCTAAATCACAAGAGGCTTTCAGCATTAAGGATTTTTTTCTTGCTAAGCCCGTTTGGTTATTCTGTTGGGTCTGTGATGCCATTCTGGTACCGTTGACCTGGACAACACATCAGTAGAGCTCAACTGATCCCAATTTTGGAGAGCCCCCTAGAACACGTTTACCAATGTTTTGACCAATATTTTCAAGAAGTCAAAAAGTGCAACATTTTTTAATCAATTTTGAAAAAAAACAAAAAAAAAATCATTGTAATCAAAGTTTCTGTTTGAGAAGATTCAGCAAACAAATAAATACAAATTAAGACATAACTTTTTGATACATAAATGTTTTTTTATAAAGTATATTAAACTTCAATATATGAAAAGAACATTTTACTTGAACTACTTGAACCTCAGCATCCCTATTCTGGGGTGAATATTCGCCAAATATAGCCAATCCTATTTTCTTTGCTAATTTTTTGGCAAAGAGATTTGGTGTAGAGGGAAAAAGAGCACACCAAGAATAGAGCCAACTTGGGTCTAGTATAATTATAACATTTTATATACAATTACACAATTTACCGAGTGCCGCGCTATGAGCTTGTAGATCTGCTATTTTTCATGAAAAGTTGTGCAAATATTTTCTTTTTTTTTTCTACGGACATTTGTAACTCAAATCTTTGCTGGGGGTTCCTGGAACTAAATATTTTACAAATATTCGCTTAAAAAAATATATAATCCAATATTTTGCCACAAATGTTCACGTTTTTTCAAAAATAGCAGATCTACAAGCTCATTACATTACATTACATTACATTACAGTCATTTAGCAGACGCTTTTATCCAAAGCGACTTACAATAAGTGTATTCAACATAGGTAGGGAACGAAAACTACTAATAACCAGAAGTCTTTAGTGCATTTTCTGCAAAAACAAGCAACCAAGAGTATACCGAGCGCTAAGGTAAAAGTGCAATATATCAGCTACCTATTTCCTTAAACAGATGAGACAAAATAGCTAAGTCAAATGAGCATGAGCTAAAACAATTCAGTGTATCGACTAAACAAGATCCAATAAACAATACAACAATAGAAAACAAGCGTTCGTACAACTAGTTAACAACAAGTAGGTCAGGCAGAGAGGAAGGGTAGTGTTTCCTGAAGAGGTGGGTTTTCAACCTGCGGCGAAATATGGGCAGTGACTCTGCTGTCCTAACATCAGTGGGAAGTTCATGTTAGGACAGCAGAGTCACTGCCCATATTTCGCCGCAGGTTGAAAACCCACCTCTTCAGCGCGGCACTCGATACGAGCTTGTATATATGCTATTTTTGAATAGCCAAAGAAATCTAAAAATGACACACAGATGCGTTCCCGGTCTTAATGGGTTAAGTTGGCTTGTATTAGCACATACATTCCATAGGGCTGGACCTCACATGGACAAATGACATCATCAACTTGCGACGGGAGTGATCCCTATTGAGTGAAAGATGTACTATTTCTAAAATAAATTAAATATTGACTGTTTTTAATTTCTAATTTTAGTTATAGAGGGCAATTATAATGTATTAAGGCACATACGGCTTATTAGCCAGGGATCCTTTTAACCATCTCCTCTGCCTTCCTTTTAAATTGTGTTTTGGTCCATAAATATCATAACACTTTGATGCTTCAAAGCATACTTTACATGAATGTAAAAAAATCTTCGTCAGGGTCCAGGGAGGATGCAGGTCTGGCAGTTTATTTTAAGCCTTTATCGTTGGGTCTCTGTACAACTGACCTGACCTGACCTGACCTGATTATCAAGCACATGTACAGTGTCTACTGCTAATACATTAAAGATGTCAAAAAATTATAATAATTCCTCTAAAAGTAAAGTATCCATGGGTTCAAACCAATAGGAGATTAACTACTTATTTCAACATAAACATGTCTTATTGTCATATTTTCTCTCTCTCTCTGGGCTGTGGTTGGTGCCACAGCCAAGAACGCCTTGTCTAAGAACGCCTTGTCTCTCAGAGCAAGATCAAGTGAATGATACGTAGTTATGTTATTTGATAGCCTTATTTTTCTACATACTATGGTTAGGTCATATTCATAGTGGTTTAAATAAACAATTTGATAGTATTTTTTGATAGTATAGTTACTTACTTACTTTGCTGAGCAAGTGTTTTGTGTGAACGGAATTAAGTATATTTTGATTTGATATATTTTTTTGACTTGTAACAGACTATTTCTACAATAGGGTATTGATACTTTTAAATATAAAATGTGAGTATTTCTTCCATCACTGCCTGAATGCACGGCATGACAGACAGAAGTCATGCAACATCACTTTCATTGATTGAAAATGAAATGTGGGTCACAGCTGACATGATGTGGTAATGTTGATGGCAGAGAGTTCACAAACCAACGTGGCCACAGAGTTGGTGATTTGCTCTCCAAGCCATCTAAAATATATATATTTATAATATATATAATATATTTCAGATTTTGTCAGTAGATGGTTTGACTTGCCTATCATGTCCCGTTTCAAGGAAAAGATCATTGCTGTTCCATTTTTCTCACAGCACAGTTCAGCTTGGCCCAGGTTTTTATTTGCATCAATCATTGAATACAACCAGCCTATACTTGGGAAAGGAACTTAACTCATTCAGTGCCTGACTTATTTCTGGCAGTTTGGCTCTGAGTGCCAGAGCCAAAATTCATTGTAAAAAAAAAGTGCTTAGGAGCCGAGATAGCCTTTTTCAGTAAGAAGTTAAACAAGAAGTGAATGGAGTAGAACATTTTCAAATCATCATATCTTGGGTTCTGAATTTTCTTTAAAAATAAATAAATAATAATAATCTTAGACGTCCAGTGGCACAGGGCTTATGATACAACGGACGTCTTAGACGTCCAGTGGCACTGAATGAGTTAACTCTTTGACTGCCAGAGTGATAGTGTAATAGTGTGCCACTGCTGCCAGCGAAAAGAGCGATTTTACTGTATTTTAGCCTCTCAGACACAAAACACAGAATATTTTGTTGTCGTTGGATAAGATTTTGTCCACAATTCCATGCTGTATTGATGTTGGTACCATAGGAGAGATAACGGGCCAACGTTCATCAAAATAACAATTCGTCTACATTCTCTAATTGTGTAGACTTCTTGTAAATTAAGTAATGCAATGTTTAACAATAATTTAACAGTAATTTGAGAGTGTAAAATGATGGTTTCATTTTACTCTCCCAAGAGTTAAAGATCTTTAAGGGTCCATTTGGGTACCAACTCTCCCATCATTTAGCTGGGGACCACCTGCAACCCCCTCAAGGACCACTGGTGGTCCCCGGACCACTGGCTGAGTAACCACTGGTTTCATGCCATACATAGTGTGACTACCAGAGAAGCTTGTAAGAGTTTAATCGCCTCTCTGCTGACTCGACCTTCTGCCGGGAGGCTCCTCTTGTGACACAGCATGCCAGCGTTTCCGTTTGTGTGACTTTATGCAACAGGATCATGCTAATACGATGCCTTCCTGACAGCAGAGTTCACATCACTGCCACCGGAGCACACCTGCAGGTAGTGAGATACAGTAGCTTCTGTTGGCCGACCGGTGGGGGTTCCTCACTGGCAGGTGATCCAGTATAGGATACGACGGCAGTGACGACATAGAAATGTGTGTGGGGAGGAATTAATTGACATAACGATAAAATTAGGGGAGAAAGAGGGGGTAAAAAATAATTGAAAAAGTCAATAAGATGTTCCTCATATTTAATCATCATCACCTTTTATTTAGACGCGGTAATACAGTTGAGGGGCAAGCCCTCATTTTCAGTGTAGCAGAGGTTACAATAATAGACAAAAAAAAAAAATCTAAATTCATTACAGATTGACAAGGAATGTGAATCAATCAGAGTACAGTTACAAAATAAAACAACTTAAACGGTACATAAAACAGTCAACTAAAACAAAATGACTTGCAATCACGGTTAAAAGTATTAAGTACCATTGCTCTGAATTGACCAAAAATGGTGGCAAGGACTTTTGAAGCTCATTCCAGGAAGTTGGGCCGCTGACAGAGAAAGCTGCCTTTTGCCCAGCTCTGTATGAGCACCTTAAGCATTTAAAAAAATCACTGGAGCGGTCCGATAAGTGCTATCGTTCTGTTCCAGCATGGAACAAATGTAAGCAGGAGCATTCCAGCAATTGCTTTAAATAAAAACGAGTACCAGTGTTTATCCGGCCTCTCAGTCAGAGAGGATAAACCTGAGTCATAAAGTGCACAGTGGTGAGTGCCATAATTATCCAGGTAGACAGTGTTGAGGCTTTAAAAGTGATGGAGCAGCAATCCTATAAATAATGAGAGGAAAGTGGCCTCAATAATAGTTTTAATGTCTTTCTATGTCTCCATGGAATGTTGGAGAGCACCATTACGAGGAGTCACGGTACGATACGTATCCCAGAACAAGAGTCACGATACAATACCTGTATGCCAATGCAGGAGTCGCGATGCACAGTGATTCAACTAAGCTGTTCTAAATGACTTTGTTTGTGTTATGTCCCAATGAAGATGTCCCACGTTACTTTACGTGTATTTGCTTTCAACCTTGATTTGACTGATTTGTTGTTTCTTTTGTTTTTGAATTACAGATATCATTGAGAAGAGTGAACTGAAGGCGTTCTTCGAGAGCAACTGTTCTCAGATTTATTTTATCTTCTATGAAAATTTCATTACACTGGAAAGTAACTTAAAACAAAAAGGTGAGCATATTGATTTATATTTTTTAACCCATTAAAAGTCATTTTAGATTTTGTCACAAATGTTCAAAAATATTAGATTTATTTTATCTTCTATGAAATTGTCATTACATTGGAAAGTAACTTAAAACAAAAAGGTGAGCATATTGATTTTTGCAACATTGTTGCATATATATACCTGTAGAAGAATATAAGCTGCCCTGAGACCAGCATTGAGAAACTGCCCTGAGAGCAGCAAATGAATGTTGTTGTATGTATATCATTTAAGCTTCCCTCAGAGCAGCAAATTAATGTTGTGGTATGTATATCATTTAAGCTGCCCTGAGACCATCATTGACAAAACTGCCCTGAGCGCAGCAAATTAACATTGTTGCATATATATACCTGTAAAAGGCTATAAGCTGCCCTGAGACCAGCATTGAGAAAGTGCCCTGAGAGCAGCAAATTAACATTGTTGCATATATACCTGTAGAAGGCTATAAGCTGCCCTGAGACCATCATTGAGAAACTGCCCTCAGAGCAGCAAATTAATGTTGTTGTATGTATATAATTTAAGCTGCCCTGAGACCAGCATTGAGAAAGTGCCCTGAGAGCTGCAAATTAACATTGTTGCATATATATACCTGTAGAAGGCTTTAAGCTGGCCTTAGACCAGCATTGAGAAACTGCCCTCAGAGCAGCACATTAATGTTGTGGTATGTATATCACTTAAGCTGCCCTGAGACCAGCATTGAGAAACTGCCATGAGAGCAGCAAATTAATGTTGTTGTATGTATATCATTTAAGCTGCCCTGAGACCAGCATTGACAAAACTGCCCTGAGAGCAGCACATTAACATTGTTGCATATATATATACCTGTAAAAGGCTATAAGCTGCCCTGAGACCAGCATTGAGAAACTGCCCTCAGAGCAGCAAATTAATGTTGTGCTATGTATATCATTTAAGCTGCCCTGAGACCAGCATTGAGAAACTGACCTCAGAGCAGCAAATTAATGTTGTTGTATGTATATCATTTAAGCTGCCCTGAGACCAGCATTAAGAAACTGCCCTGACAGCAGCAAATGAATTGTGTTGCATATATACCTGTAGAAGGCTATAAGCTGCCCTTAGACCAGCATTGAGAAACTGCCCTCTGCTATTTTTGAACATTTGTGGAAAATTCTTGAAAGTGTGAGAACTACTGATTTTAGAAGGCATTTGTAGAACTGGCCTCGGGTCTAAAGTGAAATCAGGGCCTGTGTACGCTAACAGCATGTCCCAGTAATCAGAAAAGCTGAAGCAACTGTACATTTACACCTACAGTAGCACCTACCCTCTCACCATAGCCTCTGCAGGCCAATACATGAACCCAGCGTGAACTCAGATGATATGACAGCCCACAGGAAAACCATTTGAGCCCACGACCAAAAAACTGTTAGTGATTTGAGAAGCCAGAGAGAAAGTGAAAGTCCCCAGAGGTTAGGCACTTCATTATCAAACAACTTCCACCTCCACGCGGGCGCCACACGCACGCTCACTGTGGGGAGTAATTTGCATTTATACAGTAGGATCACCTGGTTTAATTTAATTGAAGTGGACTGCTGCAATATTGAACTATACAGTAATTATGATCCATATGGAATTACAGCTCGGCTCTTGACCAACACCATTCCCGCCATCCAGGGGACATTAAAATATATATTTGGGACTAAAATGAATCTCGGGACAAAGTGGATTTTTTTTTAGCGTATCACTTTCACTTTATGAACGGTGGGCAAACTAGTGGCACGAGACCACTGTAGGGAAAATATTTTTATATGTGTTTATAGAATGCTAACACTGCTGATCATCCTCCTCCTCCTCAGGTAGAACTTAGTTGCAAACATGTAGTGATATTTGAAGAGAGGATAAACACAGCAGAAAGAGATGGAGAGCAGACATACTGTCAAAATGCATCCAACCCTGGACAAAATACGGATATTCTCCAAGCTCTGGCGGAGATGAATTAATTACAAATTACAAACCTTGCCGTTTCTTTTCCATTCATCGACACCTCAACAAAACGTTGTCCTGTCTGTGCTCCACAGAGTAGTTAATGTTTATATGATGTTGATTGTGGTATTAAAGATAACGATAATAATGTTAAACGGAACAAATTCTAATCATTTTGGGTACTTTTTACATTCGCTGTGGGACAGTTAGAAATCTTATTTTTGGGCATGGTCCTGGTACAGTGGGGGGAAAAAAAAGTTAAGTCTGGACTCCTGGATTAACCAATTAAAATCAGGAAAGTCATTTTACATTTTAGCGTTGTATATTCAAAAATATCAGATGTACAAGCTCGCAGCGCGTCACTTCGTGCTGCGCTGCGAGCTTGTAGATCTGTTATTTTTTTTAAATCTTGAAAGTGTTAACACAAATGAAAAAGTTTGAGATCTTGGGATTTTGAAGGCATTTGTAGAATCGGCCTCAGGTCAGGGTTAATGGGTAGCCTCATAAAAACTAAATGTGTTATGGTTTTATAACTGTTAGTTATTGCTTTCCCCAAACCCCAAATCGGAGATCACCCTCCCTCCCTCCCTCCCATGTTTTGTGAAAGTTCTCTGTGGCGTTGGGACACTTGCTCCAAAATGTTTCCGAGTTCAGACTTCAGGAGAATTACTGAAGCAATAACGACAACCACCCAACCATCCCCCACCCAACCTTCCCCCACCCATCCCCCACCCAGCTCCACCTGTTGTGAGGCCAATTAGAAGCAATGCAGGGGCTCTGTATTAATGAGTGCTATATTAATACTCACACTCTCAATAATTAACTTGCCCTCTCTCTCTCTCTCTGTTCTCTCGCAATACAACATGTCACTCAATCCTGATGACAGAAGTGAGGGCAAAGTGTTTTTTTCCCCCTGCCTAATCGCAATTAATCACAATACATTAATATCGATTTATTTGCCCAGCCCTAATTTCAGTACAGCAAGTCTCCCAGTATTACACTGTCAAATCAGGAGTGTTCATTTAACTGGAGTCAGTGTACCTTAATGCTGTCCTTCTGTCCTTCCAGGGAACAAATCTCAGAGGGAGGAGCTGGACTCCATCCTCTTTATTTTTGAAGTAAGTACCTTCATCTTCCTCTTCACGCTGTCGCTGTGGGACAGAAACCTTGTTTCACCATATTATAATTTCAACTTTTTATGTATTTTTTCCCCCCACCATAAATCAATGCCCTATTGCAGTTATTTGTATATCTGCTATTTTTGAATAGCCAACGTATACAATATGGATAAAGGGGTGAACATTTTTATGTATATTAACATCTTTCGCTAGGGACCCCCTGGAGTCTCCTGAAGGACCACTGGTGGTCCCCGGAAACACTGGTTGAGAACCACTGCCCTATTTTATACTGCATCGCATGACAGTGTGGCACAAAAATAGCCGATCTACAAACTCACAATGCGTATAGAAGCAGGGGGGAGGGGGTAGTTTTTTGAGGTTGGGCGGCTTGCCGTACGAGAGGATAAACATTGTGGATTGTTTTGCAGCCTGGCAGAGAGGTGATGATGTCATTTCCTCTTTTACATCCCCGGTGTGTGTGTTGAGGTGGATATGTAAAGCAGGAGAGATCTGTGTGTCAGTGGTGGAAAGTAACTAAGTACATGTACTCAAGTACTGTACTTAAGTACAATTTTGAGGTATTTTTTACTTTACTGGAGTATTTCCAATTTTCTATACTTTTACTTCTACTCCACTACATCTCGGAGGCAAATATTGTACTTTTACATAACATGCATTAACCACTTCAGCCCTATATACATTTCGGCCATTTGAAAATAGCCGATCTACAAGCTCACAATGCGTCACGATGCGACGCATTGTGAGCTTGTAGATCTGCTATTTTCAAAAGAATTTTATACATTTTATACATTTGAAAACTTGTGAAATGGGACATTCCGCATAATTAGTACTTTCTACTTTTGGTACTTTTAAGTACATTTTGATACCAATACTTTTGTACTTTTACTCAAGTAAATTTTTAATTCCGGACTTTTACTCGTAACAGAGTATTTCTACATTGCAGTATTGATACTTTTACTTAAAAAAATGTTAGTACTTTTTCCACCACTGCTCTTTTTTTTTACATCCAAGTTGTGTGTTGAGGTGGATATGTAAAGCAGGTGTGTGTGCGTGCGTGCGTGCGCAGGCTTGTGTGTGTGCATATATATACGTGCGTGTGTGTGTCCCGCATGGTTGCGTCTCCTCCTCCTGCTCCTGGTTTATAGTCTCCTGGAGGTTAAAGTCCTCCCACCTTGTTTTCCCACCTGACTTGTCAGAGCGGAGCGGCTCCAGTTTCCAGTACAAACAGCCAGGCTCTCCAGTTACATTTGCTCAGGGCGGAGCCGCCAGGACCACGTTTGTGTACGTTTGTCCCTCTTCCTGCAGCCAGAGCTTGTAGATCTGCTATTTTTGAAAAAATCTTGAAAATGTGTGCAGATCTTTGAATATATATATTTTTTAAAGCAAACATTTTTAACTAAATCTTTGCTTCTGGGGGTCCCTGGAACAACATATTTTGAGATGGGGGTCCGGACCAAATACATATAATTTTGGGTGGGCTTTGGCATGAAAAGGTTTGAGAACTACTGATTATAGCAACATAATAAATAAAAAAAACTGTTGGGATTTAGAAGACATTTGTAGAATCCCCCAGAAGCAAAGATTTGAGTTGCAAATGTTTGCTTTAAAAAAAAAAGTATAAATATTCAAAGATTTGCAAAAAATTTCATGAAACTTTAAATAAATAGCAGATCTACAAGCTCGTAGCGCGTATGAGCTTGTAGATCTGCTATTTTTGAATAGCCAAAGAAATCTAAAAATGACACAGATTCAGTGTGAATGTGAGGGGGGTCGCTCCTCACCTCAACAGAGGGTCATCCACAGGAAGACGATCCCTAGGTGTGGATGACGACCCGTAGACTGTCAGCCCTGACACCCATGGATATATTATTACAGTATGAGTGAGGCCAGACTCCCCTGTGCCGTGTTCAGTGCTATTATCAGCTTTATTATGCTACATTCCTAAGAGTGTGTGTGTGTGTGTGTGTGTGTGTGTGTGTGAGAGAGTGTGTCTCCAACGCAGCCTGCAGCCCAGGCTGGGTTCTCATCTGATCCAGTTACAGCTGTTTATGTTTTGTGTTTGGAGGGGCATTGTGTGTGTGTTTTATGGTTGGTGGCAGGTGCGTTGTACAGAGTGTGTTTGTGTGTGTTTGGTTGGGTGTGTGTGTGTGTGTGTGTGGGGGGGGGGTGTGTGTGTGTGAGTGTGTGTGTTTGTGTGTGTTTGGATGGAGCATTTGTGCAGCAGCCTATGTGTGCACATATAATGAGTGACAGTGCTTCAGTACAGAGCACAGTTTTTGTACCTGATGTTTTCATGGTCTCTTTGTTAAACACTTAAAGATAAATACTTAATCGTACAATGATCAATGAACAGCAAAAATGGCTGATCGCGCTATTCTTTTCTTTTACTAAATTCACTACTATTTTTCACAATATGCCCAACATAGGGATGCCAGGGTTAAAGGTGGTGTGTGTGTGTGTGTGTGTGTGTGTGTGTGTGTGTGTGTGTGTGTGTGTGTGTGTGTGTGTGTGTGTGTGTGTGTGTGTGTGTGTGTGTGTGTGTGTGTGTGTGTGTGTGTGTGTGTGTGTGTGTGTGTGTGTGCGTGCGTGCGTGCACTCTTAACTGCTGGAAGGATTAATTTTTAATCTTCAGGGTGGTAAATGTTTGTTTGAAAACACTAGTTATGGTGGTGATTCATGTTTTAGTTGGTCTGACGTCAGTGTTTCCCTGTCTGTCCACAGGTGAATAAAGCTGTTTTTCTCTGCAACTTCCTCAATCCCACTTTGCTATGAAAGTCTTTCTGAGCTCCCACACTGCCGAGATTATACACATATAAATAACATAAGAACAACAAAGAAGAATCAGGTGCACCAATGCTGAAAGCAGTCTTTCCCACTTCTGAACTGAGAAAAGGAACCAGAAGGACCAGCCAATTGCTAGAGCGGTTTCTCATCCATCTATTCATCCATTGATTGATTGAATACTTTATTAGCCGTTTTCTAAAAGTACAGAGGTACCAGTTATACAATAATGCTAAAAGGATAACACAAAAAGCCCTGAGGGTCCAATGCTATACAAGAAATCATCGATACTAGGAGCAGTAGAAGTATATTTACAGAAAAACAGTGGGGGGGTAATTTCTTTTGGCAAGCTAGAACAATGGTTCTCAACCTGTGGGTCGGGACCCCCAGGCGGGTCCCCACATAATTTCGGGGGCGTCCCCAGATGGCAGTGAAGTGACAATTTAAGGACTTAGACCCTTTTAATACCTGAAAAGAGACCATTCCTACATCAAAAGTAATCAACAAACTATACTATAAAAACTGGTCAAACATTGGCCAATTTGTCAAATAATATAAGACAGAGGCAACATTTTTGAAAATAGCCGATCTACAAGCTCTGAGCTTGTAGATCGGCTATTTTCACAGTATTTATCTGTGGAACTGAGTCAAACTAAATGAAATGGCTCAACCCCAGTTCAAATATGATTATTTTGGGGAGTGCCCAGTTCAAATATGATATTTTTGGGGAGTCCCCAGTTAAAATATGATTATTTTGGGGAGTCCCCAGTTCAAATATGATTATTTTGGGGGGTTGTGGCCTGAAAAGGTTGAGAACCACTGAGCTAGAAGACTTGTCTAGGTTCAGTTGCGGTCTGTCAGTCTGTCCGTCCGTCCATCCATCCGTCCACCCATACGTCTGACCTGTAAATACAGCCTGGATTCACTCATCTCCTCCATATTTATGGGGTTATCCTTGGAAAAAAAGAAGAACTAATATTGAAAGCAGCTTAACCCTTTGCATGTCCCCTTTTAGCCCCGCGTCTGCGGCGCCGCGTGTCCTTTTTTCCAGCGAGGAGATAAGCTCGGTTTGAGTGGCGTGTCCTGGACAGATACAGGATAGCGCTTTGATCCTCCGCTCTGCTTACATTGTACGGATTGTCTTTTCTCTTTTACTTATGAGATCAGACATGTTGGATCACGTGTGGTGGTGAATTTAATATCCACACGTACTGTAGGCAGTGGTAGAAGAAGTACTCGGATATTTTATATTTTAAAAGTAGCAATACCACTATATAAAAATGCTCTGTTACAAGTAAAAGGCCTGTGTTCAAAATGTTACTTGAGTAAAAGTACAAAAGTCTTGTCATCAAAATATGCTTATTACCAAAAGTAAAAGAACTAAAATGTTTGAAAATAGCAGATCTACAAGTTCACAACGCGCCGCGATGCGACACGTTTTGAACTTGTAGATCTGCTATTTTCAAATAGCCTACAGTATATGTATAAAATGGGGCTGAAGTGGTTGATGTATGTTTTATAATGTTATAATTTATATCTGCAAAGTAACTAGTAACTAGAGTTTTCAAATAATTGTAGTGTAGTAAAAGTACAATATTTGCCTCTGAGATGTAGCGGGGTAGAAGTAAAAATATTGAAAATTGGAAATACTCCAGTTAAGTAAAAATACCTCAAAATTGTACTTAAAGGAGTAGTTCATGTAAAAAACATATGTTGCTATATATATATATATATATATATATATATATATATAGCTAAAATGTCAATTGTTTTCCCAGTTTTAATGGGTTCTGGACATGTTATAATAGGCGAACATTGGGCCTAAATGGCCCATCTTACAGCTCAGATCAGCTATTTTTCTCCAAAGAGATTTGAGGTATAGAGGGACAGAGCCGTGGTGAGGCATGCCGGTCAACTAAGTATAGAGGGTTTAAACTTGTGGTCCATGTTACAAACCGCTGGTGGTTTTGTCATGTGATCTTCAGTCCACCACCGTTTTTCAGACAGTCTGACTCCGTATAATTAGTTTAGTCACGGCAATCAACAAACCAAAAAATAAAAAGTACTAAGACATTTCCCGCGCTGTGTGTGTGTGTGTCTGTGTGTGTCTGTGTGTGTGCAAATTTCAGGCCGCAACCCCCCCAAAATAATCATATTTGAACTGGGGACCCTGACTTTGAATTGAAGGCATTACATTTAGTTTGACTCTGTTCCACAGATAAACATTGTGAAAATAGCCGAACTACAAGCTCACAACGCTGCGAGGCGTTTGTGAGCTTGTCGATCGGCCATTTTCTCACGTTTTTCTCTCAGGTTTTCTCACGTGACATTTGACACATTTTTGCCGCTTCAGATACTCTATATACACTTATACTCTATGTTGGTTTGTTTACTGTTGAGTGAGAAAACAATGTTGTACATTAAGCTAATCACCTGGGTACACCCCCAGTTTGGGAAACACTGGTGTACTAGATTCATTTCAGCACCTCCATGTTCTGTGACACACTTTTAATGCTGCATGACAGGCTTTTATTAAAGACCCCCCCCCCCCCCCTCATCCTGTAAGAATTCCCTCATCCCGCTCTGACTGTGTGTGTGTGTGTGTGTGTGTGTGTGTGTGTGTGTGTGTGTGTGTGTGTGTGTGTGTGTGTGTGTGTGTGTGTGTGTGTGTGTGTGTGTGTGTGTGTGTGTGTGTGTGTGTGTGTGTGTGTGTGTGTGTGTGTGTGTGTGTGTGTGTGTGTGTGTGTGTCCTGCTCTGTCCGCCACCAGCAGGATCTGTCCAGCATCTCCATCACTGGGATGGAATTACTGGGGGATTTGACCTCCTTTTTATGGGTCACACACTGTGGTGGGGGAACTCCCCTCCCTCCTGAGACCTGGTAGAATAGATAGAGTACCCCGGCCTCCTCCTCTATACCCCTCCACCACTATAATAATAACACACATCCATGCTGTAGTAGTGCTCCCTCCCTCCCAACCCCCACCACAGCCTGGCTGCCACCAGCATCCTTCCATCGCCTCCCAGTATCTCTTTGTGTCTGGTTCCCCACAGTCACCATAGAGACACCTGCTGTACTGTTGGTGTAGCACAGTGGTTCTCAAACTTTCTCATGCCGCGGACCCCCCTCCCCATCTCAAAATATTTTGTTCCAGGGACCCCCCCCCCCCCCCCCCGAAGCAAAGATATTTGTGTTAAAAAAATGTTGGTTTAACCCATTAAGACCTGAGGCCGATTCTACAAAATATGTCCTCTAAATCCTAACAGTTTTCTGAAAAACTTAGGTTTCCATGTCAGTGGTCCTCAAATTTTCATGTCAAGGACCCCCAAAATGATATGTATTTGGCCGCGGACCCCCATCAATTTTTTTTTTGAATAGCCAAAAGTATAAAATAATGCTTTTTTTTTTGCTCAAATCAAAAAATGACACAGATGCGTTCCAAGTCTCAAAGGGTTAACAATATATATACATTCAAAGATTTGCGCAAATGTTCACGATAAAAAAAGAAAAAAAGCAGATCTACAAACTCGCTGCGCTATGAGCTTGTAGATCTGCTATTTTTGAAAAGCCAAAGTGTACCATAATGGCTAGAGTGGTTAAAATGATTGTGACGCTAATTTAGTAACTCATTTAGCTGGGGACCCCCTGGTACCCCCCCCCCCCCCCCCCCCCCCCGGAAGAACCCACTTTGAGGACCAATGGTGTATAGCAGATCCTTGTGATGCTGCTGCTGCAGCAGCACTGGCACTGATGTGCACGTCTCTGTGCTACATTCTAAAAGGAGGCTGAGAGACGGGCACAAAGTCTTTGTTCTCCCATTCTGCATCCTTCAGACGCTTTATACGTGCACTATTCCTGTGCGTGCGTGCGTGCGTGCGTGCGTGCGTGAGAGTATTGTCACTGTCCCTGAATTGAGTTCATCCATGCTCTCTGAGCAAACCTGACCTGTAACAGTCGCACTGGTGCAGTGGTGGAAAGTAACTAAGTACATGTACTCAAGTACTGTACTTAAGCACAATTTTGAGGTACTTTTTTACTTTACTGGAGTATTTCCAATTTGCATTACTTTTACTTACTGCTCCACTACATCTCAGAGGCAAATATTGTACTTTTTTACTCTCACTACAATTATTTGAAAACTCAAGTTACTAGTTACTTTGTAGATTTTGATTATTATCACAAAACCACTTCAGCCCTTTGTATTTAAACTTTGGCAATTTGAAAATAGCCGATCTACAAGCTCGCAACATGTTGCAAAGCGACGTGTTGTGAGCTTGTAGATCTGCTATTTTCAAAGTAAAAAAATAAATAAAAATGGGACCTTCTGCATAATGAGTACTTTTACTTTTGGTATTTTAAGTACATTTTGATACCAATACAGTACTTTTACTCAAGTACGTTTTGAATTCCGGACTTTTACTTAACGGAGTATTTCTGCATTGCAGTATTGGTACTTTTACTTAAGTAAAACATTAGTATGTTTTCCACCAATGACACTGACCTAAATGCTCAGTGGACGAACCGCTTTCGCCTGTAGGTTTTGTGATCGATATCAGGGGGAAAGAAATGGTTGTTTCACTGGTTGCCTTGGCTTAAGCCTGTTTTACAACGGCGTCGTTTGCCTCAAAGAACTGAAATCTACAAGCTAACAACGCATTGCGTCAGTTTGTAGATCAATTCTTTGTGGCAAAGCAAATCGTGGCCTCTCTCAGCTAAAGCTCAATGAAAGTCACAATGTGTTAGTGTGTCAGTTATTTCTAGTGCGCATATAATCTGACATTCACTCAAGTCATTGCTTCATTTCACCAGGAAACAGACCTGTGGAACAAAAGAGGACATTTGCATGATCATCTTATCTGTGTCCTGCAGGGCCCAGACAGCAGTTTGTGCTGTCTGGCCCTGGACCAGCCATGCAGCCACGCAACTTGCTAAAGTACTAATAGTTTGAGATGGGGGTCCGTGACCAAATACATATCATTCTGGGGGTCCTTGACATGAAAAGGTTTGAGAACTACTGCTCTGGAGTACTGTGCATCTATAATACTGTACATACAGTACATACATTTGTTGAATCTATAGATTTATTGTTATTGACTTGAATAATATAAATAGGAGCCCGAGCTGGAGTAGAGTATAGGTGAGTCTCTCTACCAAGAGTTGACTGAAAGAAAAAAAACAAAAAACGACAACCTCAGTCACATGACAAGTCCCAGTCCCAGAGTCACATGACAAGAAGTCCCCAGCTCTAGTTAGTCAGGTGACCTTTACGACCTTCTGTGTGTTTACCACGGAGCTTGCCTTCAAACTCTGTGAGTTAACTCCTGTCCCCGTCGCCACAGAGGTTGTGTGACAGGTCACGTCTCTGCTCGACCCCCGTCCTCTTCCCTAGGCCCCCCCCCTCGCCCCCCCCGCCCCCCCATCTCTTTCCAGGATGTGACCTCGCCGTAACCTCGGTTGTCTGTCACCCTGTCGTCCTGACTCAGCGTTCTGCGGTTCCAGACCTCTCTGTCATCCTCACTGGAAACCCCCCTCCCCCCCTCCCGCTGTTTCCCAGGTGGTATACAGCAGTGGTTCTCAAACTTTTTCACACTCAGTGAATAAACTCGGTGAATAAAGACAAATCTAGGGGAGAGAGGTTACGTGTCATTGAACCTCCTCCAGCCACGGCTCGCAGGCTGGCAGACAGACAGACAGACAGACAGACAGACAGTCGATCGCTGGTCCTTGATGGACGTGTGTTTAAAACGCAGCAACCATGACGTGCCATTAAAGTGCTGTGCCGTGTGTAAGCGGTCCACGTCAGGTCATGAATAATAGAATGTATGGCTGGTGACTGGGTGGTCTAAAAGCATTGGTTCTCAAAGTGGGGTCTGGGGACCCCCAGGGGTCCTTGAGGGGGTTCCAGGGGGTCCCCAGCTTAAATGATGGATAGTTAGGAACCAAATGGACCCTTATGGGTCTGTAACTCTGAGAGTGTACAAATGGAACCAAATGCGACCCGTTAGCGTCCATTTAAATCCATTTGTACACTCTCAGAGTTAACGTTGATTTTACAATATAAATTGGGGTCCCAGAGATAGAAATGCCATTAAATGGGGGTCCGGAGGAGCCTGATGCATGTCAAACTGGGGGTCCCCCTCAGTGCTGCTGCTGCAGCCACTGTGGAATCTGCTCATACATCTTCTAGGACACTGGTTCTCAAGTTGTGAAGTTTTTGGCCATGTCTTTGGCCACGGATCCCCAGCTGAAAAGATTTTGTGCCAGGGACCCCCAGGAGAGAAGATTTATGTATTTTAAAAATTCGAAATTATTCATAAAACGAAAATAGCAGATGTACAAGCGTGCTGTGAGCTTGTAGATCTGAGTGGTTGAAATGATTGTGATGCTATATTAATTACTTTTGCTGGGGGACCGCCCCCCCCAAGGACCCCTGGGGGTCCCTGGACTCAACTTTGAGAACCACTGTTCTAGGACAGTGTCTTATGTTCTCAAGTTTTTCATGTCAAGGACCCTCAAATTTTCACCCCCCCCCCATCTGAAATGATGTTGATTGATTGTGCCAGGGACCCCCAGAAGAGAAGATCTGTGTTGAATATTTTCTAAACGATTAAAAAATGTTCTCATGTTTTTCAAGATTTTTCAAATCTTCCCAAAAATAGCAGTCTTATGGCAAACTGAAATGCTAAGGAGTTCGAAACATGAGGCGTATTTAGGGATTATTTTCAGATCCATGAGCACTCTTTTTGTTTAGTTCCTACTTCAGTAACAGACTGGAGAGTGTCCAGAATGAGTCCTCATGAAAGTAAATCCAAGATGTTTGAAACAAACTCCTGTCAGTTTGTGTTTCACATGAAGAATGGAGAAGTGTGTGGAGCATGATGACAAACACAAGAGTGAGTTTCATCGTGCTCTACTGCTGCCACCTTGTGGTCACAGAGGAGAATGATTTCTCCATAATTCAGTCTATTCATAGTGATGGGCATTTCAGTTAATAAAACCTGGATAAGACAACCAGGTGTTTGAGGATTTAATTGTTTTATTTTTTTATTTTACATACTATATAACATTAAGCACAGACAAATAACAAAAGTAATACAATATTATATTAAAAATGCATATTAATTCAGACTATAGCATTGGACAAATACCTTGAGTGTTTTTAAAATATATATATTTTGGGGTCTATATTTTTCTGCCTTTTATTTGATAGCACAGTGAAGAGTGACGGGAAACAGGGAGAGAGAGACAAAGTGTGACGAGTAGCAAAGGCTGTTGGGCTTGGGAATCAAACCCGTGACTCGCCGTCGGGCTACACCAGAGCCCACACGTGGTATGCGCCTCAACCACCAGGCCATGGGCGCCCCGGTCATCTTTGCATGGTTCAATGACATAACTTTAGACTGATGATAGGTTCTTGGTTTAGCTACTATGATCCTAGATTACTATCTCTATGCATTTGATGTATTACCTCGTGTTTACCTTGCCTGCTAATTGCCTAAATTGTAAATTCCGCATTTTGCAGAGATTTAGTTAAATACGTGAGCCTTTCGTTTATATTCCATCACACAAAGGCGTGGCTTTCCAACAAGAACCGCTCTTCATAAATAACGTTGGGTAGCTTGAAGTTCATTTCTCATCGGCAAGAGAAACCGTCGCACTACTACGGAGTGTATATGTCACAGGGAAAATGGCATTCCAGGGAAATTGACAGGGGAGCGCTTGTTTTATAGGCACGGGGCGGTGCTGCGAGGCGGGGCTTTGATGCGAGGACGACGACCACAACAACAACATACTAACCAGGAAGCTACGCTAGGGGAACGCTGAAAATAAAATGGATAATATGAGAGAAATACTCAAGTAAAGTACGAATACCTAAAAATTGTACTTGAGTAAATCTACTTTGTTACTTTGCACCACTAGTACAAGCCTCAGTGGCGCACTTCGATAATCATTGGACTCCCCACCCACTACCACTGGGAGCCGGGGTTTGACTCCAGCTTGGGACATTACTTTTTCAAACAACCGCGGACTACTTTTTTTTCGCTGATAAAGTATAGTTTTGGACCATGACGGAAGGCGCTCCGACTTAGCAGACCTTGAGGCCGAGGAGTCGCGCCCGAGCGCCTCCAGGCGCGAGTGCCCGCGACGACCGGCCGATGGTCTGCTAGTCGACTTAAGCGCCGTCCGAGTTATGTACCGATAGGCACAGAATCGTAAATGATGTTGTGTGGGGACTGCGTTTGCCCCAAGTGCCACTCACTGCACTAACATAGCCCGCCAGGCCCGCCCCCTGGAGTGTGTGTGTGTGTGTGTGTGTGTGTGTATGTGTGTGTACAAGCGCGCGTGTGCGCATGCGTGTGTGCGTGCTGGTTTGTGCATGCGTGCGTGTGTGGTGTGGGGCTCATGTCTGGCTTGCATTGCCCTCTAGCGTTGATTCTACAGAATTGCATGAGGGGCATGAAAACAAGCGTACCCCTTTCAATTTCCCTGGAATGCCATTTTCCCTGTAACATATACATTAAGCTCAACCACACACTTCTGTTCAGCGAAAACAACCATGTTCTTCCCCTGTGTGTGTGTGTGTGTGTGTGTGTGCAGCCCGCTGGCCCTCAATGACACGGGGGGAGGGGGGGCACAGAGAAAATGTCATCACCTGGCCAACCTGGCGATTCACAACTCAATTAGAGCGGCGCTGACCTTTCAGCAGCCTATCATTATTCCAGCGGCAGTGAGTGAGGGATGGATGAGGCTAACGTTAACCGCTACCCTCTGGACAGATGAGACAGCCTAGGAGATTGGTCAGTAGTGTGTGTGTGTGGTTAATGGATAAATGCGTTGCAAGCGTTTGATGCGCCACTTGTCTCTCAGGCTCATCAGACGGACCCCTCATCATTGACCCAATAAGACTCCATGATTGCAATTTTGGAGGTCAAGCCCGCCCGCGCTCTCTCTCTCCGCTCTCAGGTGTGTGAAGCTTTGACCCCTGACTATCAAGAGAGAGAGGAGGAGGAACCGCCTCTGTCCAGCGGCGTGATAAAACACTCATCTCCCTCACAGAGGAGAGAGAGAGAGAGAGAAAACATGGGGGCAGAGAAAATACAAACGGGAAAAGAGAGATAGGGTGTGTGTGTGTGTGTGTGTGCGTGTGCGTGTGCGCGCGTGTGTGTGTGCCGTGAAGATTAAGTCCTCACCGGACCAAAGATGTGAATGGAATTGACTGCAGAGTGTGAGCGAGCGACGAGCGAGAGAGGGGAAACAAGCCAGTGAGACACTGGGAGAGAGAGAGATGGAAATAGAGAGAGACGGAGGAGAGGTTCTCTCCATCCACACATGCAGGGCACGTTCTCCTGTGCCAGAGGGAGCATGGTGTCTGGCTTAGTGGTCTGGGAGAAGAGGGAGTAACCACACCACATTATCCCACTCACACCGGGAACACAACCGTGTCATTTTACATTTTAGCTATATATATGCGTGTGTGTGGTAGGGCTGGTGAATTAATATTCAAATTTCGAATATTCCTCGAATATGGGGAAAATGTGTATATTCGAATATGAAAATTATTATTCGAATATTAAAAAAAGTTTATTTGACTGGGACAATACAAAAAACAATGTATCAAGTTATAAAAACAAACGAAAGATATGTTTTATTGGATCCGAGCACTCGATACATTGTTTTTTGTATTGTTTCTGTCAATTATTTTTTTTTTTTTTTCAAATTCATATATTTTTTTATAATAATAATAATAATATTCGAATATATTCGAATATCTGCCAATTTTTAAGACCAATATTCGAATATAATTTCTGAGGAAAGTTGACAGCCCTAGTGTGTGGCAACATACGTTTTTCAGAAAACTCTTCTTTTCAAAATAACTTTGTTTAAATATTTTTTATATTTTAGAAAAATCGTAAGTCTTTTTTTTAACACAAATCTTCTCTTCTGGTGGGGGGGGGGGGGGTCCCCGGGCACAAAATATTTTCAGATGGGGGGGTCGCAGCCAAATACATACGTATCATTTTGGGGGTCCCTCCTTTGCACGAAAAAGTTTGAGAACTACTGATTTAGAAGGGATTTTGTTTTTGTCGAAATCGGTCCTCCTCCTCCTCAGGTCTCAATGGGTTATGCTGAGAGCCACTGTGGTCCAGAACTCATCTCCTGTTTGGAGTGCGGCAACGGGCTCGATCTGTCAACACTCCCCCCCCCCTCCCCCCTCCCCCTTCCCCCTAGCCCCCCCCAACACCCCCGCTTGTCCTCCGAGTTCTAAATCCCTGTCACTCAAGACACAGTAACACATAGAGGAGAAGACAGACATCACTTATGGGAGGAGGAGGAGGAGGACTGTGTCCGTCCTGTGACTCCTCTCTGATCCAGAGACGTGATGAGCCGCGTGCCGCCGCACCTCGCCACTGATCCCAACTAGGATTAATACATCTATACTGGTCTCTGTATCCACCCTGTCTCTCTCTCTCTCTCTCTCTCTGGAGCCGTATAGATACATTATTCTAGGTGGTAACACACAGCAGGGGGGCCTGCCTGCCTATAAGCCTCTCTCACGGGGCGTGTGCGTGCGCGTGTGTGTGTATTTATGTGCAATAACACCTTCGTGTCTCTCTCCTTCCTTTCCCATAGCACACCGAGGGGAAGGAGAGAAGTGTTGAAGGGGGGTAGTGGTGGGGGGGGGGGAGAAGAAGAAGAGAGGCTGGGCTCAGGGTAGAGACTCCCCGCGGAGACGGAACGTCCGCGAGCATGCAGCGACGACGGGGGAATTTACCGCGGAGTCTGAGCGGCGTAGAGACGGGGAGGGAGGGAGGGTTGGCGGAGTTACTTCTTAATCTGGAGCTGTACTCCAGGCATAGAGATAGGGGCATTACTGTAGCTACTGCTGAGGTACGAGGAAACACATTTACATGATCCACACTTAGATTTCCAGCCACAGTACCCCCGAACATGCTGCAGAATACACTTCTCCTTAGAGGTGGTCCGCAAGGGCTTTCCAAACCGCACCACAGACCTACCGACAGACGCCTGGGTTTATACTTGGCTGCCGTGCAGCCGGTGTCTCGCAGCGGAAAATTGAAAATTGCGGAAAATAGCTGATATACAAGATCACGGCGCGTCGCGGTGCGACACGTCACAAACTTGTAGATCGGATATGATGCTGTATAAATCAGGCTTTAACAGACAGATAGACAGACAGACAGACAGACAGACGCATAGCGATGCTGGGTGCTGCATACTGCTGCTGCTGGCTTTGATGTGACTTCAGGATGATTTTGACAGCCGCCGCGGTGCAACAACAACAATCTCAAAATCCCAGCGCTGCGGTGCCATACAGAACAGAACGTGGCGTACGGCGGCTGGCTGCGGTGCAGATTCAGAGCCACGGGCCATTTCCGAACGCACGACACGACTTTTGGAAAAGATGAAGGACAGACACAGATGGGTGCTGCTGCTCAAGCAGCTAGTACTCTTATCATGTATAAAAAAAGTTTATAATAACGGGTTCGCTCGACGGAAAGCCAAATAGCGAATGTTCTCTGAATCACACAATCGTGTCGTGAATGAGAACCTTTTTCATCCTCCTCATCCTCACATAAAGCCTCATGTTTAATTTATGTAGCCGAAAACTGCACCATCTACACGCTTGTGTGAGCTTGTAGATCGGCTGTTTTTTTTGGCATGTGATACCATCTTACGACGATTAAAGCTTTAGGATACTAGCACCATAAACAGTGTAAAACATTCCAACTACACAGCTTATGTAGGTATATGAACGATGATAAATAATGCAGACCAAGCTGGTACTGGTAAGCTACGTGATTAGACAAATTACTTCGTATTGGTATCGATATGTATTACATTCTTTGGGCCTAAGTCTAAACAGTATAATATAAAAACATATATAATCTGTACAAACTATAGGATGACGGGTCAACAAAATAACCTGGCTTCTGTCTAAATAACATGCTATCTATGACAGTGGTTCTAAAACCTTTTTGGCTCAGGTCACCCCTGGAAATAACTTTTTCATCCACGGCACCCCTGAATTACATTGTTACTTACTTACTTATAGGACCCTCCATTTATGTCA
This sequence comes from Gymnoscopelus braueri, assembly GCF_963280865.1. Taxonomy (NCBI): domain Eukaryota; kingdom Metazoa; phylum Chordata; class Actinopteri; order Myctophiformes; family Myctophidae; genus Gymnoscopelus; species Gymnoscopelus braueri. The sequence goes on from NC_137621.1 coordinate 12,061,045, forward strand.
TATTACTGTACTTAAAAATGTAAATATTTCCGGCTAAGATACAGTATGTCATGAGGAAAACTTGAGAGAGTATCAATTTCCATTAGGGCAGGTTGAAAATAATTCTGTACTTGACGTTTAACCACTCTGGGTGGAACATTCGTCAAAAATAGCAGATCTACAAGCGGAAAGAAAAATGACGACGGTACGGCACTTTGTCGTTTTCTGTTCTGATCGTCCTCGTCTAAACGTAGCCTGATCTATGAATTGCACACACACGGTGACGCATCATTTCACGTCACCGTGCGGACAATTCCATACTTTGCATAGAAATACACAGAACACTTTTTGACACACTATCATACTGTATAAGATCTCCTCACGTCCGAACGACAGGTTTTAGGTTCAAATTTGGAAAAGTCTCCCTTCAACCACTTTCCACCTGGTGTCCCGGCTATTTTTGGGCCTGTAATTATAGGTGGAATAAATGGCTAAAATAGCCCGATCCACAATCTCACAACGTAACACGCTGTGAGCTTGTATTATATTTTATTTTATTCTTCATCATTATGATGAAGTACAATTTAGGGCTTAAAGTAGTTGAGCTTTGCTGGTCCCCTGGTTTTTCCCAAACGCTGTCCTTGTGTCTCCGACATTGCGTGACTCTGTATATAATAGTGGTCTTCAACAGGGGGTCCGGGATCCCTAGGGGGTCCTCAGAGCTACTATAGGGGGTCCACCAAATCGTTGTGTGATAGGATTTTTTACAATAACCACTTTAACCCTAGCATCCCTATTCTGAGGGGAACATTAGCCGAAAATAGCAGACCTACAAGCTCACAACGCCTCGCAGCGCGAGGCGTTGTGAGCTTGTAGGTCTGCTATTTTTGGCAAAGAGGTATTAGGTGTAGTGGAAAAAAAGAGCAGACCAAGTAAAAGTAAAAAAGTTTAATCTGAAACATCGTTGAAGACCCCTGCTGTCAGGGACGTGCTGGCCACTGGGAAAAAAATTTTATAAACATTTTTTTTGCTCCCGTTTTAGGATTATTACGGTAATTTCCGGGTCGCGCGGCCCAATTATTAGTTACATTACTGTTGGGCTGGGACGTTTATCAGCAGTGGCGCAATTTACATAGGGTTGCTGGGTTAAAACGCAGCAACCCCCCGCCCCCCCCCCCCCCCCCCCCCGTTGACAAAACAAAACGGTGGGCCGGTTCGGAAAATCCCAGAGCTGAATTTTGGTCCCAGCACGCCCCTGCCTGCTGTATATAGTATTACCTCCTGGCCTTCTCCTAGAGGAGTTCTTTGATTTCTCATTTCTTCTTTTGTTTTTTTGTGCAGAAAATTCTACAACTTCTACCAGAGAAAATCTACAGTCGATGGCAGTTCCACAGTATAGGTATGTGTATACCCCCCCCCCCCCACATCTCCACTAATCCAAGGTACAATTTTGTCTCTGTCGGGGTGGAAACCTCATATGTCCAAAAATTTTACTTTTCAGGATTCAAATTAAAAAGCATCAAAAGTAGCAGATCTACAAGCACAAAACGCGTGGCTTCGCACTGCGTTTCGCGCCGCGTTTCGAGCTTGTAGATCTGCTACTTTTGATGCTTTTGTGTGACGCTGTAGTATGATCAAATAGGGCGTTCATTTACAAAAAAAAGTTAGAATAAGAGGTTTCTGCCCGAAATAATTTGTAAGTTCTTTGTCTGCAGTCTCCCCCTCCTGGCGGAGAGAGGTAATTGCAACAATGTCCGAACCACAGTAAATCATGTGGCGCGTCTAGTGTCCAATCAGGTCTGCTTCAAATAACTTTATTGACGTAATAAAGTGTCTCAATGGAAGAGTAGGTAGCCCACCTTCAACCACTGCAGATGCAGATCTACAGTATATTGTATGAAAATACTCTACTATACAGATTGGTTAAAATTATTATTTTATTAATTAACCCATTTAGACCTAAGGCCGATTTTAAAAACGCCTTGTCTGGAAAAACTTCATGTTGCTATATACATAGCAACATCTAAAATAACCGATGCTTTCCCAGATTGAGAGGTACAACATCGTATAGGCTTTCCAGGTCTAAATGGGTTTAAAATAAAGTATTGGATTGTAGCATTAATGGTACATACATACAGTAGTAAAGGGATAGTTCACCCAGAATTTGATGACCAGCGGACCGGTAGGCAGAGGTTCCAGTAGGAGACACAAAGGAGACTCTTTGTGTCTCCTACCGGAACCGCTGCCGGTCATCAAATAATTGGCTTAGGAATGGGACAAAAACTAAATATATATCCATGAATTCAAGTCTCCATGGGGTGACTAATCCATAGAACAAAATGTCATTTTGGGGGTGAACTATCCCTTTAAGTCCTGTGTCTGTTGCCCTTCATGCAACTTCTGAAATCAAGTGAAGAAAAGCAGATTCTCTCTCTCTGCTATCATGCTCAAGCCATCCACCGTTGAGGAGAAAATAATTACTCTTGGAAGGGGGGGTAAATGAAAATGCAAATGAGTACTTCATTTGAAATGCAAATTAGTAATTGAATTATGCTGCCGTGGGTTTCAGTCCCACACACGCGGACAGACCCTCGCAAGAAGCAAAATAACCTCAATTATAATCCTGTCGTGTTTGGCGTCCGTTTTCGCAGCAAAAAAAAATCGTATTCGGCTCAGATCGTGCGTTGCGGGACTGACCCTCCCCTCGGGTCTTGTCACTCTGAGTAGAAGAAGGGGGTCTTAACCCCCCCCCCCCCTGGGAGCCCCCTAGATATGCTCGCCATTTCATCAACCCGAGGTCCGCCAAATCAGCACACTGCTCAAGGCAGTGTTCATTTTGACTGCAGATTTTGATGCAGTTTTAGTCATTACTAGTCTTTTGAATGAAATTCCATTTTCATTTAAATGTCATAATTTAATTTAATAATCTGAATTATTTTACTTTTAGTCTAGTTACTTTAGTTTTAGTTGACAGGCCCTGATTTGTAGACCGGCTACCGAAAATAGCAGATCTACAATCTAACTAACACGTTGTGAGCTTGAGAAAAAATATAGTTGATGAACATTTTTCGTCAGAGTTTTAATCTACAAAATGAACACTGGCTCATGGCTCCTTGTTGGCCGGTGTCCTTAAAACACACACACGCACACACACACACACACACACACACACACACACACACACACACACACACACACACACACACACACACACACACACACACACACACACACACACACACACACACAAGCTACCGTTTAGGGGTGTAACACTGAATCGAACTAAACTATTTAATTGATTATACTTAAAGGGATACTTCACTTTCCGCCGGGAACACATTTAAAAAAAATATTAAAAATAAATGAAAAAAGTTATGGAAAATTCATGGCCCCCTCACGACACGCAGTGTCCTACTAATGTGTGAGGGGGCCATGAATTTTCCATAACTTTTTTCATTTATTTTTAATATTTTTTTTAAATGTGTCCCCGGCCCGAAAGTGAAGTACCCCTTTAAAATATATATATATATATAAAAAATAATAATCAAGACGCATTGTGAGCTTGTAGATTTATTTAAAAGTAATTCTTAAAACAAATTGTTTTAAGAATTAAAACAAAATTCCGCTGAATATGGGAAATGATTCTGCAAAATAGGGGAAATTCTCTATAAGCCTCTAGGCTCCTAAACTTCTCCTGCACAATATGGTTGTATGCATTTTTTACTCTATGTGCTAATAAATAAAACTGAGAAATGAAACTGAAACTAATCGAGCACAATCGCTAAGAAAAAACACACATAATTGCAGCCCTACTGGACTGCAGTGTTCTTTTATAGAATAAACGTTCACACCTCAGCTCAAACTTCATGCCTGTAAACCCTGAGTCTCACCTTAACTCCTGCAGACAACTTTCAGAAAAACTCCCATCTGACATATTGACGGGGTTCTCCAGCCAGTAAGCGTTTCTGAAAGCTTGTCGATGATTCGTGACAGCTATCCTCATCAGAGGACCTTTAATTAGCAAACGACAATTCTAGACAAGATTATAGACAACAGCCACACGGTTGAACGGTTCGGTCAGTGGCTCCTTAAAATAAACGACTTGACTGGCTTTTAACCCCAAACTATTACTAACTGAAGAAAATTGATCTTCGCATCTGCCTCTGCCTGCCTATTTCCAATCTCTTCTCTCTGAAGAAGAAGAGGAAGAGAGAGGGGAATCAATGTATTTGTCCTTCATTTGAGAAGCACAGAACACCATTGATTCAACCTGATGAGAGCAGAGCGATAGCCCCCCTCACCACACACACACACGCACACACGCACACACACACACACACACACGCACACGCGCACACACACGCACACGCACACGCACACACACGTTCCGCCCAAGGCATTTAGCAATCAGAGCAATGTCTCATTTGATTACGGCCAACTAAACTAAACACGGCTGGGATTTATAACTGCACGTCGCTGCCGATTGATTTCCATTCTCATCAGGCCAACGAGCAGTGGTGGAGAAAGTACTCAAATTTTTTACTTAAAGGGATACTTCACTTTCGGGTCGGGGAAACATTTAAAAAATATATTAAAAATAAATGAAAAAAGTAATGGAAAATTCATGGCCCCCTCACGCATTAGAGTGTCCTACTAATGTGTGAGGGGGCCTTAATTTTGCCATAACTTCTTTCATTTTTTTTAATATATATTTTTAATGTTTATTTTATGTGAAAGTGAAGTATCCCTTTAACTCATTTTCTGCCAAAAACGTTTATAAACGTTTGTAATTTTTTTTTGCCAAAAACGTTTATAAACGTTTATAAACGTTTATAAACGTTTATAAACGTTTTTGAGAATTTAGCTATTGCCTGCAAAATGTGTAAATTTTTATTTTTTGACTTTCTTTTTATTTTTATTATTTTAAATTTTTCAGTTTTTCCGTTCGTCACAAAGAACCAGGAGATGAAATTTTCCAAAAAGTTGCTGCTCCATTCACTTCAATGTTAAAAAATAAACGAACAAAAGAATAAAAAATGTTCTTAGTACCAGCTTAGAAAAGACTGGCAGAGGCTACAGACTGTTCTAGAGAAACTCTGGCAGTCTAACATAGAAATACTCCGTTTACAAGTAAAATCCGGAATTCAAAATTTACTTGAGTAAAAAAGTATTGGCATCAAAAATGTACTTAAAGTACCAAAAGTAAAAGTGCTAGTTATGCAGAATGTCTCGTCTAAAATAGCAGATCTGCAAGCTCACTACGGGTCGCCATCCGACGCGTTCTGAGCTTGCAGATCGATATCGCTGTTTCCAAATAGCCAAAGTTTACATAGGGCTGAAGTGGTTAATGCATGTTTTTGCAATAATCCAAATCTACAAAGTAACCAGTAACTAAAGTTTTCAAATAATTGTAGTGGAGTAAAAGTATAATATTTGTCTCTGAGATGTAATGGCGTAGAAGTAAAAGTATAGAAAAATGGAAATACTCCAGTAAATAAAAAATACCTCGAAATTTTACTCAAGTACAGCACTTGAGTACATGTACTTGGTTACTTTCCACCACTGCCAACAAGTACTGTGTTGTTTCCGTTCCGGCTCGTCATCTCGGGCTGCTTCTTCGAGGCACGTCCGTCAGTCAAGGGCGACGGCATACCTCAGTGGAGGTGAGGAAGCGTGGATGTCCCTCAGTGTCCACTTTGCAGCAGGTGGAGGGCGGTGTGGCATGAATGAATGTACTTTCAGGGTTGTATAATGGGATAAAGAAGTCTTTGACAATCGCTTCTTTCTTCTCTCTCTCTCTCTCTCTCTCTCCAGGTTCTATTCTGAAAAAGGTTTTGCACACTGGCAACTCATTCAAGGTGAGAGGCTGTTTCACTCTCCACACACACACACACACACACACACACACACACACACACACACACACTTTACGTACAGTAGATTCTCAGAATGCTTTGTACTCTTTAGTCAGTGGTTCTCAAACATTTTCGTGCCAAGGACCCCCAAATTCATGTATATTTGGCCACGGACCCCCATCTGAAAATGTTTGGTGCCAGGGACCCCCCCAGAAGAGAATATTTGTGTTTAGAAATTCTAAATTATTCAGAATTTCCTAAAATAGCAGATGTGCAAGCTCACAACGCGTCACTTCGTGCCGCGTTATGAGCTTGCACATCTGCTATTTTTGAAAATCTTTGAAATATATTGAAAATGTAGAATTTTGTTAACACAAATCCTATAGCCAACTTTTAAATTGGAGGGGGTTCATTTTAATTATTTAATAATTTTAACCTTTATCCATATTTTATACGTTGGCTATTCAAAAATAGCAGATATACAAGCTCACAAGCTTGTATATTGCTACTAATTTTGTGTGGGGAAAGTAGACATTTTCAGGAAAAAAAATCCCATGACATGTTTTATATTTTTTACATTAAACTTTTTTATTATTATTAATTGTTCAATTCTGATTAAAATCTTAGTGTTTTTCCAATCATTTGGGGGAATTGGTCTCCACCAGAGGTTCTCAAACCCTTGGCCGTGGTTCCCCCAAGGCCATAGCTGCTGGCCGCTTGCCCCCCCAATGCAAAACGGCTTAAAAAAAATAAAGAAAAATAAATGAATATTAATTAAATGAATCCTCTCTCCCTGTGGTCTGTGTGCAGATCCGCTGTGAGGGGATCCGTCTCTTCCTGCTGTGGCTACAGGCGTTGAGGGACAACTGTGCGGAGGAGCAGTTCCTCATCTTCGCCTGCCTGGTGCCAGGTTTTCCCGCCGTGCCCTCCTCCAGAGGGCCGTGCACGCTGGACACCATCATCTACAACCCCTTCTCCAACCCTCCTGATGGTGAGACACACATTGACGCTTACATACTCTACTGTATTACACCAGGGGTCTTCAACGTTTTTCAGGCCAAGGACCCCCTAGCTGTGAGAGAGAGATGAAGCAGGGACCCCCCTCTATATTGTATAAAGTTTTGTTTTTACTTGGTCTGCTCTTTTTTCCCTCTACACCTATACCTCTTTGCCAAAAATAGCCAATCTACAAGCTCACAACGCGAGGCGTTGTGAGCTTGTAGATCTGCTATTTTGGGCTAAAGTTCTCCTCAGAAAAGGGATGCTAGGGTTCAAGTGGTTAAAGAATAAATCCTATCACACAAAGATTTGGCGGCCCCCCTGTAGTAACTCTGAGGACTCCCTAGGGGTCCCGGACCCCGTGTTGGAGACCCCCTGGTATACACACATCACATATTTTCTTACTACATCGGTGCCTGCAAATTATATGCAACCACTTTCAACCTGGCAACCGACCAGGGCATGTCGTTGTAGGCAAACATGTTTGCCAACATTTTTTGAAAATGTTTCAGAAATAGCTGATCGCCAAGCTCTCTAATTTCTCATACAAGGGCAACAGGCGGCCCAGAGGCCACATGCGGCCCGCAGATTAATATCGGAATACTGATATATTATTGATTTCAGCTGTTACAATTCTAAACAAACAAATGCAAACATGACCCGCTTTAATTACTTCATTCTATATTAGTAGCTTAATGACTAGTATAATCATTCTATTGTCTTTTTTTTAGTTAACAGAAGTATAACTAAATGCATTTTAAATTAAATAAAAATGTAACTTTTCAGGATTCCAATAGAAAATTTGCAAAAATTGCAGATCTACAAGCTCAAAACGCATCGCACTGCGACGCATTTTGAGCTTGTTATTTTTGCTACTTTTGTGTGACATAGAATGACGAAGTAGGGCATTAATTACGTTTAAATACGGCGATAAGAGTTTTCTGTGGGACAGTATATGCAACGTGGCCTCCTGGAGTGAGTGTGGAAATATAGTGGCCCTCTCTATCATCAAAGTTGTCGACAGCAACGATTATGTGTTTGTGTCCCAACCTATCTCTGAGCAGCCAAGGTGGTCCCTGAAGAGATCACCCCACTGGTCCCAGCCGTGGTGGGGGAGAAGGTGGCAGATGATCAGACCTGCTACATCCTCCAGACCATGCTCAAGTTCATGGTCATCCAGGTAAAAAAAAAGAAAGAGAAGGAAACGGCACAGTTAATCACTTGAACGCTAGTTTTCCTATTCTGAGCATTCTGTAATAGGCAAAGATTTGATGAAATTAGACGATCTACAAGCATTGCGACGCATTGTGTGATCTCGTAGATCAGCTATTTGCAGTGAAGAACTTTGGTGTAAAGGTACAGTTTTATTTGTATAGCACATTTCAACAACGAGGAAATTCAATGTGCTTTTCATCAAGCAAAGGAAACACAACTATACAATGACATTAGGATGTATAAAACTAAAAGAAGTAAAACATAACAGTTACAATGCAGAAGAAAAAGAAAAGTAACTCAATCAAAGGCAGCGGGCAGCAAACGGAAGGTCTTTTAGTTGTGTTTTAAAAGGAATACGAGTGGCAGCAGACCTGCAGTTTTCTGGGATTTTGTTCCAGATATGTGGTGCATAAAAACTAAATACCGCAAGGATAGACCCCTGGGGGGAGATACATTTGTTTTTGTTTTCAGTCGTGAGATTTTATTTTGATTTAATCCATGAAGGAACCACAGAGGAACTGTCCCCAGCAGCTTGTTGAGTGACCTTCATGTTGTCTGTGTGTCTCTCCTCCAGGCGTCCAGTTTAGAATGGAAGAACAAGGAGAACCAGGACTCGGGCTTCAGGTTCCTCTTCAGTCTCTTCAAGAAGTACTACCTTCCACACCTTTTCCCATCCTTCACCAAGCTCACTAACCTCTACAAGCCTTTATTAGGTAAGTACTGTGTGTGTGTGTGTGCGTGGATGCTTGGCAGTTCATCTGTACCTGAATACATTTTTAAATGCTATCTTTTAAGTTTTTATTACACAATACTTACCTTTTCAATCCTGCACCTGACAAATAACCCAAAGTATAAAAACTAATACAAACCAGAGCATGTGAGCGGACCGGGTGGAAATGCCGCACGGCGCTCCATGGGGCTGGTTTCACGCTCGCTATTCACTCATGTTGACCCACCCGCACTCTGCTCCCCGTCGCTCCGTCGCTCACGTTGATTTGCGCACCTCTAGCTCCATGCTCCGCTCAAACCGGGCCACTCAACAGTACAAAAAAATAAAATAAAAATAAAGTAGAATTGTGAATGAAATCTTGATCAAGGACGAGCGCTGTGCTCTGCTGGATGTCTGTGTGTCTGAGTCCGTGCGACCGGGCATGCTCAAACATTCGGTGCGCGGCCCCCGCCGGGGCGGCTTGGAGCGGCAGGCGGTCCTCGCTCCCAGTTAGTGCTCCAACCTTTTTACAAAACCAGCTCCACACTCACGTCAAAATCACGTTGCTCCACTCCTTGCTCCGCTCTCACTCCGCTCCGCTCACATGCTCTGATACAAACTAGCAAATCCGCTCTAAAAACGAATTAAAACTAACTGAATTAGAATTAAAATATTCAAAACGAACTAAAACAAAACTAAAATGAAAACTATTATAACCTTGGTGGAGAGAAGGCGTTGTTTCCTTTATCCATGAATGTTGTCTGCTGTGTCTGTCAAGCATGTCAACTTTGTAATTGGTTGTTTTCCTATTGTCTGACTGCATTGGCAGTGTTTATGTCTTTTGTACAAGGCATTCTTGTACTTCTGTTTATGTGGACATAAGTAAATATTTCAAATGTGTGTGTTGGTGTTTAATTAGGTAAAGACTGTACAGGTATGTGTGTTGGTGTTTGCTCGCTTTGCTGGAATGCTGCCGTAACATTATCATGGCCAGCAAGGGGGTTCATTTTCAACTGGAGAGTCATCCTTTGAGGTCTAGAATCTTAGATATTTTCTCAGAAGCACATCTAACTGTGTATTTGTTCAAATACAGTATGACTGCCTATTGAAAGGTTCATATTGACGCGGCGTGTTCTTTTGTCACGGCTACCAGTTAGTTGATGTGTGGGAGTCCTGACTGCTCCAGACCATAGTGAATAACTGCTAGCTTGTATTGGACATAAGACTAAAGGTGACTCTCCACCACGCAGATTACTTCAGGCAAAAGTTGGCATTTAAAGTTGGCATTTAGTTCAGCACAAACTGTCGTCCGACGTTAATGAGGACTCATTGTTACAGGCAGTGTTGCCATATTTTGTGAGAGAAATAAGCAACCAAGGTCTAAGAAAACAAGCACAAAAGAAGCAACTTAGGCCACATGAGCACTTTAAACCTATATGCATCGGTTATTTGAAAATAGCCGCTCTACAAGCACTACAAGCACAACGTGTCGTAGATCTGCTATTTTAAAATACTCTTGCAATAAAACGTGGGATATTTGGAATATTTCTCAAACATTCTAACACAAATGCACAAAACATTTTCATGAAAATATTTTAGAACCACTGGTTTAAATAATAATTAAAACATTTGGAAACAAGCCTAAATAAGCAACTACACTTTGGAAACAAGCCCAAAAAAAAGCTGCTTATCGGTGGAGAGTTGGCTTAGGATGTTCAGGTCAGGTAACCAGATGGGACTTTGTGTCCTGCAAAGATTCGACCTCCAGGCCTGGCTCAATGCACAGGCTTTGGAGCAGCGGTTCTCAAACTTTTTTGTGCCCCCAGGACCCCGAAATTGATATGTACTGTATTTCCCAAAATGTCCCAAAAGTTAGTGTTATAAATGCTTGTAGAAGCAAAAAGCTAAAACTAATAATAACATAATTATAGCCTTTTGTTCCTACTTATATTGATCCTAAATGACTGGCCATAGGGTCTATTTGCAGAATTGCCCCTGTCGTCCAGTTTCCCCAGCAGGCCTCATAGCATAGAGTGGATTCCATAAGCATATCGCTACTTGAGCTATTTGTGGTCAAAAGTGATTATTATTTTCCATGAATCTGTTATTAGTTGTCATTACACACGTATCCATGCCTTGGTGGTTGTACCACACAAGCCGCCACAGTCTCATAAATCATGTTTTGGGGTGAGAGTTAGGCCCAACTGCCAATTAAAGTGAGGTATTGGCCAATCACAGCACGTCTTTTCCGGGTCTTGGAAAGACACAGCTGTTGGTCTGTTTAGCAGACTACGGTGGCTCGTGTGGGACAACCAAGGCATGGATGCGTGTGTAATGACAACTATTACTATCACTTTTGACCGCAACAAATAGCAATCACAGCGCGTCCTTGCACAAGCTGTATAGGTTTTGGGATGACGCGGATATGCTACTTTTGATGCTTTTGTCTGACGCTGTAGTATGATCAAGTAGGGCGTTAATTTACGGAAAAAAAACACGAAAAAGCTAGAATATAGAGATACGAGGTTTCTGCCCCGACAGCAACGATATATAGAAAACAACACTTAGTCTTCATCACTGCTCCACGAGTCTTTAAAGGCAGGGTTCACCTCTGTGTCTGGGCCGCGGAGGACCGGGACCCATGCCAATATGTTACAGTCTTTACCTCCGCTGTACAGCTCCTGGTAGTCGGGGTGGAATTGGCAGCAGTCGACGTTGCCGTAGTGCCCTCTCAGCGTGGTGACCAGCTGCCCCGTATGGACGGCATACACCGCCACCGAGCTGCCGCACGGCACAAACACAAACTCTGTGCCGCCGCCAACGGACACCGTGAACTTCAGTCCCTTGCGACTCTTGTTGGACACTTTCCCGTAATTCACCAGCGTGTTCTCTCCCGTGGCGCTGTTCCACAGTCGCACACAGTCGTCCGTTCCCGTGGAGAGGAGGAACAGGCCGTCGCCGCTGAAACACAGGCCGTTCGCTCTGCCGCCGTGGGCTTTGTTCGTCGCCGCCGCCGCCTTCTCCGAGGCCGCTTTGGATTTGTCCCCGTTGTGCCGGTCTAGCGTGAACAGACTGCCGTTGGCCCGCCGCACGTCCCACACCCTCACCCCGCCGTCTGCGCTGGCGGTGGCCAAGATGTGCTCGCACCCGGGCGACCAGCGCACGGAAAGGACCTCGGCGCCGTGGCCTCGAAGAACGTGAACGCGCGAGCCCGACTTCAGGTCGCACAGCTGTACTTTGGGGTCGTCGGTGCCGACCGCGACGAGGCTGCGTTTCCCAGCGACGGGAGACATGTGATGACAGAAGACCTTTCCGTCGAACTGGAAGACTTCGGCGGGCTTCAGTGTCTCCGTGTCCCACGCCTTCATGGTCCTGTCGGAGGAGCTCGAGACGAACATGCCCGCGTCGTGAGGATACCACTGGACCGTCTCCACGCTGAACCGGTGGGCGTACCTGCTGGACCTGCCTACCGTGCAGACGGCCTTGCAGGTGTACTGAGGTTTCCCGTCGTGGTTCTCCAGGTCGTAGACGGCTATCGCGCCGTCCGCTCCTCCGGACAACATGTATTTGCCTTCCGTCACTTCGATGTCGATGGTATTGACGCCGCTGCCGTGGATTCTTTCCACGTCTCTGTCGGCGTTCAGTTCCAGGCTGAGAATCCTTCTGGTTGATTCTGCTCGTCTCAGACGTAGGGGGTCATCTAGTCCAGCCTGTCTTCCTGACAGAAAACCCAACATTATATCTGCCTACATAAAACCGGGAATAGTGTTATTCTGTCAAACACACACCGATTTTAAATGTAATTTCAACTCAAATGTAAAATATGTTTTCTTTTAGCTGCTGAGCCGACAAGCAATGTGCCTCTGGAACAGTCCCACAATTCTTTGGGCTTGAACCATCTGTGGGTTTCGACATGAAAGGCATTAAGCACGTTGCAGAGCTCTCTTGTGTAAAGGCCACCCCAGATGCAGATGATATCTTCTGTCAATACATCTGTGTGGTCATAGAACCTAGGAACCTCAAGAGGACATAAACCCTCATCCGTTTGTCATGGAGTTCTGTTGTGCACGCTGCTACTTTATATTGGTTCAACGGCACAAACGTCTTGCAAAACCCAACCAATCCGTGTAGCCGAGGGGTTTTGGTTGGCCAATTAGGGAAACCGATGCCTGTTGAATCGCCCTAATATGGTAGCCTCGCTCCCAGCCTTTTCTCATCTCAATCTTAAAATTGGCTAATGGGAGGGCGGGCGGACCTCTGACATCATTCTGACTCGGCCACGTCACTATGACAACATAAACAAACCACCGACACGTCACTATGACAACATAACCATAAACAAACCACGAGTCAGCTCCATATATGGGCACAAAAGTGGGCATGCCCATATATGGGAATATACTGATGACATCAGGAATCTCCATATATGGGCATAAAATGGACAAGGACTGACAGATACAGAGATCTCCTTATATGGGCATAAAAGGGACACAGACAGACAGGAACAACGGTACTCTGACACTATGACGACCTAATGCAGAGACTGTCTGTAGGGCAGAACCTTCTGTCGTATGTATGTACTTCCCCTGGAAAGTGTCTCTTTTTTTCCTGACCAATCACAGCACTCGTTTCATGCACGGAGAATGTAAACAGAATCTGTGAAGCCTCAATATCAGTGGTTCTCAAAGTGGAGTTCAGGGACTCTCAGGGTTATGTGAGGGGGTTCTAAATGGAGCCTTACCTGTTCCATTTTGTATACTGTCAGAGTTAAGGGGAGACCTTGAAATGGAAAGGTTAATGTATGTTTTGTAATAATATGATCTTAACACATCGACCGCCAGAGGTTAATCTCATAATGTACTCACCAGTGCCAAGGTGTTTTTGTTGTTTTTTAGTTTTTTTCATGTCGCCATAGATCTTGTTAAAATCCTTAAGATTGAGCTCTACACGGTCTGTTTACATCCGCGAGATCTCCCTGTATCTCCCAGTGAAGATCGCGTGTCAAACGGGGCATCCATGTTTGAGTTAGAGCGGATTACGTTAAACAGTGAAATGCGAGGAGAAAAAACTACAGGAAGAGAATTGAGTTTCAGTTTCGTCTGTAGAATGGGAGCGGGCGTGATCGTCAAAACCGGATCCCAAATAATTCTATTTCCTGTCATCAAACCGGAAACGGAAGTGGATCAAAAAAAATTCGAAAGTGCACCCGGACCGCGCATGCGCGAAAAGACCGCAGCCCGTAGGGCTACGGTCTCGGCGCTTAACAGTTGGATTTAACGGACCGTAGGACTACGTTCTTGGCGGTTAATGTGTTAATCATCAATGTTTTCAAATAATTGTAGTGGAATAAAAAGTATTTTTTTGTCTGCTACTGAGATGTATTGGAGTTACATAGAAGAAAAAGTATTGAAAATTGGAAACACTCCAGTAAAGTAAAAATACCTCAGAATTGTACTTAAGTATGGTACTTCAGTATATGTACTTAGTTACTATACACCACTGCCGTTGTTACACTCTCTCTCTCTCTCTCTCTCTCTCTCTCCCCTTCTCTCTCCCTCTCTCCCTTCAGACCTTCCTCATCACAGACCCAAACCCTTGTACGTCCCCGTGACGAGGAACAACGAGAGCACGTTCTGCACCCGGGACCAGTACCTGGCTCCCCGCGTGGCCTTCATCACCTGGCTGGTCACCTTCTTCCTGGAGAAGAAGTACGTCAGCGCCGCCTCCGTGGCGCCCGGCGCAAAGAACGGCACCGAGGTCCTCCCTAAACTCATCCAGGTGAGCGCTTCAGTTACAGTGTTGATTTTGACAGCAAATTTTGATTTAGTTTTAGTCATAGTCTTTTGAATAAAATTCTGTTTAGTTTTAGTTATATCTTAGTCACCTGAAATGTTTTACTTTTAGTCTAGTTTAAGTCGACTAAATCTACAGTTGATTTAGTCGACTAAAATGCATTTTGGCGGTGCCTTAATGGCGTCGTAATGGCTGATTTTGGCTGATTTTGAAAATATTATAAAATAAAATAAAAATATTTTCAGAGCGCAAAACCTCGTACGCGCAACCAAGCGTATAACGACTTGTCTTTTAGTTCTACTGGATCTCTTCTCCACTAGTCACTCCCAAACGTTTTAGTCTAGTTTTTATTTGTTGACGAAATTGTCAGTATATCTAGTCATAGTTTCAGTCATCATAGCTTAGTTTTTATTTAGTTTTGATCTAGTTTTCGTCAGTGAAAAAAAGGTGGTCGATTTTTCGTCATAGTTTTAGGCGACGAAATCAACACTGTTCAGTTATTATAGGGCCGCAAAGAAGAGTTAGATCCCTGGTTCCCAGCATAGGAGTGGTGGGAGACCCCCAAGGAGTCCAAATGGACCCTTATGTGTCTGTGTACCTCCGAGAGTGTACTAAGGGGTCCATTTGGTTCCGTTTGTACACTCTCAGAGTTAACAATAAAAAGGAGCATAAAAAGAACCCATTCAATCTGGGAACGCATACTGTCATTTTCGATTTTTATAGCAATAACCATTATTTTATTATTTAAAAATAGCAGATCTACAAGTTCGTAGTGTGTGTGTGTGTGTGTGTGTGTGTGTGTGTGTGTGTGTGTGCGCGCAGACTGTCACTGCAGGCAGCAGCAGTCAGGAGAAGGGGGGCTCGTCGGAGGCCAGCGAGCCCAACGGGCCGACCGGAGAGCCCGGTCAGAACCACTCTAACAGCAGCACGCTGTCGGACCGGCGGCCCAGCGACTCGTCCCTGTGCAGCATCGAGGAGGAGCACCGCTGCGTCTACGAGATGGTCCACACCATCCTGCTGTCCACCCGGGACAACGTCAACTTTGTCAACGAGGTCTTCCACCAGGTAGGGCAGCATTTTAGTGCATTCTCTTTGTCCCATTAAAACCGGGAACGCATCCGTGTCATCTTAGATTTCTTTGGCTTTTCAAAAATAGCAGATCTACAAGCTCATAGCACGGCACCGAGTGCCGTGCTATGAGCTTGTAGATCTGCTATTTTTGAAAAATCATGAACATTTTTGCAAATTTTGTAGAACTTTTTCAACTCAAATCTTTACTTCTGGGGGTCCCTGGAATAACATATTTTGAGATGGGGGGTCCGCGCCCAAACACATAATTTTGGGGGTCCTTGACATGAAAAAGTTTGAGAACCACTGATATAGTAACATATTTTTTTTTTTTTTAACTGTTAGGATTTAGAAGACATTGTAGAATTGGCCTCAGGCCTTAATGGGTTATTAGGACCCTATCTTGTGCGCCACCTTACCCCCTTATGCCCAAACGTTTTTGGCAATTTTTACTATCTTGAAAAACATTATAAAATAGTTCAAATAGCCGATCTACAAGCCCCACAACGTGTCGATATAGATCGGCTATTTTCATCTGTTGCCTTACAAAATGCCTTAAAAAGTTTAGGCATAAGGGGTAAGGCTGATCAGTGGTAAATCAGTGGTTCTCAATGTTTTTTTGTGCCAAGGAGCCCCAAATTGATATATAGTATATGGCCGCGAACCCCCGCCATCTGATAATGTTTTGTGCAAGGGAGGCCCCCCACAAGAGAAGTTGTGTGTTAAAAAAATAATTATATAATTATTATTCAAAAATCTATCAAACATTTTTGAGATTAAAAAAAAAAATGAGCATAAACATAAATAGCAGCAAGCTCGCAGTGACGCGCTGTGAGTTTGTATATCTGCTATTTTTGAATAGCCAAGGCTAGAATCTAAAATGACACAGATCCTTTCCCGGTTAAAGTCTTAATCCGGTTCGAGGCCGTGGAACCACGTTGCATTTTTAATGAGGTTGTCATTAGCTGTGATTTGTTGTGACTAGTAGGAGACTGCTATGTCACAACTTGTACTGTGTCGACCTCTGGTGCCCGTTTGTTAGAACTGCAGGAAGGGGTTATTCTGCTTGTGAACACACACACAAATACACACGCAGACCCTGCATGCCACCCTCAAAATGTAGGTTCAGTAAATAGTTCAAATTTGTCTGTAGACAAGGCTATGGTTCTGTGAATTTTCTAGACCCATTTGGGGGCAGAGACACACATTTACACGTTAATGTACGGGGGGGGGGGGGAAACACAAAAACGTGAAAACATGCATATGGAGACATGGAGGTTTCTAACCTGACTCCGCCGGATGGGGCGGTATTGAGTTCACATTAACCCTTTAAGACCTGAGGCGATTCTTAAAAATGTTTTCTAAATCCTAACAGTTTTTTGAAAAAAATCTAAAAAATATTTTTTTCAAGGATTTTCAAAAATAGCAGATCTACAAGCTCATAGCGCGGCACTCGGTGCCGCGCTATGAGCTTGTATATCTGCTATTTTTGAATAGCCAAAGACATCTAAAGTGACACAGATGCGTTCCAGGTCTTAATGGGTTAAGTTCACAATACAGTCTCCATCTGGGATCGCTCTGAGATTGGAGTTTACACCGACCCCGCGCCCCAGTCGAACCAATCAG
>NC_137621.1:12079700-12209267 GCF_963280865.1 Gymnoscopelus braueri
AACTATTGATAACCACTGATATACAAGTTTTTTTCAAAAAGACCTGTTAGGATTTAGAAGACATTTGTAGAATCCCCCAGAAGCAAAGATTTGAGTTACAAATGTTCGCTTTAAAAAACATATATATTCAAAGATTTGCACAAATGACCCCCCCCCCCAAAAAAAAAAATAGCAGATCTACAAGCTTGTTGCGCGGCACTCGGTGCCGCGCAACAAGCTTGTATATCTGCTATTTTTTAACACCGATAATGAACATTAATGACATTGAAACTTCCTACAGATGTTGGAGTGTCACGGTCACAGACGCACGTCCAGCTGGGGCAGGACGTACTCGTTCAGCAGCGCCGTCAAGCGGGGCTGTCTGACCGAGGACCACAACCGGGACGTCAAGGCTGGAGTCCAGTCCACACTACAGGTCTGTAGTCTGTCCCTATATAGTCCAGGGGTCTTCAATGGGTTTTTTTTCCAGGCCAAGGACCCCCTAGCTGAGAGAGAGATGAAGCAGGGACCCCCCCCCCCACTATATACTGTATAAGATTGTGTTGCAGGTTAAACTTTTTTATAGATTTTATACTTTCATAGACTTATTTGACAGCACTATCGTCAGTATATGTGACTTGAGTACAATGATATATGCCGCAAGTAGGCATTTGTCATTTTTCACTCTGGCGATGTTTCTCAGGTGATAGAATGATAGTTTTGTGACGTTTCTGATATGGGCCTCCACGTTGGTTTGTTCACTGTTGAGTGAGAAAACAGTGTTGCACATTAAGCTAATCATCTGGGGACCCCCACTGTTTTCAAAGTGTGGCACTTGAGGGGGTTCCAGGGGGTCCCAAGCAAAAAATGATTGATAGTTATTGAACAAATTGACCCGCTATAGGTCTTTCAGGAACCTTACAGGTCTGTAACTCAGAGTGGAAATGTTGTAACTCTTTGGCTAAGACACACATTTTTTGTCTCGCTACATCAAGCATTTGTCCTTGGACTGCAGTGCAAAATGTGATGCTTGTGTTCAGTGTGTGTGTGCGTGTGTGTGTGCGTGTGGGGGTGGGCGGGTGCGGGGCGGGTGTTTGTGACAACAGCAAGCCTGTATTTGAGTGCTGGTTTGTTGGTCAGGACTGTCTATCTGTCCACTCTCAGCCAATCACGTGGCTACATGTGACCATGCCAGGAGAGGAGCTTAGGTGTGCAGGGTGTGTCTTGGTTATTTGTACTTTCTAGCCAAGTGGAGTGGTGTGTGTATTATTTTGTCAGGTCATTACCATACTGAACTCGATAAAAATGTTACGTAGTAAATTCACATCCCAAGTGGTGAAACCGTGCCTCAATATGGACTGGCCCAAATGGGCTGAAGATGAACTTTATAGGAGTTTTGAAGACAGATGATGCTCTCCGGCTCCAAAGGCGAGGAACAGCAACAACAACAACATCAGATCTCACTGCTTGAAGAGCAATGCTGAAGCCTGACGTCAAGTTACACAGAGCAGGTATGTGATGGTTTTGTCACAAGTTTTTCTTTCATCTTCTATAGGCTATATACAACAGTGATTCCCAACCTGTGGGGCCATGAGTAAATATTACAAGTGGGGCCCGCAAATGCATGGCAAAAACACTAAAGATTATATTGATAATTAACATTGACGTTAAAACAAAATCATGGTATGTTTTCTTTAAAACCTTGAAAAAAATGTATTATTGTGATAACGGCAAATAGGAACTTAAGTATATGACGTTATCTGACCACTGGTCAGATTTCTAAGTGGGCCCTGATCCAGAAAAGGTTGTGAATCGCTGGGCTGTACCAGATAAGGAAATGTTACCGTATATTAACACTGGACAGAGTAGAGGAGTATACTTATTTCTCTGTGTATATAATATATGAGAGAGAGAGAGAGAGAGAGAGAGAGAGAGAGAGAGAGAGAGAGAGAGAGAGAGAGAGAAGAGAAGAGAGAGATGAGAGAGAGAGAGAGAGAGAGAGAAGAGAGAGAGAGAAGAGAGAGAGAGAGAGAGAGAGAGAGAGAGAGAGAGAGAGAGAGAGAGAGAGAGAGAGAGAGAGAGAGAGAGAGAGAGAGAGAGAGAGAGAGAGAGAGAGGTGTGTCTGTGTGTGTTTGAGTAGCATGTACTAGTTATAAGATCATCATTTCCTGGCAGACAGTGTTGTACAGAAGTGCAATTTTGGGATACTTTTGCTAAGGTAAAAGTATTTCAATATTACAAGTAACTTTTTTTAATTTACAAAACATACAATTGTGAACAAATATAGAAGAATCCGAATAGTTTTTCTTTGTTAATTGTGCAAATGGCAATACTTTTGTATTTTTACCCAAGTCAGATTTTGAATACAGGCCTTTTACTTCACTATCAGTACATTTTATATTGTGGTATTGCTACTTATACTAAAATGCGAGTAAAGATTTTGCCATAATAACTACAATGGATCCAATGGAACGCAGGTTCTTTTTTCAATTATCTGAAAATCAAATGTTTTGGACATTATATTCCTCCTATGCTGTATTAACTGGCTAAATGGTGCAACAGACTCAAGGCATAATGTATCAATTTGAAGAAAGAAGTAGTACAAGGTGCTTTTAAAATGAGAACTACTGTCGGCAATACAACACAGCTTGCATGTTATTTTAATCCTTTTATGGTTTCTTTATCTTTCCCATAATTCTCCATCCCAGATGTCTCTCCCTCCCAACCACCAGTGAAGAAACATATCAACTGTGAGCAGTGTGGGAAACGGTTCAGCCATAGAGGTAGTCTCAACCGTCACCAGAGAATGCATGCAGGAGAGAAGCCCTACCAGTGTGATAAGTGTGGAAAACAGTTCAGCTGTAGAGGTAATCTCAAACAACACCAGAGAATGCATACAGGAGAGAAGCCCTACCAGTGTGATAAGTGTGGAAAACGGTTCAGCCGTAGAGGTAATCTCAAACAACACCAGAGAATGCACACAGGAGAGAAGCCCTACCAGTGTGAGCAGTGTGGGAGAAAGTTCAGGACAAACGGTCATCTCAAAGATCACCACCAGAGTTTTCATACAGGAGAGAAACCCTACCACTGTGACCAGTGTGGGAGAAAGTTCAGCCGTAGAGGTAATCTCAAACAACACCAGAGAATGCATGCAGGAGAGAAGCCATACCAGTGTGACGAGTGTGGAGAAAAGTTCAGGACAAAAAATCATCTCAAAAGGCACCACCAGAGTTTTCATGCAGGAGAGAAAACCTACCAGTGTGAGCAGTGTTGGAGATGGTTCAGCACTAACGATGGCCTCAGATCACACCAAATAATGCATACAGACAACTACTACTACTGTGACCAGTGTAAGAAATGGTTCAGACATAAGAGCTCCTTAAAGAGACACACGCAAGCAATTCACTCTTGAAAGAACAGTTTAAGGGTGCAGTCACACCAAACTTTGATTCTGCCAATGCAGCGGATTCTGCCGATGCTTTTCAATGAGAACAGAGTGTTTTTTTTGCAGAAATTTGTGAATGGCAACAAACCGCTCCGTTCCCATTGAAAAGCATTGGCAGAATCCGCCACATAAGTAAGCCTTGCGGAGCCTGGTGGCCCATAGGGCAGGAGCCCATGTTTCTGTTGTGTGAGGCACCTTGATGTGCAAGTACAGCCCCTGGACATGATGATTATATGACGCAGGTACTTACCTCCAATCCAAACCTTGATCCTGAGTGCCAAGCATTGGGTCCCATTTTTTTTAATAGTCTTTGGCATGACCCGGCAGAACCCCGACCTCCCAATTGATTCGCACAGGCAGAATCAGAAGTTCTATTTCAAATTGTGTGACAGTTTTCAATGGAGAAACATGTTAGACTCTCCATGTGTATTGAGCTATGCTAGACCGATTGGCTGATATATGGCCATTATTTTACTTCTTTTTTTTTTTTACAATATTGGTATCAGCAACTATACAGCCGATGTGTCGCAAATTTTTTTATCACTTTCAACCCGGCGTCCCTAATCTGGCCATGTTGCTATAGAAACTTTCCAAATCTTTTAAAAAATGTTCAAAAACTGCTGACCTACAAGCTCATGCGTTAATTTTGTATGTAAGAAAAAGTTCATTTATTTATTGTTTTGCTCATAAGTTAAATGTTCTCAAATAGAAACTTTAATTAAATTTGTAAAAAAAAGTTTAATTGATTAGGAAAGGTTGCACTTTGATAAAACATTGGTCAAAACATCAGTAATCAGTGGGTCTGGATACAAAATCAGGATCGGCATCGCACCCAAATATCTGCCATTGTGCGGCCTCTAGGGCAAGGGTTCTCAAACTTTTTTTAGCTAGCTCACGACCCAAAAGAGAAATTAGCCATTTGCCCGGCACCCAAACTAGTGAAAAATAGCCGATCTAAAAGCTCACAACAAGGCATTGCGATGCGACTCGTCGTGAACTTTTTATTTATTTATGGAATTTCTTAGATGTTTTATTTATTCATGAAAATCTTTTGAAAAATTAATTTTAATACAAAATGTTTTGATAATTGCGATTTTGTGATTTGTTTCTGAAATAATGATGTATATATGTTTTAATTAATTTAGACCTGAGGCCGATTTAAAAAAATCTAAGCTTTCAGAAATTCATTTTTTTAAATACATAAATATAATACATAATACATAAATAAAAAATCCTGTTGCTATATACATAGCAACATCTAAAATGACACAGATGCTTTCCCGGTTTTAAACGTATAGGCTTTTGATTTCATAAATCAATGTTCAGCGACATTGCTATTCTTTCAATTTTTTTCTTTTCTTTTTACTATCTATGGAACTATTATGTGAAGAAACACCAGTGGTATCCTTTTAATGTCAACATCAACAATTATTTCAATTTGTATATTATGTATCTTGTGATTTGTTACCTAAAATATAGTTTGCCTTGGCTTAGATCAGCCTTAATGTGTTTGAATGTAAATCTACAGTATATTCATATCCTCTTCCTGTATACTGACTCACAGATGTCTAGAACATCTAATCTTTTTCAGCTTTTCATTTAAATATATTTTTATTCTACTCTTGTATTGTTTTATCCAAGTTACATTTCTTATGTATGAAAACTAAAATTGATTTTAATTCTGATTAAACTGTTTACTGAAATTGAAAGTATGCAATGAACATTTTCCTTATTTTTAGACATTTAATTAATGTTGTTGTTCAAAACAAGTCTCCAGTGAAGTGAAACTGACTTACAGTCCCTTGGAATGAATACTTCATTAAGCATTACAAAGCTTTCAACTGCAGAGACGGAGACAGACAGAAAGCAGTATATTTAAATCAGAATAGCTTGTTATATGTTATACAATATTATCTAGGTCAGATGAGTACATTTCACCAACTGCAAAGAAATAACCTTACAATTACAGAAAGCATTAGAAGTCAGTTGCAGCAGATGAACATCACAATTTAAAACCCATCCAATCTCTCAACAAAAAAAAAAAAAGTTTTTTTTACAATATGATTCTATAAAAATAATCTAATTGCATTCTGAGATAAGGGCAGGGTTCATCGCCATGCTGGCTTGTGGTGGATATTTTTGTCAAAATTAAAATTTTGCCACAGACATACAAAATGAGCAGACAATAATATTACCAGAAACACAAAGAGCTAGCCCTGAATTACCATAACAGGTCTGTAACTAATTTCTCATGTCTTACGCATCTTCCTATTTTTCATCTCTCTCCTCTTGCTCCTTCTTATTCCTCCTCTAAATGACCAGCTGCACAGCAGCTATAACTGTAAATGTTTCTGTTGCCTTCATTTTAATGTACCGACCTCAAACACACAGGCTGGCAATAAAAGGTCATTGTAATTCCCAATGCAGGCCTGAATTTTCCTCATCTCTATCATTGTGTGGACAAACACTCACAGGAACTTCATAATCTACATTGATCTCTTTCTTTGATGCATCTTAACTGGATTCCTTCCATCAAAATGACAAAAGAGTGAAACTTGTTGCCTTTGGTTTCCTTCAATATTTAACATTCTTCAGTCCTTCAGGTGTCAAAGGGTGTACAGTCAGCTGACACTGACATCAATCCAATGTATGATCTTCTCTCACATCGAGTACTGTTTCACAAATTGGTCTTGCAGAGGTAACACTCAAGCCCCTAGAACAGCTATATAAAAGGGACATAATATGATTTTTAAAATAAACATAGGTACCATCACTGCAGCATCCTAAAGACAATATAGGTTTTTTGTGTACCTTTGATAACTGGAAGCTCTTTGAACAGGCATGTGTCATGTATAAAACCTGACATGGTTTATACCCGCCTTCTATGGAGGAATTTATAAAACGGAAGCCCGACAAGGGCCTCAGTACAAGGGCAGTACAAGCTTTTTCATAGCTAAAGAACAGAGGCTCATTGTCTCATAATTTGCCACAAGCTCACAACGCCTCGCACTGCGAGGCGTTGTGAGCTTGTAGATCGGCTATTTTCACAATGCTTGCCTCTTACAAGATATTTGACCATATCTTATTAAAAAGGTCTTAAAAGTCATTAAATTGTAACTTTAGAAATGTACACACTTATACTGTATGTTGGTTTGTTTACTGTTGAGTGAGAAAACAATGTTGCACATTAAGCTAATCATCTGGGGACCCCCACTGGGGGTCCTGACCCCCAGTTTGGGAACCACTGCTATAGGGACAACTAGCAGCATATAAGACAAATTACAGGAGGCTATCAAGGACCATTGGTTTTCAAAGTGTGGTCCGGGGACCCCCCGGGGGCCCTTGAGGGGGTTCCCGCAAATTGACCCGTTATAGGTCTTACAGGAACCTTACTTGTAACTCAGAGTGGAAATGGTGTAACTCTTTGGCTAAGACACACAGTTTTTGTCTCGCTACATCAGGCATTTGACCTTGGACTGCAGTGCAAAATTTGATGTGTGTGTGTGTGTGTGTGTGCGCGTGTGTGCGGGTGGGTGTGTGACAACAGCAAGCCTGTATTTGAGTGCTGGTTTCTTTGTGGAAACACACGGTCGCAGCGGGCAAAACAAGCCTTTCTTTGCATTTTTTCAGACAAACAAACACGTCTACACTAGTGTTTGTGTCTACATAGTCAATCTAACGCTAAAATCAACGCCAAAGTCCGACATACACAAAACAGGTTTCATGAAAATAGCAGATCTACAAGATCACAACGCGACGCCTTGTGAGCTTGTAGGTCGGCTATTTTGGATTTCTGCACAGTGTAACATTACTGTAAAAATGAATGAATAAACAAGGATACTGTAGCAACATTAATGAAACGCTGCTACTTATGGGCGGTACTCTGGTGCGTGAAACTGGAGAACAATGCCTAGCCAGGCCAATCGAAACCTCTATGCAAATGCTGGACATGAATGTTCAACCCCCAAAATACACAAAGAAACTCTCTTACAAACAGAGGCATGTTCACAATCTAATTGTAACCATTTAATGACTATAAAACGGCTTTCTGATAGAATACAAACCTTCTTCAACATTCGAACTGTGTCAATATGAAAAAATAAAAGAAAAAACGCAAATCTATTATTAAATGTTCTAGTCTTTCTCAACTGGCGACATGAGGAAGGTTTCACCAGTAGCGGACACATATGTTGGACTTATGTTAAAGGGTTAGTTCACCCCCAAAATGACTTTTTTTCCTATCGATTAGTCACCCCATGCAGACTTTAATTCATGGATATAATTTTTTGTTTTTGTCGCATTCCTAAGACAATAAATTGACCGGCAGTGGGAGTGGCTTAGGAATGTGACAAAAACAAAACAAATATCCATGAATTCAAGTCTCCATGGGGGTGACTAATTTTTTGGGTGAACTATCCCTTTAATGTGTATTTTCCAGACATCTAACCACTTAAACCGACAATACTTAGTAAACCTGACCTTTCACTTTGTACTTGGTCTGCTCTTTTTTCCCCTCTACATCTAACCTCTTTTCCGAAAATAGCCGATCTACAAGCTCAGTTGTGAGATTGCAACTCGGCTATGTTTGGCTGAAGTTCTCCTCAGAATAGGGATGCTAGGGTTCAAGTGATTGATGTAAAAAAAAATATCCTATTAAGGCTAAAAGTGATAACACAAAAAAGTCCTTGGGACTTGTTTTATGCTAGGTTGATGAATTGAATACATAAGACCACAATGGAAACATTTACACACTAATACATGTTATCAACAAGTACAAACACTATGTACAAAGGAGAAAAAGGAAGGAAACAGCAGCAGTGTACTGTACACCTCCTTTTTGATGGGAATTTACATTTCTCTCCCCTTGTGGTCTCCTGATAAATGTGTTTTTCTGGCCAATTTTCTACGTCACGACGTGTTTGAAATGTTTCCAACGGGACATTGTTTTGACGTCGTTGTTGCAGGTGTTCCTGACCAACTCGTCCAACGTCTTCCTGTTGGAGCCGTGCCAGGACGTGCCAAAGCTGCTGGACAACCAGGTGGAGGTGTGCCGGGGCGTGCTCAGCATCTACCGCCACATGATCATGGAACACACCATGAACACACAGACATGGTCAGTGGAACACGCACACACTCATGGACACGCACGCACACACACACACACACACACACACACACACACACACACACACACTACACTCATGGATTAACCCATTAAGACCTGGAACGAATCTATGTCACATCTTTGAGCTAAAAAGCATTATTTTACACTTTGGCTATTCAAAAATAGCACATCTACAAGCTCATAGCGCGGCACCGAGTGCCGCGCTATGAGCTTGTAGATCTGCTATTTTTGAGAAATCGTAAAAATTTGTGCAAATCTTAATTTTTTTTTTTTTAAAACAAACATTTATAACGCAAATCTTTGCTTCTGGGGGGTCCCTGGAACAAAATATTTTGAGGTGGGGGTCCGTGGCAAAATACATATACTTTTTGGGCGTCCTTGACATGAAAAAGTTTGAGAACCACTGACATAGTAACACATTTAAAAAAAAAAAAAACGTTTTTAGAAGACATTCTAAAAAAAAAGACATTTTGTAGAATCGGCCTCAGGTCTTAATGGGTTAGTTCTCAGTCGCCACGACTGTTTTCAGTCATTTGTACTGACTTCTATGGAAGCGTGTCATTCACCGAAAATAGACTAGCTACAATAGTTGTAGATAGCCTATTTTCATTCTGGGCTTGTAGAATGGCTGTTTGCCATTTCTGAAAATGTTATAACAATGTATTTTAAATCTTCACCCATGATGACATAGGCCAAGCTGAAAGAGGTTAAGTCTGTCTGTGGGTTTTATAAATATTTAAACATTGACGAGTATTAAGAAGAGCTTGTGACTAAATAATTGTACATCTAGCCTATTTTCGGTTATTGGTCATTTTAAGATTAAAGAGTATTTGAAGGGGTCAAACTAGACAGGTTTTTTTCCTGGTGGGGGTGGGGAGATGGAGATGGGGGTCTGCGGCCCATTACATAACATTTTGGGGGCCCTTGACATGAAAAGGTTTGAGAACCACTGCTTTAGCCAGCATCCTCCTTATAAGAGCAACACCCTCTGCTTGTTTGTGAGTACTGTAGGCTAACTATCATATTCATGGGTTTTGTAGTTATCATTTATTTTATACTCAAGGCTCCAGAACATGAAGGGATGTTTTTCAGTAAAAGTGGTGGTATTAGGGCTTGTTTGTTTGTGTGTGCCTCGATGGAGCGGGGCGGTAGACTATCTGCTATCTTGCGTGTCGGTTGTGGTGGGCCGGTCTGGGCCAAAATGTCAGGGCCGAATTTTTGACCCAGTCCAGCCCTGGACTCCCTTCTCTCACGACAACAACAACCGGATTCATTCTCCGTGTGGAAAACAGGGACATGTGCGACATACCGTATTTACTATCCAATATAAAAACCCACTTTACTACGACCCAAAACGGCTGCAGCTGCCCTATTTTCTCAAACTATCAGTCGCAAGAGGAACATACCGGCCCATTTCAGCATATAAACACACCAGTCCTAATGGAAACTGGGTGAAGAGGTGAAAACGTGGCACTGGGAGACCAGATGATCATCCAAATACACTATCAGCACAACACAGTTAATGTATGCATTGGTAATAGTGGCATGTTTGTCTAGCAAAATGATTATCTGTCAGACATTCCATGAAGCAAAATGAAATCCTGGTGTGAGGTCTGGTGAACATACAAAATGGTAAATGGGTGCATTTATCTAGCGCCTTTTATCCAAATCATTCTACTATCGGTGATGTTGCAAGATTTTCAATGTAATGTGTCCCGGGACCTTACGGGTGGTCTTGTATATGGGTCCCAGACATTTTTGCAAAATCAAAATGATTATTCTACGGTAGATAGGTGCTGTTTTGGGTTAAGAAATAATCTGTGTCAGAAATGTGGGATGCACAGCTAACATGAATGGGTGCATTACATTCACCCATTCACACTGAGATATATCAGATATATTGTGAAAATTGCAGATCAAGGCGTTGTGAGCTTGTAGATCGGCTGTTTTTTTGTATAGTTAGTTTGTTGATTACTTTTGATGAAGTAATGGTATTTTTCTTTGCTGCCTTCCACACATGAAGTTCCTCACTGAAAAATATGAAAGCATTGAATTGCTTTCAATTGAACTGAAGTAAGTGTGTGTGTGTGTGTGTGTGTGTGTGTGTGTGTGTGTGTGTGTGTGTGTGTGTGTGCGTGTGCGTGCGTGTTCTACAGGGAGCAGCTGTTGCAAGTGCTACTGAGGATCACTGAGGCGGTCATGAAGAGACCGCAGGAGAACCAAAGAAAAGACTCCTTTGCTGAGAGTTTAGCGTCCATTCTCTTCAGGGTCAGTTTCCATGTGTTGTACATGTCTGTGTTGTCCACCAGAGGGTGCTGAAAATGGCCCAAACTAAATAGATGTCAATCAAATGAGAGGCAATAATCCTCTGCCTTTAATGAAAATAACTGTGTATAATAAAGTGTTTCCCTTTTATTATGAAAGGACAGTTTTAAAGAGACAGGAAAGTGTGGGGGGGGGGCACCTGCAACACAGGTCACCAGCTAGAATCAACCCGTATAAAAGACTATCGGGGTTATTATAAAATATAAAAAATCTATTCAATTTCTTTGCTTTGATTTGTTGATATATGATAAATAAATAAATAAAATAAAAACACGCTTCTCGATTATTTGATTCATGGAAAAAGTAATCGAATTATCGCTAAGAAAATCATGGATAGTTGCAGCCCTAGACTAGAACTGTGGCCAAAATGAGCTGAACTATAGTATCTGTGTACAGCTCTACATATAGACACATTCACACAAACCAGCAAACGTGGGTCCAGGATAGATCTTAAATTAACCAGTGTTTTGTCACCACTAACCAGTGCTGTAAAGTAACTAAGTGCATTTACTCAAGTACTGTACTTAACTAACATTTTTAGGTATTTTTACTTTACTGGAGTATTTTCAATTTTCAGTACTTTTTCTTCTACTCCACTACATCTCGGAGGCAAATATTGTACTTTTACTCCACTACAATTATTTGAAAACTTTAGTTACTAGTTACTTTGCACATATAAATTATTACATTATAAAACATGTCATACATGAACCACTTTAGCCCTATTTTATACCTAGGCTATTTGAAAATAGCAGATCTACAAGCTCACAACGCGTCGCGATGCGACACGTTGTGAGCTTGTAGATCTGCTATTTTCAAACATTTTAGTACTTTTATTTTTAGTACTTTAAGTATATTTTGATACCAATACTTTTGTACTTTTTTTCTCAAGTAAATGTTGAATTCCGGACTTTTACTTGTAACAGAGTATTTCTATATTGCAGTGTTGATACTTTTACCAAGTACAAAATGTGTATACTTTTTCCACCACTGGTCACCACTAACGTCCTCCTCTCTCTCTCTCTCTCTCCCTCTCTCTCTTGTGGTGGTCTTGGTGTTGGTTTGTGTGTGTGTGTGTGTGTGTTCAGACCATCATCGTGGCGTGGGTGCGCGCCAACCTGTGCGTGTTCATCTCCCGGGAGCTGTGGGACGAGCTGCTGGCCGTGCTGTCGTCCCTGACCAGCTGGGAGGAGCTGGTGACGGAGTGGGCGGGCATCATGGACTCGCTGACGGCCGTGCTGGCACGCTCCGTCTACGGCCTGGACATGACCAGCCTGCCCCTGGACAAGCTCAGTGAGCAGAAGGAGAAGAAGCAGAGAGGACGAGGTGAGAGGGAGGAGGAGAAGAGGGGTTCTCTGTCAAATATTTAGTTTTGGTGTCTGTCCGATATATTGGTTTGGTTGATAGATTTTTTTTTAACCTGGTGTCCCTATTATGTCAATATAGGCATTTTCAAAAATACCAGATCTAATAGCTCACGACGCGTTGCATTGTGACTTGGTACTCAAAGTATATTTTGATGCTAAAACGTTTGTACATTTCAAGCTCCAAAACTCCCACACACACTTACACTTTTTATACTACATTTTTTTATTCATAATGTTTCAGTGTTCAACAACAAAAACACAATAAAATTGTTAATCGCAATATTTATTTGTGTGACAATTAATCGTCATGTAAAAATAAAATGTCATAATGGTCAGGCACGTGCACAGATAGACTCTAGGTGGTGCTAGAGCACCTGCCCTTTGCCCTCTGGACCAGAAGTGCCTTTTTTTTTTTTTTAACACATCTGCATCAGACAGCATATGGCTATTGAAACAAATACATATGCAATTACGACGTACAAGATGTGCCTGTAATAAATATCACTACTAGGGCAGCCGGCGGTTCCACGCGCCGCACAAGGTGCCCTTTTTTTTTAACTTGACCACCTGCCCCTCAAAATGTCTGTGCACGCCACTGATAATGGTGACAGCCCTCTATGCCTGTGTGTTTTTTCAGGAGTGATCAGCGAGTCCCAGAAGTCTGCGGCGGTGGCTCGCTCCTTCTCGCTGAGCTGGAGGAACCAGCAGGGGGGGGAGCAGGGGGGTGGCCCCGGGGGGGTCCAGGAGCCCATCATGAGGTTCCGCTCCGCCACCACGTCAGGGGCCCCCGGCGTGGAGAAGGCACGCAACAACGTGCGGCAAAAGGCCTCCGGTAAGCAAAGCAACCCGACCCCGGGGTTCAGCCGCCATGTCAAAGCAGGCATTGAGGAACATCAGTGATTCACAACCTTTTTAACGCATCTCTGTCATTTTAAGATGTCTTTGGCTATTCAAAAATAGCAGATATACAAGCTCATAGCACGGCCCGAGTGCCGCACTATGAGCTTGTAGATCTGCTATTTTTTTTTTGTATCTTGAAAATGTGTGCAAATCTTTGAATATATACTTTCTTTTTTTTTTAAGCGAACATTTGTAACTAAAATCTTTGCTTCTGGGATTCTACAAATGTCTTCTAAATCCTAAAGATTTTTTTTTTTTTTAAACTTATGTTGCTATAATATTGATTAATTGAATGATTGAAAATGTTATTAGGCAAAAGAATGTAAAACAACACAGTTACATTTATAATACTTTTGTCTAAAAGGTCCGACCAAAAAGGTCCTTGCGGACTTGTTTCCGTTGGGGTCCTAATATCAGTGGTTCTCAAACTTTTTTCCCTCAGGACCCTCAAAATGACCCTCAAAATGATATGCATTTGTCCGCGGACCACCCCTATCTCAAAATATGTTGTTCCAGGGACCCCGAAGCAAAGATTTGAGTTTCAAAATGTTCGCTTAAAAAAAAAAAAAAATCAAACATTTGCTCACATTTTCACAAATTTTCAGAAAATAGCAGAGCTACAGAGCTTGTATATCTGCTATTTTTGAATAGCCAAAGAAATCTTAAAATGACACAGATGCGTTCCCAGTCTTAACGAGTTGACAGCAGAGCTGGACGGACAGGAGACCAAAACCGTGTGGGTCTTCTTTGTCTTGGGATTTTCTCTATTAACATTCTGCCCATAGATTATATTTAGGACAAGGAAGACAACCGCTCGCTACTTAGTGCTATACTTAACACCCCCCCCCCCCCCCCCCAACCCCCCCAATCGCTCAACTTTATAATTAGCCTGCCACCGCCTCATCAGATAAGAGGCGTCTGTGTCGTTGTCTGAATTGAACCGCACGATGACGACGAAAAAGCCGGCTTTCTGACACACACTGTTACAGAAGGGGAAGTGTGCGTGTGTCTGTGTGTGTGTGTGTGTGTGTGTGTGGGTGTGTGTGTGTGGGTGTGTGTACACGTACGTGTGTGCCTGACAGGGGGAAACATGTTGACATTGGCCGGTGACATGTTATAGAGGAACAATGGAGGCCATCTGCTGGCCCTCTTTTGTCTGGCCGCGCCGGAGCCTTTCAGAGGCACCTGGAGCTAACGTACACACACACACACACACACACACACACACAGACCTGTCTGGAAGGCTTTCATATGCAATCAATACAGTATCTGGCCCAACACAGTGGGTGGCAGGCTGACGCCAGGCCGCCACCCGACAGATAATGTTATCAGTAATGTAAGCCTCCACAAAGTGCCACTGAAAACATTTTGACGCCGGGTCTCACTGATGAATGAATGCAAGCGCTGGGTGAGATAACGCCACAACGTGTCATACTCGTTAAAAGACGTTTGTAAAAAGGCTGTTTGTTACTCGGGTGTTTTTTCATGTACCCCCGCACTGGGTTCTCAAAGTCTGGTCTGCGGGACCACCAGGGGGTCCAAAAAATAATGCATTTGCAACTTATATCTTTGCTTCTGGGGATTCTACAAAGGTCTTCTAAACAGTTTTCTGAAAAACGTATGTTGCTGTAATATCAGTGTTCTCAAACCTTTTCATGTCAAGGACCCCCAAAATGATATGTATTTGGCCGTGGACCCCCCATCTCAAAATATTTTGTTCCAGGGACCCCCAGAAGCAAAGATTTGAGTTAAAAATGTTCGCTTTAAAAAATATGTATATTCAAAGATTTGCACACATTTTCCAGGATTTAAAAAGAAATAGCAGATCTACAAGCTCATAGCGCGGCGATCTGCTATTTTTTTTTGCTTGTAGATGTGCTATTTTTTGAATAGCCAAGGAAATCATAAAATGTACACAGACGCGTTCCTGGTCTTAATGGGTTAATAGAGAAAATCCCAAGACAAAGACCCACACGGTTCGGTCTCCTGTCCGTCCAGCTCTGTTGTTAACGTCCCAAGTCCCGTTGTCTCCACGCAGGCCGAGAGCTCAAAACAGATGCAGGAGGAAGTGTGTTTTTTTAGAGTGTTTATTGTGTTCTGTTTGTTTATATTTGCACTGTGAGCAGACAGTCGTGAGCGAAACATGAAACAGTTCGCATCTCAAGTTCCCTCGTTCTCTTTCTCCTCCTCCTAATTGGATTTCTCTCACATTGATCTTCAAACGCCCCCCCGGCCCACCGTGTACCTCTTCGCCCGCTCCTCGACAGTAGACCCCGCACATCAATTGCATAGTGGTGTTTTCATAGTTTCATTAAGGGTGTAATTAATGCTTATTAATATGCATATAAAACGTGGTAACTGTAGCAAGCTGTGGCAACGCTGATCTTATCTACCTCTGGAGGAAGACGCAATTAAAGTTCAGCACACACACACACTGAAGCCTAATTTGTACTGTGTCGCTCACCTAAAAAGAATAGATCTACAAGCTAACAATGCATCACACACCCCTGTGCGATGGTGTATGAATTAAGCTATGGAGTCCTTCCCTTTCATTGCTCACGTTGAGATTAGGCCTCAAGTGTCATCCACGCATAATGACAATGCCTCTGCATTGGAAATTGTCAAAGCGTGGCCCGTGCTCATGTATGCAAATACATCTTAATAATGTTCTGAGAGGATTTTGTCCTGATGAGCCAAAGGAGCCTCAGAATACATATTTTCTGGCGGTAGATACCATGTGTTGACGTTCAGCTATAGTTGGTACTAAAAGTAACCACTTGTCCGAATTTATTATAAACATCAGAAAAACTTATTTTTTATACCAAAAATAGTCGATCTACAAACTCACAATGCGTCACACTTCCACGCGTTTTGGGCTTGTAGATCAGTTATTATAAGGCATGAAATTGGGGCATAATCCCTCGCTTGAGAGACAAATCCACTCTGTTTCCCGGTCTAGCCCAGGCGCCAGAGAACTAATTAAACTAAAGTCTTAGAAACAAAAGCAATCCCCCCCCGCATTAATTAAGTGTCTTAAAAATGCAGAGTGTCACTCATTATTTCTTATTTGTTTGTGTTTTTTTGTTTTTGAAGATTTAATGAAAAACAGGGGCTTTTTATGATGTACCAATTGTGGCGGTTCGAGGTTGCTTTGTTGAGGTTAAGAGCCCTCGAGTGACAAATTGAAACGAGTGCGTGGCTGTTAATGTATTCTCACTTCTTAGATGATTAATTTCCTGTCTCAGTAACTTCACTCTGGATTTTTCTTCTTTTATTTTTTCCATTTTCTTTACTCTGTGGAATCGTATTTGAGGTTAATTTACATTTACATACTGTTATGTCTGTTCAGTTTTTGACTGGTACAGAATGTCTTCTTATTTGAGTGAATGTTACTTTTGGTGCTGAACAATTCGTGTTATTTGGAACAAACAAACAAACGAACAAACAAACAATTACGAACCTTTTAACTTAGTGAAATTAAATGTTTACTGGGGCAGGAAAAGAGCTAATGAAAAAGTTAATTCAGTGCAATTAATTTATAATGTGTTAATGTGGCTTTATTTGTATAAGCAGTAGGTTATAAAAGCCGTTGATTGGTTGCCATACCTCTTGTCACAACCTAAAGTATGTTTTACACTTCATGACAGAATCAGATTCAACTTCATCGTCACAGCACAGGTTTACTGGTGTAAAACAGTGGGTGAAATTGGTTTTTGTGCAAGCTCCATAAGTTTTGTTATTTCCAGTGGTGGAAAGTAACTAAGTACATTTACTCAAGTACTGTACTTAGGTAAAATGTTGAGGTACTTTTACTCTACTGGAGTATTTCCAATTTTCAGTACTTTTCTTCTACTCCACTATATCTCAGAGGCAAATATTGTACTTTTACTCCACTACAATTCTTGGAAAACTTAAGTTACTAGTTACTTTGTAGATTTTGATTATTATTACAGAACATACAGTAACCACTTCAGCCCTAATTACATTTCGGCCATTTGAAAATAGCCGATCTAGTACAAGCTCACAATGCGACGCATTGTGAGCTTGTAGATCTGCTATTTTCAAAAGATTTTTACACATTTGAAAACTTGTGAAACGGGACATTCTGCATAATGAGTACTTTCTACCTTTGGTACGTGAAGTACATTTTCATACCAATTATTTTGTACTTTTACTGAAGTAAATGTTGAATTCCGGACTTTTATTTGTAACAGAGTATTTCTACATTGCAGTATTGATACTTTTACTTAAGTAAAAAAATGTGAGTACTTCTTCCACCACTGGTTACTTCCATAAGAGAAAGGGAAGAAGAAGAAGGTGGGGGGGGGGGGCAAGGGGAAGAGAGGGAGAGAGATCAATAGAAACAAACAAATTATGGACATATTTACACATAGTACCGTATATCTATCTATCCGGTGCGGTAAGTACCTGAGGTAAGACATAGGTGCGTGGAGGAGCATAGCAGCATATATATATGGTATACTTTACATGATATGCTATGGATGCTAGTTAAGGTACGAGAAAAAAACAAAACAGTGTTGCACGCCAAATAACACGCCAAATAATTGCCGATCTGCAAGCTCACTTATCGCAACTTATCGCAATGAGGCAAGTTGTAAGTTATCAACTGAGTTCGGTGGAGGAAGAAAAATGAAAATAAATGTTTCTAATAATTGAACCGAACTTATGTTTTAGTTTTTTTCTTTCTTACGTTTTCGTTTTGTTCTTGTTTCAAAGCACTGTTAATGTGGTTAGTTATTGCTATAGTTTCCTTTACCATTCTGTAGTACGCTGTCATTGAATACTCTCTGCTTTCCTTTGCTTTGTTCCTTCTTCTTTTTTCTTCCTCTTCCTTTCCCCCATTCTCTCTCACACTCTCTCTCTCTCTCTCTCTCTCTCTCTCTCTCTCTCTCTCTCTCTCTTCCTGATGGAAGCTAAGCGAAGCCAGTCCATCAGCAACTGTGTCCATCTTTACGAGTTGCCCGCTACTAAAAGTGTTCCTATGCTGCTTCACACTGTGAGCTCTTTCTTGCCTGGTATCTCTGGCGGTAACTCTGCTTGTTCTGCTCACAGACTCTCAGGTAAAGTGTGTTCTGAAGCCTGATTCATATACTCCCCGTAGAACCACCGACGGCGTCGCTTGCCAATTATAACAATTATACTAATCTTTTGGTGCAAGCAACGCCGTGGTTCTACGGGAAGCATATCATGCGATGGCATATAAATTAAGCTCAAGGGGCTGCATGTCGCTGTATGTGTTTGTGAACCCTCTATCCTCTCCTAGCCATCTGTCTGTTTCCCCTCTTATCTGCTACCACTCTGTCTGTTACCCCTCTGTCTGTTACCCCTCTGTCTGTTACCCCTTTTATCTGCTACCACTCTGTCTGTTACCCCTCTTATCTGCTACCACTCTGTCTGTTACCCCTCTGTCTGTTACCCCTCTGTCTGTCTGTTACCCCTTTTATCTGCTACCCCTCTGTCTGCTACCCCTCTGTCTGCTACCCCTCTGTCTGTTACCCCTCTGTCTGTTACCCCTCTGTCTGTTACCCCTCTGTCTGTTACCCCTCTTATCTGCTACCACTCTGTCTGTTACCCCTCTGTCTGCTACCCCTCTGTCTGCTACCCCTCTGTCTGCTACCCCTCTGTCTGTTACCCCTCTGTCTGTTACCCCTCTGTCTGTTACCCCTTTTATCTGCTACCGCTCTGTCTGTTAACCTCTCTGTGTGTCTGTTTGTTTTTGTGGTTTCAATGGTTGCTGTCAAAAGTCATCAGAGCAGAGACCTCGATGCCTCCAGAAACTTGTACTGTACCTACTAGTGATGCAAGGGTCAGGTTTTATCATAACCCGCCCCGCACGGGAGCCCAACCCGCCCCGCACGGGAGCCCAACCCGCCCCGCAAAAATGAATATGAATCGACGACCCAGCCTGTCCCGCGACCCCCCAAAAAAAATAAAAATAAATCACAAGCAAGTCCATTCTATTGCTTTCCAGATAGATAGAGAGAGAGGGACACAGAAGGAGGGAGAGAGAGCGCGCGCGAGAGAGAAGAATTGCGTCGTAATCTATAACCCGTCCGCCCGCCCTGCAGATGGGCTACGGGTTGGCCCACGCATCACTAGTACCTACAGTACAGTACGGGCGGCCATAGCTTAGTGGGTACAGAGGCTGTCTGGTAATCAGGAGGTCACTGGTCCTCCCTGGTCCCTGAGCGAGACACTTAACCCCTAACAGCCCCCCTGCGCCCCCCGGAGTGCTCCTCATGACCGTCTGAGCAGCCATCAGCTGAAACTGAATCCTCACGAATGCCTTGAAAACATTGAAGAATGCAGTCTGTTCCTTGCATGTGCTCATGTTGTCATAGTTCATGTCTGTGGTTCTCAAACGTTTTAATTTCAAGGAACCCTGAGGGTCCCTGGATTCCCACTTGATTAACCACGGGTTCATGTCATATCTACTCAAATTGTCATTATTGTATGTAACGTCACCGTAACAAAATGTAGAATGTGAATTGTAAAGTAACTGTTGTGAGTGTCTTGATGATGCGGTGATTTTATGTTTGGTTGCGCTCGGGTGTTGCGCTCTGAAAATAGCAGATCTACAAGCTCACAACGTGTTGTGCTGCGACGCGTTGTGAGCTTGTAGATCTGCTATTTTCAGCATGCAACCAAGTGTCAAATCAGCCATTACGACGCCATCAAGGCACCGCCAAAATGCGTTTTAGTCGACTAAATCAACTGTAGATTTAGTCGACTATAATATGATATTATAGACTAAAACTAGACAAAAACTAAAACATTTCAGATGACTGAAATATGACTAAAGCTAAATGGAATTTTATTCAAAAGACTATGACTAAAACTAAATAAAAATTTGCTGTCAAAATCAACACTGGTCCTGAGGACCTCCATGATGTTGTCCTAACTCCCCTCTCCTCTCCTCTCCTGTAGACGTGGAGGAGTGCCAGCTCTCAGAGTGTGGTGGTGAGGATGATCTGGGAGGTGCTGACAGCCCCCTGCCACGTAGCAGCAGCACCTCTGACATCACCCAACAGCTGGCAGACACCTTCCCAGGTAACCCCCCCCCCCCCCCCCAGCGTACATGCCCACACTAGCAGTACATACAGTACCTCCCATGGAGACTGTTATTATGATGTTTTTTGTTATTGCGTACAGCAGTGTTATGATAGGATATGAACTGTGGTACATGTGGACACACTGACTACTCGCACATGAATAATGCAAATTCTAAGCACGCGATTGACTCCTGTCCTGTCGTTTTGAGCTTGTTTTGACGCACTGCTAATTAAACAAACAATAACAAACAAACATATTGTTTGTTTGTTTGTTTAACATATTCGAAATAAACATGACTAAACTAAATGGTTTGTTTCAGGGACTCGTCATTTCGTAATTGTTAACTAAAAAGATTAGTTCCAATGATTCGTTCACCGATCAGTGCTTCCGCCCTCCTCACGTAGTTTAGTCCAATGACGAAAGAGGAATTCTTTTGTACATCACTATTGGTGAGTCGACATCGTGACTAACCGTCCGCGTCTTGTCCTCCAGCCCAGAAGAGGGAGAGCTCGCCCACCTCCTGTGGTTCTGACAGCAGGACGTCAGAGGGCAGGAGAGAGACCGAGAACAGCGAGCCACCAGCGGTGAGAGTCCCCATAACTTGTCACCTCATAGAGCGCTAAGGACCATGCATACCACACTTTTAGAGCCCAAATAATTTGGGTCCGGTTTGGTCCAGACTGCAATATGACGTTATTCATAAATCAGGCCGGTACCCGTCCTGATTTCGGCTGTTCGGTGCCTCCATGCCTATGAAAGTGTAGTATGCTGTGTAGTATTCTGTGTGGAGTTTGCATGTTCTCCCCGTGTCTCCTAGGGTAGTTAATACCCTCACAAAAACATGTAGTAATCCTGGTCACTATACCGCCTCCCCCATGACAGCCGGGGCGCCTGATGGAGGGGAAGGGAACTGGTTGGAATAACGTGTTCCTTCCACGCGCTACGTCCTACCAGGGAAACTCCCCCCTGTCAGGTGACAAGAAGGTCAGTTGGCTCTCATGCATTGAAGGAAGCATGAGCTCGGCCCTGGCCTCCCTACTGTGGGGGACTGGTGTAGTGCTGGTGTAGGGCTGGTGTAGCGCCCAGGATCACTTAGGAAATTGGCACCGGGTGAAAAAAATGGGTTACAAAAATCGCGGGATAAAACATTAAAACAAAATAAAAGAAAGTGTAGTATGCATCGGCCTTTACGGTTCCTCTCAGAGAAACGAGTTTTCTCAACGAGAGACTGTCCCTCGGCAGTGCCGGGCCTTAACTTGGTGATTTCTTTACTCCTAGATCCTCGTCAGGCGGAGCTGCAGTCCAGCTGAGCTGGACGGCAACAGCGCTGAAGGGAACGCCACCACCAACGCAAGGCCCAAGCTCAGAGAGAAAAGTAAACTTTATATGCATTTATTTTTCAGTATTCACTTGATCTGCAGCTGGCCTAAAATTGGGACATCAGGTTGAGAGTAGATAATGTTATGAATTGAATATGAATCCAGAGAGAGAGAGAGAGAGAGAGAGAGAGAGAGAGAGAGAGAGAGAGAGAGAGAGAGAGAGAGAGAGAGAGAGAGAGAGAGAGAGAGAGAGAGAGAGAGAGAGAGAGAGAGAGAGAGAGAGAGAGAGAGAGAGAGAGAGAGAGAGAGAGAGAGAGAGAGAGAGAGAGAGAGAGAGAGAGAGAGAGAGAGAGAGAGAGAGAGAGAGAGAGAGAGAGAGAGAGAGAGAGAGAGAGAGAGAGGAATCCAAATTAAATGTTTAATAGAGAGAGAGAGAGAGAGACTTTTAAAATACCTTTATTTAAACAAGACCTGTGTCTTCACACACCATATGTTCATATTTTCTCTCTTTTACAATCTTGAAAGTATTGGATAATGTTTTTGTTTTTTTTATTAAAAAATCTTTACACAAATCTTCTCTTTTAGGGGTCTCTGGCACAAATCTGCGACCAAATTTATGTCAATTTGGGAAATGAATTAAATAGTTTGAGAACGAGAACCACTGACTTATACTATTTAAATAGTTTAGAGAAAAAATGCTGCTATTTGTTCCAAAGTCACTGCAAAAGATTGCTGCTGTTTGTCTGAAAAAGCTTTATACAGTGTACATATAACATGTATGTAACGACGCAATGTGACATAGTTCTGTTTACACAATGTAGCCCCTCCAACTGTACTTTCAACAGTTTTTATTATATTTTGACACTTGCTTTGGCAAACGTATGTTTTCTAATGTCAATTAAGCTCCTTTGAATTGTATTGATGATGTGTGTACTTCCCCCCATCCTTGTCCAGGTGAGAGTGTGAGCAGTGACACGTCCAACGGCTACCTCAACGACACCGAGGGTCCCTGGCAGCCCTGGCAAGCCTTCGACGAGGAGGCCGACACCCAGTCCACCCAGTCGGCCCACATGGACGTGACCTCCGACCCCCAGAACCACAGGAACCTGCTGCTCAGCCACAACGAGGCTCTGGCAGGTACGGCCAATGGGTTCAGAACCAACCGTGTTTAAAGGATTTACAGAAAATGCGTTTTACAGAAAATAATAACGGTAATATGTTAACCCATTAAGACCGGGAATGCATCTATGTGTCATTTTTAGATTCCTTTGGCTATTCAAAAATAGCAGATATACAAGCTCATAGCGCGGCACCGAGTGCCGCGCTATGAGCTTGTAGATCTGCTATTTTTGAACAATCACATGAATATATATATTTTTAAAGCGAACATTTGTAACTCAAATCTTTGCTTCTGGGGGATTCTACAAATGTCTTCTAAATCCTAAAATATATATATAGTTTTTACTTAAGTTACTTATTTATCAGTGGTTCTTATACTTTTTCATGTCAAGGACCCCCCAAATGATATGTATTTGTCCGCGGACCCCCATCTTAACATATTTTATGTCCCCCAGAAGCAAAGATTTGAGTTAAAAATGTATATATATATATTCAAAGATTTGAAAAAAATGTCACGTTTAAGAAAATTAAATAAATAGCAAGCTCATGCTGCGCTATGAGCTTGTATATCTGCTATCTTTGAGTGGCCCAAAGAAATCTTATAATGACACGGAGATGCGTTCCCGGTCTTAAAGGGTTAAATGACAAAATGATGGTAGAAGGGAGTGAAGAAAATGATGTGTGTGTATTCATGAATCCATTCTGAGGCTCTGCTCTGGAATCATAAAGTGCCGAGTCATCAGAGAGTGGCAGAAGCACAGATTGAATTTGTAAATTCCCCAATGAAAAATGGTGTAGTTCAAACCGCCACGATGGTAAACAGAAACATTATTTCCATGCATGATGGAAAATAACCGTTCCACCATTTTTAGAGTAATATGTAAATCGCAATGTACGTTGCTGTCGGGCAGAAAAACCTTTTTTCGTAAATGAATGCCCTACTTGATCATACTACTACAGCATCACACAAAAAGCATAAAAAGTACCAGATCCACGAGCTCGAAATGCGACGCGAAGCGATGTGTTTTGAGTTTGTCGATCTGCTACTTTTGCTATTTTGGAATTTGAATCCTGAAAACTAACAGTTTTTGACATGTCGGTTTCCACCTGAAAGAGACAACGTTTTTTGATAGTATACGTAGCTACACTATCTACATGTGTTGAACGTGACAGTTTTGTATCACAGTTACCCCCCAAATGTGCTTGTTAGTACAGTAACACATGTCCCATGATTGGGACACTTTGGGGAGCGTTCGTTCGCCTAAACCAGTAACGATTACCTTCACATTATGTCATTATAACATCCTTGTGTTCAGCCATGACACCCAGAATGTTATGAGCTGTGTGCTACGCTAACAAAGCTGTGTATGTATGTATGTATGCTCCCAGAGATGTACAGTGTTTAACCCATTCAATCCAGGAACACATACAGTACTGTGTCATTTT
The DNA here is from genome assembly GCF_963280865.1 of Gymnoscopelus braueri. Taxonomy (NCBI): domain Eukaryota; kingdom Metazoa; phylum Chordata; class Actinopteri; order Myctophiformes; family Myctophidae; genus Gymnoscopelus; species Gymnoscopelus braueri. The sequence goes on from NC_137621.1 coordinate 12,103,800, forward strand.
AGATTTTTAGCTACAACCATATTTATTTTTTTTATACTTTGGGCTGTTCAAAAAAAGAAATAGCTGATCTATAAGCTTGTAGCGCGGCTATTTGTTTTTTTTTATTGTGAAAATGTGTGCAAATCTTTGAATACATACGTTTTTTAAAGCGAACATTTTTAACTCAGAATCTTGTCAAGGACCCCCAAAATGATATGCATTTGTCCGCGGACCCCCCCCTTCTCATCTCAAAATATTTTGTTCCAGGGACCCCCAGAAGCAAATATTTGAGTTAAATATATATATATATATATATATTCAAAGATTTGCACACTTTTTTTTTTTCTTAAAAAATAGCAGATCTACAAGCTCCGCTATGAGCTTGTAGATCTGCTATCTTTTGAATAGCGGAACATGTTAAATTGAACTTTTTTTCAAAAGGAGGAGTGGCAGTATTACAAACCCTGACGGAGAGGCTGCTATAACCCCCAGTGACCCCTCCCCTCCCCCTTACATGTACATGTACAGTAATGTCACCCCATAACTCGTGTGTTTCATCCTCCCTCCTCTACCCCTACTTGTACCCCCCCCCCCCACCTCATTTTGTGTTTAGGTCCTCCTCCTCAGTATGTTCTTCATGCGCTCTCCGCACCACCCCCATCCCTCCACCTGTACCCCCCAGAACCCCCCCGCCTCCCCGGCCCTGCTGGTGCCCACCGACTGCCCGCTGGACGACACCAATGTGCAGCAGTCTGTGTTACACATGCCCCCCAACCACCTGGGTATTGTAGTCCTATAGCCGAGACCTCTCCCTACATGCTATATGCCATCCTCCTCTTATCCACTGTACACGCTGTTCTAACCACCTGGGTATTGTAGTCCTATAGCCGAGACTTCTCCCTACATGCTATATGCTATCCTCCTCTTTTATCTACTGTATACTGATCTAACCACCTGGGTATTGTAGTTCTATAGCCGAGACTTCTCCCTACATGCTATATACTATCCTCCTCTTGTATCTACTGTATACTGATCTAACCACCTGGGTATTGTATTTCTATAGCCGAGACTTCTCCCTACATGCTATATGCTATCCTCCTCTCTTATCTACTGTATACACTGTTCTAACCACCTGGGTATTGTAGTCCTATTAGCCGAGACTTCTCCCTACATTATATACTATCCGCCTCTCCTATCTACTCCATACACTGTTCTAACCACATGGGTATTGTAGCCTAGCCGAGACCTCTCCCTACATACTATATATACTCCATCCTCCTCATATCTACTGTACATGCTGTTCTTAATGCATTGACTGCCATTGACATCTATAGAAGTCATTTCAAATCCAGCACTTAACCGCCATTGACTTCTATAGACGTCATTTGGTGTTTTCAATTACTTCTGCAACCTGTGACTAATCCTAGGAGCCCTGAAGGAGAATACACCCGGAAATCACGTGATCTAAACAAATTCCAGCCCGTTGTGTTGTAAAATGTTGTAAAAATACATTTATCTCTTTTCCCAGATTGCGTTTTTGGTGAAACTTGACTCATTTTGAACCTAACCATCCCATTGTTCTGATTTATAGTCTGGGACAAATGCCCCATGTTTCTCTGCGAAATGTTGACATCATGAAACCATGAAGTCATCAGCGTTGTTTTGAGTCATCGGGCTTACGGAATGTACGCCTTGATTTATGTGAAACACGTCAGACGATGCTGTCAGATATGCGTGACAGCATCCAGCTGAGTCACGCTACACAGAATAGATTTAAAAAAGAAATCAGTCACCCTTTCATTTGTACTAACCTTTCCTTTCTACACGTCTCCCATCATTTGGTTCATTCCTTTTTTTCAGCAGACCTGTGTCAACTGTTTTGTCTTTCTGCTCCAGAGCAACAATAACACAAAAATGTACACTATAGAGTACCGAACTCCTGACGTCACTCGTTCATCCCCTGGGTCGTAGAAGTAATTTCTCTATGGAGAATAACATTGGGTCATCTTAGAATCGTCTCATATTGAAGAATTGTGGTCCAAAAATAAACAAATTGTCCCGGCGATAGTCAGTCACTCATATTTGATGCAGTCTGTTTCTGGCGAAAATGTAACTAATTCGGCCGCAGTAACATCAGTGATTTCTCACCGTCAGTTGATGCTTCATATCCATATGAGTCAAACCGCCCGGATCATTTGTTATTTTTGGAACACAGTTCTTATTTGACGCGATATTGAACACGTCTATGGGAATTCTGAATGGGGGAAAAAAACGCGACCCAGGTAGGATGCGTAAATTACGTCAGACTTCGGTGCTCTATTGACTAAGTGCCTCAGATCTGCTACACAGCGTACAACGATGGACTTATCCTGACTTTCTCTTTCACTGGGGTCTTACCTGCTTCTAGACACTGCCTTCCTTTGTCCTCTACTTGGCACCGTGCTCATGCAGTTCATCACTAACGTCCACTTATTCCACGTCCATCTTCTTCTGCAGTGCATGATGTCACCTTAACCCTGTTGCACCGAAGTGTTTTTTTTTGACAAAACGTTCTTGTCGAATGCTTCTGGGGAAACAGGTCCTGGGATTATTAATATATATATTCTTTTATTTGTGCTGCGGCTTGAGGATTCAATCGATTTAACTAATGAAATAATCCCTGTGATTTCATTAGTGCTGTTTTGTGAGATAACTTCGAAAATGTTCTTCTCTAAGCCAATCAAATGCTGTTCAACCCAAACTGTCAATTGTTGAAAAGTGTTCACCACTTGTTGATTGAATCCCATTTTTTATCCAAGATCGATGCCCTTGATTTTCAGGGATGGACTTTGTATTAGGTACCAGCTAGCTACAGTATATGTTTATTAACCCATTCATTTTACAACCTCTCTCTCTATCTATCTCTCTATCTCTCTCTCTCGGACCGTGCAGACAGCAGCGAGTGTCTGGCCGATGACATCAGCATCATCGCGGGCGGGAGCCTGACCGGTTGGCACGCCGACTCGGCGTTCGTCCTGTGGCGGAGGATCCTGGGCATCCTGGGAGATGTCAACAGCATCCGGTGCCCCAGGATCCATGCCAAGGTCTTCTCCTACCTGTATGAGCTCTGGCACAAGCTGGCTAAGGTAACGGCAACAAGACATTTTTATTTTATACGCCGTGGCTCTGATTCCATTATCCACTCGTAATACTAGGCTTATATGAAATAATTGGACAAAGACAAAAACTGAGGACATTTTCTCTGTGATTGTAGTGTAGTTTGTTATACATATTTTTTTATAAAGCCTAGTTCTTGTTCTTTTTTTCAGTTAACTACTTTTGCCCCCTTTTTTTCTTTCGTTATTTTGTTAGATTCAGCTATAATAACCTTGGTACAGTAAAGGTCCCATGCCACTCATGCTTGAACTCATAACGTTTGTTTGCTCGTTGTTTTGACGTTTCAGATCCGGGACAACCTGGGCATCAGCGTGGACAACCAGTCCTCCCCGCCCCGCCCCACCTTCATCCCCCCTCTACGCATGCTGGCCTCCTGGATCTTCAAGGTAATGTCAGGTTGTTCTGTCCTACTGACCAGTGTTAATTTTGACAGCATTTTGACAGCTTTTTAATACAATTCCTTTTAATTGTATTCACATTTTAGTCATCTGCAATGTTTTAGTGTTTAGTGTCTAGTTTTTAGTTGACTAAATATCATACCATTTTAGTCAACTAAATGTACAGTTAATTTAGTCTACTAAAATGTATCTTAGCAGGCCGTGATGGCGTTGTAATGCCTTATTTATACTTAGCAGATCTACAAGGTCACAAAGCGCCGCGCTGCGTCCGAACGTGACACCTGCGTAGGGCTGTCACGATTACAAATTTGAATTGACGATTAATTCTCACTCAAATAATTGCGATTAACGATTTAATTGAACTTGGGAACATATGAATAAAAATGTAATTTCTGTTTGCCTTTTAGGCTTCTTAATAAAAAATTGCACAGGGCAAATATGACAAATAACTTAAATCAAGTCATTATTGACATATTTAATAATTTTATAGATACAAAAGCAGAAATATCAGATCTACAAGCTTACAACGCATCACTTCGTGACGTGTTGTAAGCTTGTAGATCTGCTATTTCTGCTTTTTTATATATTTGAAAATGTGTGAACATTTTTCTAAATGGAAATCATTATGACGATTTATGCAAAAATAATTGCGATTATCTCAAATAATTGCGATTAGACGATTATGTAATAATTGTGACAGGCCTACACCTGCGTGCAACCATGCATAAAATGACTTGTCTTAGTCCTACTGGATCTCTTCTCCACTAGTCCTAACATTTTAGTGTTGTTTCACAATGCGCTAGACCTCTGGGAGATGAATTGCTGAGGTGGAGCGCATAACCTACAATCAGTTCCCAGTACTTGCCGCACCCAAGTCATGCTACTCACTCGCTGAGATGGGCGGTGACCGGGATCGAACCCATGACCCCATGGCGAGTGCTCTACCGACTGAGCTACCCCGGACACGATGGTACTAACATGCATGTTATAACCGTGTGTCCACACACAGGCCACCATGCTGCCGGCAGAGTACAAGGCAGGGAAGCTGCAGGCCTACAAGCTCCTGTGTGAGATGATGACCAAGCCTCAGGACGTGGTGCCCAACAGTGACTTCCTGGTGCACCTCTACCACATCATGCACAAGGGCTTCACCAGCGACGACCAGGTACGGCCAGCGGGGGGCGCCACATGCTTACAAACAAACCAATTTCACAATGCTGTGTTGTGCAGTTCTCCTCTTCAGCCACTAGATGGCTCAACAGTCCAAACAATTTCATGTCCATGTTGTGCTGGACAAGAATAATGGATTTCTTCTGTCTATATCTCACTCTCCATTTAGTTTATGCCCGCCCCCACCCGAAACAAAAGGGCTGTACTACTTTAATTAGTCTTGTACACCTTGCATTAATTGGCTCTAATGTTAATCCAGTCCTCAGTCACCTGTCAGTCACCTGTAACAGGGTCAACTTGAGGACAGCTGCTGACAGCAGTGAGGATTCAAGGGGTCATGTAGGTTCATTGCAGTTCGGGGTCACTGAAGCTTCCAGGCAGTGGAAGTACCCCCCCCCCCCACACCCCCCCAACCCCCCAAGTTGGGTCGAAGGATGGTTGCAGTGGTGGAAAAAGTACTCGAATGTTTTAATTATGTAAAAGTATCAATACTGCAATGTAGAAGTGTTACAAGTAAAAGTCCGGAATTCAAAATTTACTTGAGTAAAAGTACAAAAGTAAAAGTACTGAAATGTTTGGATTTTTTTTTTAAATAATAATCTACAAGCTCACAACGAGTAGCATTGCGACGCGTTGTGAGCTTGTAGATCTGCTATTTTCAAACAGCCAAGGTATAACAGGGCTAAAGTGGTCAATGTATGTTTTATAATGTAATAATACTATATCTGCTAAGTAACTAGTAAGTAAAATTTTCAAATAATTGTAGTGAAGTAAAAGTATAGACAATTGGAAATACTCCAGTGAAGTAAAAGTACCTCAAAATTGTACTTAAGAACAGTACTTAGAGTAAATGTACTTAGTTACTTTACACCACTGAGCGGGAGTACCCCCCCCAACCCCCCCCCCCCCCCAAAGTGGGGTTGAAGGATGGTTGTGTGTTTTGGCATCCAGTGCCATCTTCCTGTCTCCTGTTGTCACACCCAGGCTGCTAACCGAGGGACAGAGCCGCCCAATAAAAAAACACAAAAGATGGGGGGATGAAAAAGAGAGAGAGAGAGGATGGAGATTCAAATTCCTTTATTTTCCATTTGTATGCTATGCATGCATGCATGCGTGCGTGCTTGTGCGTGCGTGTGTGTGTGTGTGTGTGTGTGTGTGTGTGTGTGTGTGTGTGTGTCTATTCTATTGCCTCGTCTTGGCAGTGCGACAAGCTTATTAGAATGTTTTCCGTGTCGTTAAATAATGTTTTGAGTCCCCACCGCGTATACGTGATTAATTAAGGACCGCGGTCTGTCGCGCGCCGTTAGACTGACTGACACGTCAGCCAGGGGCCCAGAGTGGGCCTGTGTGTGTGTGTGTGTGTGTGTGTGTGTGTGTGTGTGTGTGTGTGTGTGTGTGTGTGTGTGTGTGTGTGTGTGTGTGTGTGTGTGTGTGTGTGTGTGTGTGTGTGTGTGTGTGTGTGTGTGTGCGCGCGTTTCCGAACAGGAGTGGGGGGGGGGGCAGGCTGGGGGAACGCAGTATAGAGTAGAGCAATGAGTGTGTGTGTGTGTTTGGTGGGGGTGCGTGCGGGCGGGGGGGGGGGGGGGGTGAGGGTGGGGGGGGGTGAGGATGGGGGGGGCAGCATTCTCCAGCTTTTGTTGTGGTTCAGTATAATGCGTCGGGGGGCCAGGGGAGGGCCGGCCACTGAAGCGTGCTCAAATTGGCCGGAGAAAAGAGTCCTCACGCCACACAATGGAGGACAGACGCACGCCTGCTTAACATAAGAAAGTGGCTCTCACCCCCCCCCACCGCCCCCCACCCCCCCCCCACACACACCTACCCCTCCTCCTTCCTCTCTGCCCGCATCCCTCCCTCTCCTCTCCTCTCCTCTCTTTCCTCCTCTGCTGAGCCTCCCTCCCTCCCTTCCAGCCACACATATATTTTCATTTTCAAGTCCATCACACACTCTTTCTTTCTACTCCATCTCTTCACTCCCCCCTCTCTCTCTTACGGGGGGGGAGGGGGGCTCGCCCCACCTTTTTCCTGGTACAGCCTTCAGTATGCGTCAACATAAGTGCACATGCTTGAAACATTCTAGTTTGGGACTGAGTGGTTTGGGGATAAATAGCCTCTTTTCAGCAATAGATTTTTATTTATTTTTTATTTTTTCTCAAACACATTATTTCTCATTTGCAATTTTTTTTACCCAATTAAAATCCTAACTTTGCATGTGGAGCTTTTTTTCACTGTGAGGGGGGAGGAGGGGGAGGGATTCCCAGGCAGTGTGACTTCCTACCAAGTAGATGTGAGTGAGTATAAACCTTACGGGGCGATAACTGACTGTTCCCCTCGGAGGGATCTTCCTCTCTTGACTGGGAAGGGTGTGAAGGTCAGGTCCTTGGTCCTGTCTGTCTGTCTGTCTGTCTGTCTGTCTGTCTGTCTGTCTGTCTGTCTGTCAGCCAGTGTTGCCATGTCTACTTATTTTAAGGGACTTGTTTTTTCAGTAACGTCGCTTGTAAATTATTGGTAGTTTCGGGGTTTAGCGGGTTTTGGGGCTTGTTTCCTAAATGCTGTTTATACCAGTGGTTCTCAAATATTTTCAGGTCAAGGACCCCCAAATTAACATGTAGGCTATTTGTCCACGACCCCCCCCCCCCCCCCCCCCCCCCATATTCGTTTTTTTCGTCCAGGTTTTGTTTGAAAATAGCCGATATATGCCATATAGGTTTAAGGTGCTCATGTGGCCTATTATTATACGGTAGTTGCTTGTTTTCATAGATCTGGTTGCTTATTTCTCTCGCAAAATCTGACAACACTGCTGTCTGTCTGTCAGTCAGTCTGTCTGCCTGTCTGGCTCACTGAGCCCACCGAGGCACAAACCAGGGGACAATAGCAGTAATCTATCTAATAACACCACTCCCTCACCTCAGTGCGCTGCAGCAACACATCCGTGTCACAGCTTTGTGGCGCAGCAGCACACAACTCCCCAATACAAATAATATCATAGGGAGGGAGAACAAAAGTGTGCTAGTCTCGCGTGCTCGCAGTCACCTCTCGCACGAGTACTGATTGATTGATTACTTTATTAACAGTAAAAGTACAGTTATAAAATACATTTTATGTAAAATTTACTGCCAAGGAAGGCATGTGAAAACAACTCTCCCACTGTCATGCCAGAAAGCCAAGGTATGCTTATTTAGTAGCTGGTAATATACTGGCACTGTAGTGAAAACACGGCTATAGAGGAACAAAGAATTTGACCGCACTCTCCCCAGCTCGCATGAACCCATTAAGACCGGGAACGGATCTGTGGCTATTAAAAAATAGCAGATATACAAGCTCTGTGCCACGCTACAAGCTTGTAGATCTGCATTTATTTTTAAATAGTGAAAATTTTTGCAAATCTTTGAATATATATATATTTTTAAGCGAACACTTGTAACTCAAATCTTTGCTTCTGGGGGTCCTTGGAACAAAATATTTTGATGGGGGTCTGCGGCCAAATAAATATAACTTTATCATGTCCTTGACATGATAAAGTTTGAGAACCACTGATATAGACCTGTCTAAAAACTGTTTACTAGACATTTTGTAGAATCGGCCTCAGGTCTTAATGGGTTAAAAGAAAGAGAAAAAAAAAAGTTTGGGATTTTCCAAATGACACTCTCTCAGCAAAGCCCCGTAGCAGCCCACCTGTATGGCTATGCAGAACGAGGACGTCATTAATCATTAACCACGTTTGGGGGGTTTAGGGGTCAACTGTCACATTTCAAACGGGCATTAAGGTAGTGGCACACAAGACTCCACTTCTTTGTTCCTTCATGCCGGTAAGTTGAGTTGACTTGTTTTGTTGTGGGACAGCGGCAGGTGTGAGGTGGGTTCATCTACCAAACACCCAGTACACAGATGTCAAGCTACGACGTACATCGCCCAGAGAGTCCGAGAGCAGGCACGTCCCCATGTCACTCCTTAGAAAAATAAGGTCCTTTTGCACACCTTCTTCAAGGACAGATGCACAGGAGCAGGCGGTAAATGCATGAAAAAAGGGAATCCCAACACACTGTCTTCACTTACAGCCAGGAAGAGTATTTATTGAGAATGCAACATTTCGGTCGCACTGACCTTCATCAGGTACCTGACGAAAAGTTGCATTCTCAATAAATACTCTGGCTACAGTGTGTGGGATTCCCTTTTTTTATGCATCGACTCCTCTCGAGGAGAAATAGCACGATTTGAAGTCCACATGCACGACGGATAGGCACACTTTTGTTCTCCCTTATGAACCCATTAACTCATTGAGGTCCCAGTGCCAGAGATTTTTCAATTTATCTTAGATTTTCAAGTAGTCACAATTTTTTTTATCTCCAGTATAATCGATCCCCTGATGGGTGCTAATCACTGAGGGTTGCACTGTGTGGTTTCACAAAATGTCAACCAGGTCATCGCGACCTTGTTGACATTAATTGTCTGATGTTGAAAATAGCATGTCTGGGCCAAAAATTCATAGTAAAAAAAAAGTGCTTAGGAGCCGAGATACAGCCTTTTTCAGTAATAAGTTAAACAAGGAGTGAATGGAGCAGCAAATCTTCAGATAATGATATTTTGGGTTCTGAATATTATATAATGTATATATAAAGATTTTTTTTTTTTTTTTTTTTACACGTGAAACACGTCATTGGCACGTTGCGCCATTGCGGTAAAACACGTGAAACACGTCAATGGCACTCAATGAGTTAAGACCGGGAACGCATCTGTGTGTCATTTTTAGATTTCTTTGGCTATTCAAAAATAGCAGATATACAAGCTCATAGCGCGGCACTGAGTCTCTCTCTCTCATATCTATCTATCAATTTGGGGTTTGAGAACTACTGATTTAGAAGGCATTCGTAGAATCGGCCTCAGGTCCTAATGGGTTAAGGGTGAGAAACACTGGTAAATGGCTACCAAAGCAGTGGCACAAACACACACACACACACACACACACACACACACACACACAAACACACAAACACACAAACAAACCCACCAACACCAAATACACTAAACATAGTGCGTTGAGGACAGTAATAAAGCACTCAACAGTCCATCTCACTAAAAGACAGGAGAAAATACAGCGAGGAAAAATAGGCAGCAGATGGAATGATCACAACACACACAGGGAACAAAAGAACTCAACTTAGAAGAGCCTCTCGCTCTCTCGCACACACACACACACACACACACACACACACACACACACACACACACATAAACGCGCACGCACGTGCATACACCTGTAATTAAAGCCAGGGTCTAGGTATTGTTTTGCTGAGCTACTTTAACTGGGCAGCAGATGGGCTCTCTCCTTCATCGTTGCCATATGCTGTGTTGTTGTGTAGAGGAACATGGAGTCTCACTGGGGACTGGCTGCTAGTGCAACGTCTGTAGTGTAATTCCACGCTGGTGGTACACGACGCCACTTCACTGCAAGAGCATGTCTTAATAATGTAGAGCACTGTTTCCCCCATACACTGGGTCGGGGCACATTTGTGGGTCGCGATTTCTGAAAAAAATACATACAAATACATATATTTTAAAATAAATCTAAGACATTCCATTAATAAAAAATACAATAAAAAAAAAAAACGTTTGAGAAGTAGTGGAGAAAAAAAGAACTACAAGCTCACAACGCGTTGCATGTAGATCGGCTATTTTCACTAGTTTGGGTCACAGGGAGACTTTCTCTTTTGTGCCTCGAGCTAAAAAGTTTGGGTGCCACTGATGTAGTGAAGGAGGGGTGAGACAATTGATAAAAAAAAAAGTGTTTGCATTTTATAATATAATGGTGTATGATATGTAAACATATTATGCACATTCCTGTCAGGGTTCAGATAACTAGTGTTTTCCATAACTGAAAAATAATCAAATTAATAATGGACAGATTAATACAAAACAAATTTGTAGCTTGTCATATCTCACCTTCCAGGCTTTACCAATACAGTTCAACATCTCTTAACAACCCCCCCCCCCCCCCCTCATATTTGTATTCTTTCAAAAATAGTCAATATTTACTCAATCATACTGTGTGCAATTAATTTTCAACCACACCCAAGTCACACACAGAACAGTCTCTCTTCCTCAACGATTTCATTAAACAAATCCACCATCAATTGCAGGTACGAGATTCCCGAACCTCAACAAAAAAAAAAAAACGTTATAAATAAACTTAAACATAAACTCAACTCAAGCTCATCCATAACATAATCATATTTTCATATTAACTGAAACGCTTATACCACATCTCCTAAAATAAACATTACAAAGCATTCTAACACACACGATTTGGGTTTTTCCCCTGATTAATCATCGCTACACCAGAGATTAACAGTACTAGTGTTCAGCATGTAGCTTCTATGTCATAACAAAATAGGATAATAACAACTAATTGCAAACCTTGGTTATTACTTTTAACTTGTCAAGCCAAATCGTTCACACACACACACACACACACACACACACACACACACACACACACACACACACACACACACACACACACACACACACACACATACACTTCTCGGTATCACAATGCAGCATCTGAGGCAGGGCAGGAAACATGGCCTTATCTCTTATCTTTGACATGCGTGTGCATGTTTGTGTACAGAGGCAAGGTCCAACAGCAGAAACACCTGCCTTCCAGGCTGCCATAAAACGCGTGTAAATCGGGCAATTCAAACACCAGCCCCCGCTTCTGCCCCGAGCCGACGGGCACCTCAGCAAACACGACACACACACACACAAACACACACCCAGACACAGATGTACCGCACATACACACGCGCACGCAATACTGTATCCCCCCCCCTCCCTACCTGTGTCATTAACCCATTAAGACCGGGAACGCATCTGTGCCACTTTAGATCTCTTAGGCTATTCAAAAATAGCAGATCTACAAGCTCATAGCCGCACTATGAGCTTGTAGATCTGCTATTTCTTTTGAATATATATATATATATATTTTTTTAAAGCGAACATTTTTTTACTCAAATCTTTGCTTCTGGGGGGTCCCTGGAACAAAATATTTTTAGATGGGGGGCCACGGCCAAATACATATCATTTTGGGGGTCCTTGACATGAAAAAGTTTGATAACCACTGATAATAGCAACATAAGTTTTTGCTAAAAACTGTTAGGATTTAGAAGACATTTGTAGAATCCCCAGAAGCAAAGATTTGAGTTAAAAAATGACGCTTTAAAGAAATATATATACTCAAAGATTTGCACATATTTGCAAGATTTTTCAAAAATAGCAGATCTACAAGCTCATAGCGCGGCACCGAGTGCCGCGCTATGAGCTTGTAGATCTGCTATTTTTGAATAGCCAAAGAAATCAAAAAAATTACACACAGATGCGTTCCCGGTCTTAATGGGTTAATCACCTCAAATGAATCCTCGGTAAACAGGGGAGTGCAGGCAAACAAAAGAGAGAAATAGAATAAACACGCGCACGGGGAGCAATAAGCAGGAAGTCAAAACACAACCCTGCTGTGGCGCACGTCGAAAATTGCTGGAGAGAGAGAGAGCGTTTTGGCTTGGAGGGCCCATTTTACCCTCATTTTGCTGGTAATTGACCTCTGAGGCGTAATGCGCCGGAGCAGTCAGAGGTAATTAGCATGCGACAAACTGTTGCTTGATTGCCTGAAATGAGCATTTTGGAGGAAGCCGCCACAGCCGCGGAGTGTACAAAGTGTTTTCCATTGTGCGGTTGTAAGTAGAGGGAACCTGATTTGAAGGTGTATGTATAGAAATGGGAATTGGGGCCCCTCCATGTGGCGCTGTGTGGCAAGAAAAGAATGGCCCCTTGCTCCGACAATAGGTGCATTAACGCAACTCTGAAAGAGGCCACCTAGGGACTTTTTTTTTTCCCTCCTTCATTTGGCCTGGTCTCTCCAGGCAGCCAGACACTGTGTGTGTGCACCTGCTGGCACCTGGGTTAACCCGAGCATTACTTCAGTACAAACTGCACATCATCATCCTGCAACATCCCCCTCCCCCAGAAAGATTTGAGTTACAAATGTTCCCTTTAAAAATATATATATATATTCAAATATTTGCATTTAAAGGAGAATTCCGGACAAATTAAGTGTTATCTTTGATGTCTCGTTACTCACCTACCGATGTGAAAAGTAGCGTTCTTTTTTTTCATATATTCCCCTGTCGTCATTTTTTAAACCCCCTCCGTTGTCATAATGGGAGCGCGTGGCTAAGGGAAATTCGTCTATTATAACCGACGCAAAGTTGTTTTTTTCACTACTAGTATTCATAGTAGAGTCTCATGATAGTCAAACATGCGTTGAAACTATCTGCGAGGCTGCCGTCAATGGCGAACGATTTAACACTGGTTGCTTGTTTCCAGATTCTGGCAACACGAGTTGCCAGGTTCTGGAAGAAACAAGCAACCAGTGTTAAATCGTTCGCCATTGACGGCAACCTCGCAGATAGTTTCAACGCATGTTTGACTATCATGAGACTCTACTATGAATACTAGTAGTGAAAAAAACAACTTTGCGTCGGTTATAATAGACGAATTTCCCTTAGCCACGCGCTCCCATTATGACAACGGAGGGGGTTTAAAAAATGACGACAGGGGAATATATGAAAAAAAAGAACGCTACTTTTCACATCGGTAGGTGAGTAACGAGACATCAAAGATAACACTTAATTTGTCCGGAATTCTCCTTTAATGGTCAAGATTTTTTCAAATCAGATTTACAAGCTCATAGCGTGGCATGCCACACTATGAGCTTGTATATCTGCAATTTTTTAATAGCCTAAGTATAACATATGGATAAAGTGGTTACACAGGTGCGTTCCCGGTTTGAATGGGGGTTGAACCGGGGATTGAACCGGGAACCTTCCGTTTCCCAAGCAGCCGCTATACCTCCTGAGCCACTGAGCCTCGCATGTCTCTACTCTCTCTCTCTCTCTGCCCTTGGCTTTCTGTCTCTCTACACTGACCTAACTGAATATGAAAAGCATGAAAATGCCACAAATAAAATAAAAAATGTCAGGAATGGAGAATGGGGGGCACGGTGGCGCAGTCAGTAGTGCTGTCGCCTCACAGCTAGAAGGTCCTGGGTTCGATTCCTGCCGGGGACGCTGTGGGCGCTGGGGGCGTGTCCTATCCTCCGCGTCATCAGTGCCCATACCCTAGGTGGGGTTGGTGAAAGGGCCTTTCTGTGTGGAGTTTGCATGTTCTCCCTGTGTCCCCGAGGGTAGGTACCCTCACAAAAACATGTAGTAATCCTGGTCGCTATACTGCCTCCCCCATGACAGCCGGGGCGCCTGATGGAGGGGAAAGAAACTGGTTGGAATAACGTGTTCCTTCCACGCGCTACGTCCAACTGGGGAAACTCCCCCCTGTCAGGTGATAAGAAGGTAAGTTGAAGGAGACATGAGCTCGGCTCTGGTCTCCCTAGGCTGGCAGGGGGAGTGTAGCGCCCAGGATCACTTAGACAATTGGCACTGGGTGAAAAAGGGTTGCAAAATCATGGGATAAAAAAAAAAGAAGTGTGCTTCATTTATTCTTGTGTGGTTTCCTGGTCGACGCTAATTTGCTCTTTGGCAACATTATACACTTCTTGTTGAAAGAATATGAAAGCATGTTGTGGTCTAATTAACAGAAGTGATAGAATTGGCTTTGTTCCACTCACTGATGTATGCTTCTGTCTGTGTGTGCGTGCGTGTGCGTGTGCGTGTGCGTGGCATCATCCAGGACATTCTGAACACAGTCATCCGCTCCTGCTCTCCACGGTTCTTCTTCCTGGGTCTGCCAGGCTTCAGCATGTTGCTGGGAGACTTCATCACCGCTGCCGGCCGCGTCCTGAGCACCGAATCCCTGGAGGTACACACAACAACAACAACACACAACAACACAATAATGGTTGAAGTGGTAAAGCTTTTCTAAAAAGTTTTTTTACGCATTTTTACGCAACGCATTGTGAGCTTGTAGATCGGCTATTTTCAAATGGCCGGAATGTATACAGGGCTGAAGTGGTTAATGTATGTTTTGTAATAATAATCAAAATCTACAAAGTCACTGGTAACTAAAGTTTTCAAAGAATTGTAGTGGAGAAAAAGTGCAATAGTTACCTCTGAGATGTAGTTTACCTCCACCACTGATAGCTGCTGCCTTACCCTGGAACATTTCATGCGGTGGAATCAACACAATCCCTTTGTACGGGGATGTGTGAGTGGTGTTTTCCTGCCACGGTGAGCTCATGTGATTTTCCTGGAAGCAGGTTGTTTTCATGTGCCATTTAGTGCATTAATGATATCATGTTGTTGTTTTTGTCCTCTGTGTGTGTGTGTGTGTTCACTAGGCTCCCAGAGTGGAGGCACAGACCATCCTGGGCTCCATGGTCTGTTTCCCAAACCTCTACCTTCACATTCCACTGCTGCAGCAGGTGCCTGATGACATCGCCATGAGCAACGAGAACATCAAGGTACAAAGACAATATATGAAGGGGAGAAAAATGCTGTATAAACTATAATAAAAACACTTCCATGAAGGTTAATTTTGAGTGAGTCCTGATGTTGCACTTGCAAAGTTGGTGTGTGTTTTGTGTTTTTTTGTCTTGTAAAGTTACTATCCGGGGCTTTTTATTTTAATTCATTCACGCAAACGGTAGAGGAAACCATGCAAGGCACCAACCTGCTCACGCGGGGCAGTTAGAGGGTTCAGTGCAGAGTCCTGCAACGGGCGGGATACCCAACGGGTACCCGCGTTTGACTGGTGAAAGTGGGTGAAAAATATACTTTTATAAGTTTATGGGGACGGGCGATGCTGAACTAAACGCGGGTGGGTAACATTTTATTGTGAGAATCAGAGAGCACTGTTTCCGCCCAAACAACGTCAATTGTGTAACTTAACACAGCACGCCGGCATAGAGCACACCGGTCAGTTATCTTAACTCACAAAAACACATTGAACATCCTTTTAAACCTTCACATTAAAACCATCTGACAATGTAAACAACGACACATGCGTACTGCGTGTATGCGCGTTCTCGCGTGTTGCTATATATGGAAAGCTCGCTCCTCCGTTCTTCACTTGACGTGCAGATATCTGAACGAAACTGATAACTAAATGTAGCGCTATTGTTGAATGCATCTTGTGTTAAAGGCATTTCAACACAATTTTAAATTGAGTGACTGTCTGTAGGCTATTTATATTTTACTGGGTAAACGGGCGGACAGCGGGTCCATTATTTGACGGGCGGGTCTGGTTTGTATTTTGATATAATCACGGGTGACGGGTCGGTGTATACGGATCTGATTATTGACGGGCGGGGCGGGCGTGGGTTGTCAAAATTGGACCCATGCAGGGCTCTGGTTCAGTGTCTTGCTCAAGGACTCTTCAACACAAAGCCAGGTGGAAACCGGGAATCAAACTTGGAACCTTACGATTCCCAAGCGTCCCGCTCTACCTCCTGAGCCACTGCTGCCGTGGTGATGTTGGTCTAATAATGACGCTCTGTGTTCACCTCTGCAGGAATACCTGGTCAGCATCCTGCTGATGACGGCGAGGAACGAACACTGTGAATTAGCCAGGTAAGACTGTCTGTCTCAAGAAGGGTTTTATTTGTCTCTTACTTACACAAGTACAAGCTCACATCTGAGCTTGTAGATCGGCGTGTAGGGGGAAAAATGAGGGGCCTAGTAATAGATGAATCCACAGAGAGCTCCTCTGGCACAATCATAACTGCGGTGTCAGAATGCACACCGCAGTAGGAGTCTGACACCGCAGCGCTCCGTGGATTTGTCTATAGACTTCTGGGACACCCCGGTCAGTGGGTTGGTAGAGCATGTCCAGTTCCACTGGGGGTTGACCTCAGACGTGTGTTCCAGGTGCATAGCGGTGTGCAGTCTGGGCCTGTGGGTGTGTGAGGAGCTGATGCAGGACAACATCCATCACCTGGTCAAAGAAGCTATCAACATCCTGGGAGTGACTCTAAAGGTCAGTGATGATTAACTCAACATGGAGTCCCCTCGTCCACGTGCCCCATGGTGTGGCTCATTGAACCCTATGTTCTGGGATATTAGGCTTTTGGTCATCAGGCAGAGGCTCTGAGCCACTACTGCTACACTAGCATGACGATACAGGAGGCAAACATTAGGCAAAAAATAGCTAGCTCATAATGCAGCACGTTGTGGAATTTAGCATTGCCTGTTTACGGCAATGTTTCGATTTGGTCTAGAGGGAGAAAAAGGAGTGGTCGTAGAGCCCTGGGGGACTTCGGTCAACTATGTATATTTGGTTTTCAATGTTTTTTCAGGCCAAAGACCCCTTAGCTGAGAGAGAGACGAAGCAGAGACCCCCACTACATATTGTATAAAATGTAACTTTTTCATAGATTTCATAGACTTGTTTGACAGCACTGTCATCACCTGTTTGTGTACATTCATGTTTTTTGTTTGTTTTGTTTGTTTACACATCTTTTCTATTAATGTCTTTGATTCATGTTAATGTGTATTTTCAGACGTTTAACATAAAAAACAACCACAAAAAAAAGTTACCTTCACAAAAAGATTTGGCTGCCCCCTTGTAGAAATTCTACGCATGCCCTTGGGGTCCTGGACCGCCTGTTGGGACCGTGGAAACTAGCCTAGGGTTAATTTGGTTAACCAACGATTTTGGAAAAGTATTAACACTGAGACATTGCTGGATCATTACACCACATATGAACTGCATTAACATGTTCTACAACCTGTTAACACGACTAACGTTTTAATACGTTTGTCAGCACCTTTGCTCATTATCTCCGGCCAGGCCGTGAGGGCCAGAGATGTCAACTGTTCCATAAATGTATATAGCATAAATGGCTTCATGTTAGCATCCTGAGGTTTTTTTTTATCCCAGGGCCTATCGTATTTTGTTTTTACTAGCAGAAGCATACAGTAGAAGCTCTCTCAGTTTACATCAGACCAAAATGATAGTTGATTACATAAGTGGCCTGCAGAACAATTTCAATGCGCGAAAAAGTGAGGAGAGAGAGAGAGAGAGAGAGAGAGAGAGAGAGAGGGAAAGAGCGAGACCTTCGTGATGCGACAGTGTATATATTGTTTTTGTTTTTTGTCCTGCATGTGAGTGAATGCTCTGACATCCAGTGGTGACTGAGACCCTTTTTTGGGGTCTTTTTAATTTTGGGTAGAAAAGGCTTTTGGTGGTGGTGGTGGTGGTGTAATTTCCTGGCTACACGCTCTCAGTTGATGTGGGCCAATTTAACCCATTAAGACCGGGAAAGCATCTGTGTCATTTTAAGATTTTCTTTGGCTATTCCAAAAATAGCAGATATACAAGCTCATAGCGTGGCACAGAGTGCCACGCTACGAGCTTGTAGATCTGCTATTTTTTTTTAAATCCTGAAATATTTGCAAATCTTTGAATAAATATATTTTTTAAAGCGAACATTTGTAACTCAAATCTTTGCTTCTGGGGATTCTACAAATGTCTTCTAAATCCTTACAGTTAAAAATATATATATATAATATCAGTGATTCTCAAACTTTTTCATGTCAAGGAAGGATGCATTTGGCCGTGGACCCCCATCTCATAATATTTAGTTCCAGGGACCCCCAGATGCGAAGATTTGAGTTACAAATGTTCACTTTAAAAATATATATATATTCAAAGATTTGCGCACATTTTCACGATTTTTCAAAAATAGCAGATCTCGTACAAGCTCATAGCCGCACTATGAGCTTGTAGATCTGCTATTTTTGAATAGTCCAAAGAAATGTAAAATGACAGAGATGCGTTCCCGGATTGAATGGGTTAAGCAGCCACATCTCCCCGGCTTCCAGCTCCACCCCGCACCCCCCCTCCCCTCTCTGTCTCTCCCTCTCTCTCTCTAATGGAGCAGTAATCACTCTACTGCACAACTTGACACACAGCCTCGACCAGCCCCAAAAATAGAGGGTGTGTGTGTGTGTGTGTGTGGGGGGGGGGGGGGGGGTCTTCTCTAAAAGCAGGTGCTGAACTCTCAGAGCCTCTTTTTTTTGTGTGTTTGTCCATCTCTCGCACTCCCTCACATTGTCTGGCCTTGTTACACGTTGAGAGGCTTTCAGAGCCCAAGAAATGGGCAAATTCTATTTCTGCGCAAAGAATTTCAAATCACTTAAGAAATCCTACATTTGAAAGAAAATTGTCAACTACTCAAATCCTTTTCTGGCAATGAGAGTCCCCCCAGAGGCGAAAAAAAGACCAGGATTGAAGTGGAAACAAAATTATGCTTATTATGCGAGTGAGCAGAGCCACGGTAAAAAACTAAGTGAACAAAATTCTTAGCACCCTATAAGGAGTTCATAAGGCGTGAAAGTAGCACTCGTCCATTTCTCCCATATCATGTTTCTTCTCTCTGTTTTAAGCTGCCTGTATTGCAGACTGTTGTTCTGAACTGTTGTTCTGAACTGTTGTTCTGAACTGTTGTTCTGCAGACTGTTGTTCTGAACTGTTGTTCTGCAGACTGTTGTTCTGAACTGTTCTGAACTGTTGTTCTGAACTGTTGTTCTGAACTGTTCTGAACTGTTGTTCTGCAGACTGTTGTTCTGAACTGTTGTTCTGAACTGTTCTGAACTGTTGTTCTGCAGACTGTTGTTCTGAACTGTTGTTCTGAACTGTTCTGAACTGTTGTTCTGCAGACTGTTGTTCTGAACTGTTGTTCTGAACTGTTCTGAACTGTTGTTCTGAACTGTTGTTCTGAACTGTTCTGAACTGTTGTTCTGAACTGTTGTTCTGAACTGTTGTTCTGAAGACTGTTGTTCTGAAGACTGTTGTTCTGAACTGTTGTTCTGAACTGTTGTTCTGAACTGTTCTGAACTGTTGTTCTGAAGACTGTTGTTCTGAACTGTTGTTCTGAACTGTTGTTCTGAACTGTTCTGAACTGTTCTGAACTGTTCTGAACTGTTGTTCTGAAGACTGTTGTTCTGAAGACTGTTGTTCTGAACTGTTGTTCTGAACTGTTGTTCTGCAGACTGTTGTTCTGCAGACTGTTGTTCTGAACTGTTCTGAACTGTTGTTCTGAACTGTTGTTCTGAAGACTGTTGTTCTGGACTGTTGTTCTGAACTGTTGTTCTGAACTGTTGTTCTGAAGACTGTTGTTCTGAAAACTGTTGTTCTGAACTGTTGTTCTGCAGACAGTTGTTCTGAACTGTTGTTTTGCAGACAGTTGTTCTGAACTGTTGTTCTGAACTGTTGTTCTGAACTGTTGTTCTGCAGACTGTTGTTCTGCAAACTGTTGTTCTGAACTGTTGTTCTGAACTGTTCCCTCTGTCTCTTTTCTTGGGTTTTTAGTTTGGGAACAAGGCGGTGGCCCAGGTGGCCTGTGACCTGTTTCAGCTGCTCATCTCCCACTGGGAACATCTTCAGAGGCTGGAACCCAGCCTGCCCAAGAAGATCATCCAGGTAACACACACACACACACACACACACACACACACACACACACACACACACACACACACACACACACACACACACTCCCCTCTCTGTCTCTTTCTTTCTCTCTCTCCCTTTCTCTCTCTCTCTCTCTCGTAGAGAAACACACACAATCACATTTCCATCATCCCATAAGGCTGTGTGGAAATTCCACCAAACCAATGTAGTGAAATGTGAAACCCTTGTCAACATCCTTTCAACAACAACAATGATGAAATGTTGAAAACTCATTGACATTTTTTTATAAGCTAGATAGTTGGCTAACTAACTAACAGCCGTTAGTCAAGCTAACAATGTGATCCGACGACGCTTTGTTAGCTTGAAGATAAGTTCTTGACTGCCAAGCGACAGCCTCACACTCTGTTCGTGTTCTACTTGTTTCACACACAGATCTTTGTCGCCACAATCTCCTTCCTGTTGCCGAGCGCAGAGCACTCGTCTGTGGAAGCAGATAAAAAGGTAAGAGAACGGGAGACGGTTTGAGATCTGAAGCATTTGGTTCTCAAAGTGGGGTCCAGGTCCATTTCTATCGTTATTCTGTTGTTACCTATGCCAGTGGTTCTCAAAGTGGGGTCCGGGGACCCCCAGGGGTCCTTGAGGGAGTTCCCAGCTAAATGATAGATAGTTAGGAACCAAATGGACCCTTATGGGTCTGTAACTCTGATCTTATGGGTCTGTAACTCTAATCTCAGAGTTAAATTAACATTGAATTTTACGATATAAATTGGGGCCCCAGAGATAGAAATGCCATTAAATGGGGGTCCGTAGCCTAATGCATGTCAAACTGGGGGTCCAAGAAATTAAAATGGTTGAAAATCACTGCTAGAGCCGTGAAAATCTTCTCTTATGGGGGTCCTTGGCATATCTTTTCAAATGGGGGTCCACGGGCTAATAAATGTCAATTTGGGGGTCCTTGACATGAAAAAGTTTGAGAACCACTGACCTACAGTATGCTGCTGCATTGTCTGAAGGAAGTCGAACCAAAATAACTTTTACTCTTATGTACCTGTACCACAAGATGTAACAATAAAGTACAACCTTGAACCTTGACTGACTGTGTTGTTGTTGTTCTTCTCTCTCTCTCAGCTGATCGTGTCCCTGCTGCTGTGTCTGTTGGACTGGTGCATGGCCGTGCCCCTCAGCCTGCTCCTGGAGCCCATCACCATGCCCGTGGACGAGCCCCCGTCCCACAAGGCCGCCCCACTGCTGGACTACATCTACAGGGTGGGTCCCACCGTCCACCGTCTGACCAAACAGCCTCCTCCTCGTGGCTTTGACCCCGAGCGGCCCCAGAGCTTGTCGCTATAATTAGCCTCACCTCCGGGCCGTGACCCCGTGAATGTGCCATCATTTTGACTTTGTGTTGACTCTTGTGTGTGTGTGTGTGTGTGTGTGTGTGTGTGTGTGTGTGTGTGTGTGTGTTTGTTTAGGCAACTTTTGGGGACATTTTTCAGAATACACACCAGTTGATTGGGGACCACTTGACAATCGGGGACGAAATTTACCGTCCCCAAAGGGAAATCCTTATATTTAATTGTTATCATATTCCCCATGCTCCAAAAGGGCCTTAGCACTTAAAATTACAATTGTCCCCAAAGGTCCTTATTTTTAAGGTTTTTGTGTATGTTTTGTGTATAACCCCGCCCCCAAACCACCTCAGGAGTGTGTGCTCTACATTGCCCCCTAGTGAAAGTGTGAAAAGTTGCAATCATAAAATGTATTTCTGTTGACTTCCTGTGTCCCGGTTGCCAGGCAGAAATTAGCTAGCAGAAAACCTAACAAATACAAAACTAAGACGGTAACAGAAAACACAAAATCAAAAATAAAACTAATATTTTTTCGCTTTTAAAAAATACATTGAAGTGCTTCATTTAAAATTAATTCATGTTAATGGCCAGCCATCTCTTTAATGCAAATTTCACAATAATTTGTGAAAGGAACTGGTCAATTTGAGGCTGTAAGATAAATCTTTCCACTGAACTGCTGCCGAGTATATGAAAGATGTTTTTCCCAGATTGTTGTCAAATGTGTAGGGCTTAAAATCAGTAGGTGAAATGCCTGTGAGTATCACTAACCTTGTTAAAGGAGTAGTTCACCCAAAAAAATTACTTATTTTCTATCAATTGCACACCCCATGAAGCCTTGAATCCATGGATTTTTTTTTTTTTTGTGGCATTCCTAAGCTAATCATTTGATTCCCTTCTCCTACTGGCTAATGTATCCGGTAGGAGACACAAAGTAGATTATTTGTGTCTCCTACCGGATACACACCCGGTCATCAAATTATTGTCTTAGGAATGCCACAAAAACCAAAATAAATCCATGAATTCAAGGCTTCATGGGGTGTGCAATTGATGGAAAATAAGTCCTTTTTTGGGTGAACTCCTCCTTTAAAGTAATCACAGAAATACTTGGGTGCTACCTTACTTCTAATCCTGTGAACTAAGCACATTATTATTGGGATACTCTCTCCTCCACTCTAAAGGGCCATTCCCACTGAGCACTATAACTATAACTATAAAAAGTATAGTTTTAAAATTTGTTTTTTAAGTCAAGTGGATGGCAGTGTTCACACCAACTATAAAAAAAAATACAATGGTGAACAATAGAGTTATAGTTATCTTTATAGTTATAGTGCTCAGTGGGAATGGCCCTTAAAGGGATATTTCACTTTAAAAAAAACGTTGGGTCATTTTATCATCTACTCAGGCTTTTGTGAGCCCCCCAGACAGTTTTTAAGTTGCTTGATTCAGTATTTAGATATTTGATATTCATTTTATCAGCCACGCCCCCTTCCTATACAAACTACATTTTTAACACGTTAGATTCATCAAAAACACCCGTCCTTGGTTCTGGTGACTCACCCTGCCCTCCTAAAACGTGAGGGGGCCGTGTTTTTTCGATACCTTTTTTCATTTATTTTTAATATTTTTTTGGGAAAATGAAAAATAATTAATACAATAAAAAAATTAAATTAAATAAATGAAAAAAGTAATCGAAAAAACACGGCCCCCTCGCGTATTAGGAGGGCAGGGTGAGTCACCAGAACCAAGGACGGGTGTTTTTGATGAATCTAACATGTTAAAAATGGAGTTTGAAGTTATAATGGGTTTGTATAGGAAGGGGGCGTGGCTGATAAAATTAATATCAAATATCTAAATACTGAATCAAGCAACTTAAAAACGGTCTGGGGGGCTCACAAAAGCCTGAGTAGACGCTAAAATGACCAAAAGTTTTTTTTTTTTAAAGTGAAATATCCCTTTAAGCCTCTTACAACAACAAAAATGAAAAAATGTGCACACATGCAGCTGCGTTTGTTAGGCAACTTTTGGGGACATTTTTTAAAATACAATTGCTGAGCTAATAGTATGTTGCTCTTTGGATGCTTGTTCTTCCTTTGTATAAATAACATTATCAGCTAGACTCATTACTTAAACTACTGTTCATTAGCCTAAAATAGGGACAGTTTGACATGGATGTGGATTGTGGTTAAAATACAACTTTGGGTAACATGAGGCCTACTCATTGATGACAAGAGGGCGATCTCTCCCCCAAATACAAGTCCCATGTAGTCACATACAGTATGTGTCAACTTTTCTGGGATTGTATATGAATCTTCTGCCCAAACTTGAAACATGGCTTAGCCAACAGAGGGAATGTACAAACAATCAAATTCAATCACTCAAAATTAAGTTATGAATCAATGTACTATCACAGTACTTTCACATAATCTGGTCATATTAACAAAATAAACATTCATCAAGAGCATTAACTGTATTAAGCCTATATGCGTTTTCAATCAAATATCATAAATTATAGCAGTGATATGTGTTCCAGCATTAGCATCATACATAAGCAACAGCAGTAGAATTAAGCAAAGACATAATACACACTAAAAGAAACACTTATCGCACCAGTGGCATTCCCCTCGATGGCTTGATAAGGTCCAGTCTTCCCAGCTTCAATCTTTGATTCCATCCATCCATCCATCCATCCATCTTCAAGAATCCTCTCAGCATCCAACACTGGTGCTTTTCACTCTGAACAAACATTTTCCACTTCAGTGTCTCTCCTTCTAATCAGTGATTGACACCAGCTGCTGACTGGTGTAAAAATGTAGACCTGTCCACTTAAAGCCCAATCGGGGACATTTTAGTGGGGGAGGGGTGGAAGCGTAGTTGTATTCACCCAGCCTGTGGTGGACATCAATCATCCACCATGAAAATGTTCAAATGAGCATTTTGAAAGCAAGACTGTCTCTCTCAGTCTTGCTTTCAAAATAAAAGTGTCTTTCTTATTTAGGCTTTTGACAGCACAGTATGTCTCCAAAGCACTAAACAAGTCCACACTGTAAAAACAATTCTCAACATTGATCAGTAAAAAAAATAACATTAACAGCATAATTTTCAATAGCACCATTTAACTTTTTTATTAACAAAAAATAAAACATCTTCACTTAAGTGCAAATTAAAGGGTGATATGTAGCAGGACAAGAGGGTGAATCAACTGCCTCAGAACTGTTGTCTTTTTTCTGCTAATGGTAGTGTCTGTTCTTCTTCACAACTCATGCTCATTTGAAAGGTAAAAACATGTAGATTGTGACATTCCAACCATTAACATAATGTATGATATTAGCTAATAATAAATCACCAAATACTAGAAACAGCAATACATTCATTAAGTAAATTTAGAACCTCACACTTATCTCAGAAGTTAATTTAGAACCTCACACACAATATAACCTGGAGATGAGCATGCATTATGTGCAGCATCAGTTGGAGGCTCTGGTGTTTTTTCCCCCTCTGTCTATAGTCCTGGTAGTGAACAGTATTCATACTCTTGGCCTTCTTCATCCCAAACAGTGTAACTCTGTACCTGTATCTTTTAGATCACTGTGAGTGGCATTAGGTTCCCCATGCACTGTATTCAGACCAGGCATGCCACTTCCCAGGAGTACTCTCAGGGCAGATACCTTGCCCTTTCCACAGGCGTAGGATACAGCACATCCTGACAGGGCATGCATCCCCAGGAGACCCTGGCATTTCTCGCCCAATGCCCTGACAGTGGCATTTATGTTCAGGATGGTGCCATCCCATTGCACTGCAGAATGAACATTGGCCTTCCAAACCCAGCACACTAACAGGACAAATACATCTGTGTCATCACTTAAGATTTGTATGGTATGTGCCCCTGCTCCAGCAGCTTGCAGCACGTAGCTAATGAGGGTGATGTCAGCCTCCTCATGGTTTACGATGCAGTCCATGTTATTCACAACAGGATCTTATCAGCAGTGAGGTCATATGTGCAAAGAAGGCATGATAGCTGCATCTTGTTTGATGCGCTCTTCATCACAGCTCATCACTTTAATGGTCAAAGATGACAAATATCTCATCAGTTCCAACTGCAGTGTAGGCTTTGTTGAGGCGTGATTTAATGCTAGAGGCAATGTCCCCAATTGTACCTGCCACAGGCCAGACAATGTGGTAGAGCACCCTATCTCAGGCAACCATATTCATCGATCAGTGATGGTGGAACAGGGCTGAGCTCATGATCAAAGACATCTTTCAAATCTATGCCACACTGCTATGCCTACGACTAAGAGTCGAGCAAAGGACCTCCATGTCATAAACTGCCTTGCCAGTGACGGCTTTCTTCATCACCTCCATGGTACTCTCTTCTCAATAGTGTTATGGAAGCCTTCTGGAAGAGACGCTACAAAGTCATGGCTCTGCTGTTCACCAATCTGAAGAGCATTCTACGCATTCACAGAGTTTTGAGCCACCTGTCCATTCACAATGTTGTACAGGACTTTCTGATTATCTTTCAAGGGATGAGAGTGTTTCTGGAACTCCTCCATGATTTTAACACAATCCCATTGATCCAGCTCTCTGTGTCTCTCACCTTTCTCCTCATGTTTCCCACAACTCTGATTCTCCTTTCCTTCCACATGTGCATATTCCTCCTCTGGATTATCTGCCGTTTCCTGACTTGTGTACATTTCTTCCACTATCTGGGAAAGATGGGAACAAATAAGGAATTGATCCACACTGCAACTTGTTGTTCATTGGTTGAGAGGCCTTTCAAACCACCTTGTCCTTTCCCTTGTTTAATGTAAGTCTGCTCACCAAACTGGTCAGCAGGTACAGCAGTTCCACCGTCAGAGTGGCGGCAGACATGAGCCCCAGCTAAAAGATCCTGCTTGGCCTCATGTGGAAGATTTTGCACCATCTTGAGGTACCAGGTGATGTACCATGCATACTTATGGTGCCCAGCAGCAAAGAAGTACAGGACCATCTGCTTGAGGCAGTGTTGCTGTAGGAGGAAGTATCCCCCTCTCTCTGCACAAAGTAAACGCAGTGCAATAAAGGTAGGACAAACCAGGCAGTCCACCCAGAGTCTACCAGTAGGGTGCTCACGTGCCATGTCCAGATATTCTGATATAGCACCATCAGTCTATGGTCCATCTTTCAGAAAATCTTGGAGGACGACGTATTGGAAAGAAGTATCCGATATGCACGAAGTGTATTTGTCCAGGATTTGCCATTGAGAATGTTGGCAGGTGCTCATAAAAACATTGTTTACGTATTACGCAACATTCAGGGTCGGCATTATGAGTTTATTTTTTAAATAATTCATATTCTGACACTTTTAAATGGACATTAGACATGGATCTAGATGAATGATTAATGATCATCTTCCTGAATTCACTACAAGCAAAAATATATTATATAATATTTCCTGGTTTTGGCCCAATTAGTACATATTGTATGCAAATTATGCAAATGAGAAAAGTTTGCGTAATTTAATTATGGCAAGAGATTCATTTATGGACATCAACACAGACTTCGAGTCCAAAATCACATTTCTAAATTGAGTGAAAGCAAAGAAATCCAGATTTGTTTTCCTTCCCCCCACTAAAGTGTCCCCAATCGGTCTTAAGTGGACAGGTCTACTTTTTTTGCCCCTCTCCCTGGAATACAAGCGTTTGTTTAGGCAACTTTTGGGGACATTTTTCAGAATACACACCAGTTGATTGGGGACCACTTGACAAGGCACATGGTTTGGGACTATACAGTTGGGGTGAGAATGTTGATCTTGTGGTCTTAACACCTAATGGTGCCATGAACAGTCGGTTTGAGTAGAATCCAGCAAATAAGATGTCTCTATACCAGCTCATCAGTGGTGGTCACACACGTGGGATAATACACCCTCTCATCTTATCAGCTAATAGTAGTAGAGCTCCCTGCCCTCTTTGACTACACACCGTACTTGTGTTTTAAAATCTGTTGCAGGACTCATGTGTTCTACCTGTTAATTTGCTTTTGCCTTTACAATAAAGCCCAGGACACATTTTCATGGTGGATGATTTATGTCCACCACAGGCTAGGTGAATACAACTACGCTTCCACCCCTCCCCCACTAAAATGTCCCCGATTGGGCTTTAAGTGGACAGGTCTACATTTTTACACCAGTCAGCAGCTGGTGTCAATCACTGATTAGAAGGAGAGACACAGAAGTGGAAAATGTTTGTTCAGACTCAGAGTGAAAAGCAGCAGTGTTGGATGCTGAGAGGAGGCATATATTTTTGCCCTTACCCCACTAATCTCCGTAATACAATCACACGCTCTAAGCAACTTAGCAACACAGAACCTAAGCATGGAATTGAAGTCACATGGTTTGGAACTATACAATTGGGGTGGGAATGTTGATCTTGTGGTCTTTACACCTAATGGTGCCATGAACAGTAAATGCAATTTTACATGTAAATAATATTTTGGTACTTTGGGGATGGCAGGAGGGTTGCCCATGTTAGTTTTCAACGTATAGTGTTTCACACTGCCTTCTGCACCCTGTGAACCATTCAAGTGATACCAGGGCCAATCAGAGGCTAATTAGAGGCACCTGTTGGCTTGTCATCTGCTGACATGCCCTCAAATCAACCAGAATGGAAGAAAAAGGGACAGTCCTTGCTTTTTCAATGGGGTTCTGTAGTCTGGTAGGAAGGGGGGGGGGTCCCATCAAGGTCAAGGTAAACTTTATTGTCCACAAGGGAAATTTGTCTTGGGCTTTCACCCCTGCTGCAGCCACACACAAGACATCAATGACAAAAGACATAGTAGAAATACATCCAGAGGGGGGACACAACATTACACAAGTGCACAAATAGTGATCAATCAAATCTCTCAGTCAGTGCTGTTTCAGAGCCTCGTTCAACATTTGAGTTGATGCTGGTACAAACGATTTTTTAAACCCAATATACTTCCACTTTGGTTCACTGTACCCTCTACCAGAAGGCAGAAGTTCAAACTTTCCATGTAAAACATTGTAGTTTACTACAGAGACTGTCCACGTGTATTCCAGGTTAGTGAGTTAAAAATGCCCAAGTATTTATATGAAGAAACCTGTGAGATGGTCGAGTCATGAATGACCACAGGCCTGTGGTCACCAATGCGCATGGGGTCGAACACCATCTCCTGTGTCTTCCTAACGTCAAGAACAAGGTGGTTGTCATCACACCATTTTACAAACCTCTGTACCTCTAAAAAATAGTCAGCTAAATCTCTATCCTTATCCAGTAGGGATAAGATGGCAGTATCATCCGAGAATTTTATGATGTAATTATTCGGGTTCCCACTTCTACACTCATTTGTGTACAAAGTAAAAAGGACCGGTGAGCTAACGCAGCCCTGAGGTGCTCCAGTACTTAAGGTTCTGGGCTCTGACAAAGTACCATTCACACTGACCCTTTGAGTACGTTCAGTTAAAAAGGAATAATACCACCTGATGATAAGGGGATGGACATTATGGTCCCTCAACCTCTTAATTAAGAGATGTGACTGTATTGTATTAAATGCTGAGCTAAAATCTACAAGAAGAAGGCGTGCATAAGCTTTGTTATTTTCCAAGTGTTTCAAAAGAAATTAATCCAAGGCCAAAACTGTATCCTCTATACACCTGTTACTCCTGTAAGCAAACTGAAAAGTATCCAATGAACAACCAACCGCTGCCTTCAATAGACTGACAATGATTTTCTCAAAACACTTCATAATTACTGAAGTCAAAGCGACTGGGCGGTAGTCATTATTTTCCTTGCAGCAGGCCTTTTTGGGAACAGGGATTATAGTAGAATCTTTCCAGATGGACGGAACCGTAAGTGAGTGCAGTGACTTTTGGTAGATGGGACACCAAGCCACTGCAAGTTCCTGACTGCATGAATGCAGCAGCCGGCCACATATCACGTCTGGACCTGAGGCCTTGTACATGTATGTGCAAATATCTTCTGGACTTCATATTGATCCACAGTAATTCCCAGATCACTGTGTGAAATTGTTTGCAGATATCCTGCAGGCAGGAGACTGCAGGCAAAATTAAAACCTGACACTATATTTTCAATTGGGGATGGATGTGTGTATCAAGCACATCAAGGAATAATGAGACCTCAGACTTTCGAGAAATTGGTCTTCCATGATATCCAGACAACAATAAGCTCAGTTAGACAGTAACACGAAGATGTACCAGTTGTAACAGTTGTGCAGCCAAACTGTAAAGAATGGTGCATGTGTTTTTCCCAAACAAATGTCAACACGTCATTGGCAGTGAGTGAGTTAATGGGGCTGGAGGAAAATGTGCTGTTGTGGGGGTGCATGTTATACTGGTCTTGTAGTTTGCCTATTTGTGTCGACTGCTCGCTTATTTTGATATGTCCAGAATAGAAACGCTGGAGTTCATGTGGTTAATCTGAACATATCCCTTTATACTGTATAGTCCAGTTTGCACCATTATCAAGGCCCAGAAATTACCTTTTTGTCCACTATCCAGAGTGGCTAATACGTAGCTGTTGGTTTAATGTTCTGCATGTCTTCACAAGAGCTTGTACATCTGCGTTCAGTTAAAACAAATATATCCTACAATTAATAAAATGCATTGACCCCAAAATGTACTTCCTGTGTTTGTGATTTGAGAAAAGTAGACCCCACAATCTATCAGTTTGTGTATAACCTAATACCCCAAAGGTGGCTTACAGTAGTTTGTGTATAACCTAATACCCAAAAGGTGGCTTACAGCAGTTTGTGTATACTAGCCTAATACCCCAAAGGTGGCTTACAGTAGTTTGTGTATAGCCTAATACCCCAAAGGTGGCTTACAGTAGTTTGTGTATAGCCTAATACCCCAAAGGTGGCTTACAGTAGTTTGTGTATACTAGCCTAATACCCCAAAGGTGGCTTACAGTAGTTTGTGTATACTAGCCTAATACCCCAAAGGTGGCTTACAGTAGTTTGTGTATAGCCTCATACCCCAAAGGTGGCTTACAGTAGTTTGTGTATACTAGCCTAATACCCCAAAGGTGGCTTACAGTAGTTTGTGTATACTAGCCTAATACCCCAAAGGTGGCTTACAGTAGTTTGTGTATAGCCTAATACCCCAAAAGGTGGCTTACAGTAGTTTGTGTATACTAGCCTAATACCCCAAAGGTGGCTTACAGTAGTTTGTGTATAACCTAATACCCCAAAGGTGGCTTACAGTAGTTTGTGTATACTAGCCTAATACCCCAAAGGTGGCTTACAGTAGTTTGTGTATACTAGCCTAATACCCCAAAGGTGGCTTACAGTAGTTTGTGTATACTAGCCTAATACCCCAAAGGTGGCTTACAGTAGTTTGTGTATAGCCTAATACCCCAAAGGTGGCTTACAGTAGTTTGTGTATACTAGCCTAATACCCCAAAGGTGGCTTACAGTAGTTTGTGTATAACCTAATACCCCAAAGGTGGCTTACAGTAGTTTGTGTATACTAGCCTAATACCCCAAAGGTGGCTTACAGTAGTTTGTGTATAGCCTAATACCCCAAAGGTGGCTTACAGTAGTTTGTGTATAGCCTAATACCCCAAAGGTGGCTTACAGTAGTGTGTGTATAACCTAATACCTCAAAGGTGGCTTACAGTAGTTTGTGTATAACCTAATACCCCAAAGGTGGCTTACAGTAGTTTGTGTATAGCCTAATACCCGAAGGTGGCTTACAGTAGTTTGTGTATAGCTTGTGTATAGCCTAATACCCCAAAGGTGGCTTACAGTAGTTTGTGTATAGCCTAATACCCCAAAGGTGGCTTACAGTAGTTTGTGTATACTAGCCTAATACCCCAAAGGTGGCTTACAGTAGTTTGTGTATACTAGCCTAATACCCCAAAGGTGGCTTACAGTAGTTTGTGTATAGTCTAATACCCCAAAGGTGGCTTACAGTAGTTTGTGTATAGCCTAATACCCCAAAGGTGGTTTACAGTAGTTTGTGTATACTAGCCTAATACCCCAAAGGTGGCTTACAGTAGTTTGTGTATAACCTAATACCCCAAAGGTGGCTTACAGTAGGTTGTGTATACTAGCCTAATACCCCAAAGGTGGCTTACAGTAGTTTGTGTATAGCCTAATACCCCAAAGGTGGCTTAGCCTACAGCAGTTTGTGTATACTAGCCTAATACCCCAAAGGTGGCTTACAGTAGTTTGTGTATAGCCTAATACCCCAAAGGTGGCTTACAGTAGTTTGTGTATAGCCTAATACCCCAAAGGTGGCTTACAGTAGTTTGTGTATACTAGCCTAATACCCCAAAGGTGTCTTACAGTAGTTTGTGTATACTAGCCTAATACCCCAAAGGTGGCTTACAGTAGTTTGTGTATAGCCTAATACCCCAAAGGTGGCTTACAGTAGCTTGTGTATACTAGCCTAATACCCCAAAGGTGGCTTACAGTAGTTTGTGTATAGCCTAATACCCCAAAGGTGGCTTACAGTAGTTTGTGTATACTAGCCTAATACCCCAAAGGTGGCTTACAGTAGTTTGTGTATAACCTAATACCCCAAAGGTGGCTTACAGTAGTTTGTGTATACTAGCCTAATACCCCAAAGGTGGCTTACAGTAGTTTGTGTATACTAGCCTAATACCCCAAAGGTGGCTTACAGTAGTTTGTGTATAGCCTAATACCCCAAAGGTGGCTTACAGTAGTTTGTGTATACTAGCCTAATACCCCAAAGGTGGCTTACAGTAGTTTGTGTATAACCTAATACCCCAAAGGTGGCTTACAGTAGTTTGTGTATACTAGCCTAATACCCCAAAGGTGGCTTACAGTAGTTTGTGTATACTAGCCTAATACCCCAAAGGTGGCTTACAGTAGTTTGTGTATAGCCTAATACCCCAAAGGTGGCTTACAGTAGTTTGTGTATAGTCTAATACCCCAAAGGTGGCTTACACTAGTTTGTGTATACTAGCCTAATACCCCAAAGGTGGCTTACAGTAGTTTGTGTATACTAGCCTAATACCCCAAAGATGGCTTACAGTAGTTTGTGTATAGCCTAATACCCCAAAGGTGGCTTACAGTAGTTTGTGTATACTAGCCTAATACCCCAAAGGTGGCTTACAGTAGTTTGTGTATAACCTAATACCCCAAAGGTGGCTTACAGTAGTTTGTGTATACTAGCCTAATACCCCAAAGGTGGCTTACAGTAGTTTGTGTATACTAGCCTAATACCCCAAAGGTGGCTTACAGTAGTTTGTGTATAGCCTAATACCCCAAAGGTGGCTTACAGTAGTTTGTGTATACTAGCCTAATACCCCAAAGGTGGCTTACAGTAGTTTGTGTATAACCTAATACCCCAAAGGTGGCTTACAGTAGTTTGTGTATACTAGCCTAATACCCCAAAGGTGGCTTACAGTAGTTTGTGTATACTAGCCTAATACCCCAAAGGTGGCTTACAGTAGTTTGTGTATAGCCTAATACCCCAAAGGTGGCTTACAGTAGTTTGTGTATAGTCTAATACCCCAAAGGTGGCTTACACTAGTTTGTGTATACTAGCCTAATACCCCAAAGGTGGCTTACAGTAGTTTGTGTATACTAGCCTAATACCCCAAAGGTGGCTTACAGTAGTTTGTGTATAGCCTAATACCCCAAAGGTGGCTTACAGTAGTTTGTGTATACTAGCCTAATACCCCAAAGGTGGCTTACAGTAGTTTGTGTATAGCCTAATACCCCAAAGGTGGCTTACAATAGTTTGTGTATAGCCTAATACCCCAAAGGTGGCTTACAATAGTTTGTGTATACTAGCCTAATACCCCAAAGGTGGCTTACAGTAGTTTGTGTATAGCCTAATACCCCAAAGGTGGCTTACAGTAGTTTGTGTATAGCCTAATACCTCAAAGGTGGCTTACAGTAGTTTGTGTATAGCCTAATACCCCAAAGCTGTTTCACAAAACTTGAACAACAGGACACGGATTAATAAAGCTTGGCCGTTATCCTGGTCCGGAGCAAGCTAACTTCACAGCTAAGTTTCCATGATAACTAAAGCGGGATTTCCTTCGTGAAACCGAGTCATGGCTGAGCCTGGCTTGTTTAAGCCAGGATATCTGCTAAATCCTAATCTACCCTTTGTGAAACAGGCCCTAGTTCTTTTTGAACAGTGACATGCTTGTGACATGGAAAGTGACAATACAGAGAAGGCATTGATTGATTGATTGATTGATTGAATACTTTATTAGCAGTTTGCAAACAAAAAGCTTAAACAGTTTAGAATACAAGGTCTGCTAAAAGGATCTACACAAAAAGCCAAGCTTGTTTCAATTGTGGTCCTTTGTACTCAATTCATAGAAACATTGATCAGATAAACAGCAACACTATGTGGAACAGCATGTAATAGTTATTTACAAAAATAAAATAAAAAAATTGAAGAGGACTATTTACAGTGAAACAGGTCGGGGGTGGGAGGCTATGTTTTTTTTTACAGGGGCCAGTTTCAATTTGCAACCTCCTGTAGGTGCTCTTTTAGGGTGGTTTTGAAGGAGAGTAGGGATTTATTCTCCTTTAGAGCCTTTGGTAGGGCATTCCACATTTTAGTGACATAGCATAACAGATGATATCACTGAAAAGTGCAGTATAGAGCAGCCAGGATATGTCCCAGAACCCCAAAGGTGGCTTAAAGTAGGCTGTGTGTATAGACCAAAGCCCCAAAGGTGACTTCCTGTTGTGTGAAATAAGCCCCGCCCAAGTCCCGAAAAGTGGGTTAAATATGATTGTCCCCAATCTCAGGGTAAAAAATCATACTTTTAAAATAAAGCTTAAATCAAAAATATCAAGACATATTGGTAAAGTGGGCACCCTCTGAAAACCAACAGTGGTCACAGCTTCTCTCTAACCCATTCAGAAAGGGTAGCCCCCGAAAGGGGGGTGTCCTGACATCCGTACCCAAAAGTAGTCTAAACAAACAGGGGTGTGTGTGTGTGTGTGTGTGTGTGTGTGTGTGTGTGTCATTAACGGCTCGTCACTTTGTGGTGTTTTATTTATTATTCGGAGCAGTGGTGTAAAGTAACTAAGTACATTTACTCAAGTATTGTACTTAACTCTTTCAGTGCCATTCTTATTTATGGAATTTTGGTTCTGAGTGCCACAGCCAAAATTCAAAAAAAAAGTGCTCAGGAGCCGAGATACAGCCTTTTTCAGTAAGAAGTTAAACAAGAAGTGAATGGAGCTGCAAATCTTCAAATCATCATATCTTGGGTTCTGAACATAAAAAAAAGAAAAATTGAATTATATATATATATATATATTTTTTTTTTTTCATGACGTCTTAGACGTCATGTGGCACTGAATGAGTTAAGTGCAATTTTGATGTATTTTATTTTTTTAATTTACTTGAGTATTTCCAGTTTTCAGTACTTTTACTTATACTCCACTACATCTCAGAGGCAAATATAGTACTTTTACTCCACTACAATTATTTGAAAACTTCAGTTACTAGTTACTTTTCAGATATACATTATGATATTATGAAACGTACATTAACCACTTTAGGCCTGTTTTATACCTAGGCTATTTGAAAATAGCCGATCTACAAGCTCACAACGCGTCGCGATAGGACGCGTTGGTTGTGAGTTTGTAGATCTGCTATTTTCAAAAATGTTAGTACTTTTACTTGTAACTTCTACATTGCAGTATTGATACTTTTACCTAAGTAAAACATTCGAGTACTTTTCCCACTACTGGTCCCTTGGAAACCTGCGAGCGTTACCAACGCACGTCCGCATCCGCTTGAAAACCTTTTTAGTCGTGCGTTTTTTGTGCCGCGGGTTCGTTCTGAATGACGCCTCCGTTTTTTTTACGATCCAAGGCGAGAGAGAGAGAGAGAGAGAGAGAGGGAGGAGCTATGGGGGTGTAAATGAATGAGGTATTATTCAAACGGCGCCTGCCTGGGCAGATGCGGTCAACGGCAGACCTTTGTGAGCGTGTCAGCCCAGATAAGAAATGGTCAAATTATTCAAACAGAACCTTTTGTCCACTTGATAAGCCCGGGCTATAAACGCTTGTCCCAGAGATTTGAATTGAATATGTCTTAATATGAGAGAGACTGCAGCTGCTATGAAAGAAAAAGACAATTAACATGATTGGTTGTCCGGCGGGCGAACAAAAGACGCGACCCCACTGGTTTTAATTGGAAATAATATATTAGGAGTGGGGTTACGAGGTGGGGCCGTATCGGCACCATATCAATCAATTAAAGCATCTGACTCTTCCTGCCACGGAAACCTTGTTATGTCCAAAACCCTCACTTTTCAGGAAATGGAAAGAAATTACCTGTTTTTTGAATGGATCCAGATCGGTTATTATTTAGTCACAAGCTCATGTTAATACTTTCCATCGGTTAAATACTTAACTAAATAAACACAGAGAGACTAACCCTTTCATTCAAAAATAGCCGATTTACATGCTCACAATGTGTTGCTTTGCAACCCGTTGTGAGCTTGTAGATCGGCTATTTCGACCACTTTTACGCGACATTGTCATACGACGAAGTGCGCAGTCATTTCCACACCAAAAAAAAAGATTCAACATTGCAATATAAAGCTACAAGGTTTCTGCCCGACAGCAACTACATGTAATAGTTAACTGTTGTATTCTTAGAGACATGTTTTAAGCCTCATTCATGCTCCATGGTACGTGTTGCTTGCTCGCAGACAACAACAGATCTTCAAGCTAACGAGTATTGTGCGATGGGAGTATAAAAATGACGCTTTAGAGGATGCTTTATCTTTTTACTTGTTGTACTGTATGCCAACAAATCCTTTTCAGGATTGTTTTGAGTTCCTCGGGTAGTGTGCATGTGAGGCACGCTACCGTGCACATACATACTCATGAATAAAGCTGATGCACTTTGCATCTTTTGCCATTGAGAGTTGAACTTGAGTGTGTGTGTGTGTGTGTGTGTGTGTGTGTGTGTGTGTGTGTGTGTGTGTGTGTGTGTGTGTGTGTGTGTGTGTGTGTGTGTGTGTGTGTGTGTGTGTGTGTGTGTGTGTGTGTGTGTGTGTGTGTGTGTGTGTGTGTGTGTGTGTGTGTGTGTGTGTGTGTGTGTGTGTGTGTGTGTGTGTGTGTGTGCGTGTGTGTGTGTGTGTGTTTGGTGACTAACAGCATGAGGCGGCTCGCTGTAAAAGGCATGATTGCACTGGACCTTATTGGTTGACTGGAGCTCCACTCAAGCGCCTCCATCTGCTCTCTCCCTGCCTGCCTGAGCAGCCAGCTGCACCCCTCCGCCTGTGTGTGTGTGTGTGTTGCTATTGCACATGGCTGTATGTGTATGTGCGTTAATACCTATGTGTGTTCTTCTGATGTGTTTTTCTGCACCCGCTTGTGTGTCTCTCTGTTTGCTTTTGTCTTTATTATATTGTGTGTGTGTGTGTGTGTGTGTGTGTGTGTGCGCGCGCATGAGTGAACCCATCCATCCATATGTGAACCACTATCTCTACAGTATGTTTGTTCCATGTCGTATTACCTTTCCGGGAAACTGTTGCTATGTGAGGTACTGGCACTTAGTTGTCAAGCAGAGCCATGGGTGTCCCCCCCTCTCCCCTCCCCTCTCTCTCTCTCTCTCTCTCTCTCACTCTCCCTTTCACCCCTTCTCTCTCTCTCTCTCTCGCTCTCGCTCTCGCTCTCGCGCTCGCTCGCTCGCTCTCTCTCTCCCTCTCCTCTCATCTCTCTCCCTCTCACCATCTCTCTCTCTCTCTCTCTCTCTCTCTCTCTCTCTCTCTCTCTCTCTCTCTCTCTCCCTCTCACCATCTCTCTCTCTCTCTCTCTCTCTCTCTCTCTCTCTCTCTCTCTCTCTCCCGCTCTCTCTCCCTCTCCTCTCATCTCTCTCCCTCTCACCATCTCTCTCTCTCTCTCTCTCTCTCTCTCTCTCTCTCTCTCTCTCTCTCTCTCTCTCTCTCTCTCTCTCTCTCCCCCTCACCATCTCTCCCCCCTCTCTCTCTCTCTCTCTCTCTCTCTCTCTCTCTCTCTCTCTCTCTCTCTCTCTCCCTCTCTCTCTCTCTCTCTCTCTCTCTCGCTCGCTCGCTCTTTGGGGCTTTGGTGTGCGGCAGCTGTTTGGTTGAGGTCTTTTCAGCATCAAGCTCTCTAATCCGTCCCCTGTGCACTCACACAAGCCTGTGTGTGTGCACGTCTCTCATGCGCATACTGTCTACTACATCGCCCCACACAATACTGTTGCAGATGACAGCGAGGCCAGCCAGCCTGCCGCGCGCGTGTGTGTGCGTGTGTGTGTGTGTGTGCGTGTGTGTGTGTGTGTGTGTGTGTTGAATGGATGGGATTAGCCTTTCCATAGCTCTAACCAAATTGTTGTACCCTGAGAGTTAGAGGCCCTGACAAGACATGTGTTTCTCTCTCTTAAAAAATGTAATCATTACCCCCACTTGTGACTTGCTGTGTCGATACCTTACCTCCAAACGGACCATTCTGTACACAGGTGTGTGTGTGTGTTTGCGCGCGCGTGCGTGTGTGTGTACATGTTTGCGGTGGGAGCCGGGCGCGGGGATAAAGTCTTAATTAAATCAAACAGAGAAAACCTGTCCAATGGCTGTAATCAACTGCCCCAGTGAGTCTTATCGAGGCCTGCCAACCGATGCTGTGCCATCTGTTATGTAGATCAATACACTTGCATATCACAGGAGAAACGGATTAGTAGCAATAAAGACCCTCCTCTCTCTATCTCCGTCCGTCCGTCTGTCTGTCTGTCTGTCTGTCTGTCTGTCTGTCCGTCCATCCATCCATCCATCCATCGGCTTGTGATGTGAATGGTGGCATACTGTATATCGTTGCGGTCGTTTTTTTTCTCGTAAATCAATGCCCGACTTGCTCGTGCTACAGTGTTACACAAAAGTATCGGATCCACAAGCTTGTAGATCTGAAGACCTGGGGCGATTCTTAAAAAAAAATCTAAATCCTAACAGTTTTTTGAAAAAAATATAAAAAAAAGAATTTTCGCGATTTTTCAAAAATAGCAGATCTGCAAGCTCGTAGCGCGGCACTCGGTGCCGCGCTACGAGCTTGCAGATCTGCTATTTTTGAATAGCCAAAGAAATCTAAAGTGACACAGATGCGTTCCAGGTATTAACACATCGACCGCCAGAGGTTAATCTCATAATGTACTCACCAGTGCCAAGGTGTTTTTGTTGTTTTTTTGTTTTTTTCATGTCGCCATAGATCTTGTTAAAATCCTTAAGATTGAGCTCTACACGGTCTGTTTACATCCGCGAGATCTCCCTGTATCTCCCAGTGAAGATCGCGTGTCAAACGGGGCATCCATGTTTGAGTTAGAGCGGATTACGTTAAACAGTGAAATGCGAGGAGAAAAAACTACAGGAAGAGAATTGAGTTTCAGTTTCGTCTGTAGAATGGGAGCGGGCGTGATCTTCAAAACCGGATCCCAAATAATTCTATTTCCTGTCATCAAACCGGAAACGGAAGTGGATCAAAAAAATTCCGAAAGTGCACCCGGACCGCGCATGCGCGAAAAGACCGCAGCCCGTAGGACTACGGGCTCGGCGCTTAACCGTTGGATTTAACGGCCCGTAGAACTACGGGCCCGGCGGTAAATGTGTTAATGGGTTAACTTTTGAATTTGAATCCTGAAAAGTAACAGTTTTGGACGCGTCATCCCAAAGCGTATACCGCTTGTGCAAAAAGGACGCGCTGTGATTGGCCAGTAGCCACTTGGGTGGGTGAGTGTTAGCTGGGGGCAAACGCTCGGCTCACCCCAAAACTGAAGATTTACGATTCTGTCCCTATCGGTACATAAAACTAGAACGGTGCTGAGTCGGCTCAAGCGAAACTTGCGCAGCGTCCGGCACGGCGACTCGCTCGCTTTAGCTAGGCTGGAAGAACCATAGGCTTTCCAAGGTATAGAGGGGCGGATCCAAACCTAGCGCTGGAATCAAACGCCGGCTCCCTATTGCTTCACCAATCTATGTCCCCGCCTCCCCTCCCCTCCCCACCCTCCACACACACCCCCCCCCCCCCCCCGGCCTGTGCACGGAACACGCTGACGTCACCAAATTTAGAGCCACGCCCCTCTGCACTCTGATTGGTTAGGAGATAACAAGGTTCACTCCCACTCCTAAACCACCGTTCCTGCAAGGTTCCCCCAGACTTAAAAAAAAAAAAAAAAGTTAAAAAAGGCAATGGGTTTCCGAGGCTACGCTTTAGCTCGCTCGTGGCTCATGTTCGCTTGAGACGGCACGACCTCCGTCGGCGTCAAAAACTATACTTTATCGGCCAAAAAAAAGAGTCCACAGTTGTTGTAGGTGAGAGGCAGTTCGGTGTGTGTCACCGAAGCGGGCGTGGTTTTTGGTAGACGAGAGGCAGTTCCGCGTTAGTCACAGAAGCAGGGCCGTGGTTATAGCACAAGCGGTTTAGGCTTTGGTATGTCACGTTTTTGGACATATGAGGTTTTCGCCCCAACAGAGACGATATATTATATTGCAGGGGTCTTCAACAGGGGGTCCGGGACCCCTAGGGGGGGTTCCTCAGAGCTACTATGGGGGTCCGCCAAATCTTTGTGTGATAGGATTTCGTTTTTTTTACATTAACCACTTGAACCCTAGAATTCCTTTTTCTGAGGTGAACATTAGCCGAAAATAGAAGATCTACAAGCTCTCAACGCCTCGCAGCGCGAGGCGTTGAGAGCTTGTAGATCGGCTATTTTTTGGCAAAGAGGCTATAGGTGTAGAGGGAAAAAAGAGCAGACTTAAGTAAAAAAAAAACTTTCTAATCTGAAACACAATTTTATACAATATAGAGTAGGGGGTCCCTTTTTCATCTCTCTCTCAGCTAGGGGGTCCTTGGCCTGAAAACATTGTAGACCCCTGCTATATTGTGTGTACTCTTGGCTGGCTGCAACAGGGCCATCATGCCTGAGAAGAAGGCACTGTTTGCGCGGCTCTCTGCCAGATCACTGTCATCACGGATAGGGGCCGTGTCACCGCATGATGCCATCACCACCTATCAACAACCATCCCCCCCCCTGGGGGGGAACAACATGAACCACATCGCAGAGAATCAGATGGCTGCTGGCTAAGCTAGATCATTGGTTTTCAAAGTGTGGTCCGGGGACCCCCACAGGGGTCCTTGGGGGGGGATACCAGGGGGTCCCCAACCGAGTGCCGCGCTACAGGCTTTTATAGATCAGCTGTTTTTGAAAAATCGTGAACATTTGAGCAAATCTTTGAATATATATATTTTTTTTTTAAGCGAACATTTTTAACTCAAACCTTTGCTTCTGGGGGTCCCTGGAACAAAATATTTTGAGAGAAATCTATGAAAATCTATATTCTGCAACACAGTTTTATACAATGTAGTGGCTGGGGGGTCCCTGCTTCATCTCTCTCTCTCAGCTAAGGGGTCCTCCTTGGCCTGAAAAACGTTGAAGAACCCGTGTCCTAAAGCAGTGGGTCTCAAACTTTATCACGTCAAGGACCCCCAAATTGATAAATATTTGGCTGCGGACCCCCATCTGAAAATATGTTGTGCCAGGGACCCCCAGAAGCAAAGATTTGTGTTAAAAATGTTCTCTAATGTTCAAGAGTTTTGAAAAATAGCAGATCTACAAGCTCATAGCGCGCTATGAGCTTGTAGATCTGCTATTTTTTAACTCATTGAGTGCCATTCACGTGTTTTACCGCTATGGTGCAACATGCCAATCACGTGTTTCACGTGTTTTTGAAAAAAATGTAAAAAAAATAAAATAAAAATTGTTCAGAACCCAAGATATCATTATCTGAAGATTTGCAGCTCCATCCACTCCTTGTTTAACTTATAACTGAAAAAGGCTTTATCTCGCTTCCAAAGCACTTTTTTTTAACTTTTTGCACAAAATTGCACTGGCCAGAAATAGCCAGAAATAATTTGGGCACTCAGTGAGTTAATAGCTAAAGTATAAAAGGTTAAAGTGGTTAAAATTATTGTGATGCTATATTAACTACTTTTGCTGGGGACCCCCTGGAACCCCCTCAAGGACCACTGGTTGAGAACCGCTGTCCTAAAGGATCCCAAACCTACGCACAACTAAGTATAAATCTATGAATGTGACGCACTGATCCCATATTTCTCTTTTTCTCTGTTTTTACCCGTCAGGTTCTGCATTGCTGCGTGTCGGGCTCCAACCTGCACACGCAGCAGAGCCACTACCTCCTCAGCCTGGCTGACCTGTCCACAGACTACGAGCCCTTCCTCATGCTGGGCCAGGTGAAGAGCTCGGAGCCCGCCGCGTCCCACACCGCCGCCGCCGACTTCGGCAACCTGCTGACGGTGGCAGAGGGTAAAGAAGGACTGTGTGACATACAGTGTTAACCAGATTATTATTTTATTGCGCAAGAAATAAGCAACCAGGTCTTTGAAAACAAGCCCAAAAGAAGCGACTATAATCATGTATGCATCTGCTGTTTTGCATGTATATCAATTGTCCATTGTGTGACCTGTAGTGTAGGTGTGTAGTGTAGCGACGTGCGCGTGACGTCTTTAAAATAGCGTCCCACCACTAACAAAATCACCAATACAACACTGTGTGCATGTAAAACATGTACTGTATGTGTGCATACGTGCATGTAAAACATGTACTGTATGTGTGCATACGTGCATGTAAAACATGTACTGTATGTGTGCATACGTGCATGTAAAACATGTACTGTATGTGTGCATACGTGCATGTAAAACATGTACTTTATGTGTGCATACGTGCATGTAAAACATGTACTGTATGTGTGCATACGTGCATGTAAAACATGTACTGTATGTGTGCATACGTGCATGTAAAACATGTACTGTATGTGTGCATACGTGCATGTAAAACATGTACTTTATGTGTGCATACGTGCATGTAAAACATGTACTGTATGTGTGCATACGTGCATGTAAAACATGTACTGTATGTGTGCATACGTGCATGTAAAACATGTACTTTATGTGTGCATACGTGCATGTAAAACATGTACTTTATGTGTGCATACATGTACATGCATATAAAACATGTACTGTATGTGTGTGCATACATGTACGCGCATGTAAACATGTACTGTATGTGTGTGCATACATGTACGCGCATGTAAACATGTACTGTATGTGTGTGCATACATGTACGCGCATGTAAACATGTACTGTATGTGTGTGCATACATGTACGCGCATGTAAACATGTACTGTATGTGTGTGCATACATGTACACGCATGTAAAACAGCAGCGAATGTCTGATGCAGAGCTGTCTGCTTGGGTTTATTACCAAACAGCGATGCCTGTTACAGTATGCATGTATATATGAGAAGGAGACAAGTCTGTCTGTGTGAGACAAGATGGCGCCGCCCAGGGCTGCTATGGCAATGACGTGTGTGGTGTTCTGTCTGTTAAGTTTTGTTTACGTGTCCTGTGAACCTTCTTACACTAAAGAAGAGTTGCTGCACATTGGGTCTTCTACCCCACCGGACATTTTTCCAACATTACTCACCCGTT
This sequence comes from Gymnoscopelus braueri, assembly GCF_963280865.1. Classification (NCBI taxonomy): domain Eukaryota; kingdom Metazoa; phylum Chordata; class Actinopteri; order Myctophiformes; family Myctophidae; genus Gymnoscopelus; species Gymnoscopelus braueri. Next base: position 12,146,758 of record NC_137621.1, read on the forward strand.
CCACGGACATATTGGATATTCTGGTGAGGGGGACAGCGTTCTTTACCGCTGCGGTGCGTTGGACCAAAAGACAACGGGGGAAGAGAGGAGGTTGTTTGGTTCGCCTACGGCGGAGAGGATCGCGTCCACCACTCCCAGGTATATTCCTTGGCAACGTGAACTCCCTACCAAATAAAATGGATGAACTTCGGCTGCTAGTTTCGAAGGACAATGACTTCCAATCCACTGCTGTTTTCGCGTTTGTGGAGACGCATTTGAAGCCGACAGTCCCAGACGGGGCTGTACAGCTAGAGGGTTTCTCCGCGTTTCGTGCAGACAGAGACTTCGAGGCGGTAGGGAAGTCGCGTGGAGGTGGATTAATGTTCTTTGTAAACAATTGCTGGTGTTCCGATGTGACAGTGTTGCAACAATACTGTTCTATTAACATTGAGTCTCTTTTCATACTCTGTCGCCCATTCTATTCCCCCCGTGAGTTTAATGCGTTCATCCTCGTGTGTGTTTACATTCCTCCGGATGCTGACGTCACCACAGCTGTGGACACACTGACCGAACAGCTGTCGGGGGCGGAGCGCAAATACCCGGACAGTTTGGCTGTGGTGCTTGGGGACTTTAACCAGGCTCATCTTAGCCGGGCTCTCCCCAAATACAGACAGCAAGTCACATGCGCTACAAGGGAAATGAACACTCTTGATCACTGTTATTGCACTATTCGGCAGGCATACCATTCTGTCCCCCGGGCTGCACTGGGCAAAGGAGATCACCATCTCATCCATCTGATCCCTCGCTACAGGCAGAGATTAAAAATATCAAAACCTGTAGTGCGGAGTTTCAGAGTGTGGTCCAGTGAGGCAAAGGAGAGACTCTGTGCCTGGCTGGAGAATGCGGGCTGTGACCAGGACCTTGTTGAGTGGGCGGGGCCTGAGGCTGGAAACAGTCTGGATGAATACACGGACACTGTGACATCATTCATCAGCCTCGGTGAGGAAGTTTGCGTTCCTCTCCGCTTCAGGAAGATCTACAACAACGACAAGCCCTGGTTTTCAGCCCATCTCAGGAGGCTGAGGTCAGAGAAGGAGGTGGCCAGGCGCAGCGGTGACGTGGCTTTGTTCAGGCAAGCAAAGTACGGGTTTGCCAAAGCAGTGAGGGAGGCGAAACATCGCTTTTCAGAGAAGCTGCAGCAGCAGCTCTCTGAGGGGAACTCCTCCTCGGTCTGGAAAGGCCTCAAGACCATCACTAACTATAAACCAAAGTCGCCACAAGCGCCCGATAATCTCCCCCTGGCGAACGAGCTCAATGAGTTCTACTGCAGATTTGAAAGAGAGGTTCCCTCCCGCCCTCTCCCTCCACCCCCCCAGCCACAACCACTACCTCCGTACCCTAGTGGGCCCCCCTCCTCCCCCCCCCCACCCCCTCTCTCTGTCACGGAGAGAGAGGTGAAACTGCTGTTCGGGAGCCAGAACCCCCGGAAGGCGCCCGGCCCGGATTCTGTCTCCCCCTCCGTCCTGAAGCACTGCGCTGACCAGCTCGCCCCGGTGTTCACCAACATCTTCAACGCCTCACTGGAGCTGTGTCATGTCCCAGCATGCTTCAAGGCCTCAACCATCATCCCCGTCCCCAAGAAGGCCAAGGTCACAGGCCTAAATGACTACAGACCCGTCGCCCTGACCTCTGTGGTCATGAAGGTACTGGAGCGCCTTGTCCTGGCTCATCTGAAGCGCATCACCGATCCTGTGCTGGACCCGTTGCAGTTCGCGTACAGAGCAAATCGATCCACGGAGGACGCCGTGAACATGGCTCTGCACTACGCCCTACACCATCTGGACTCTGCCGGCAACTATGCCAGGATCCTGTTTGTCGACTTCAGTTCGGCCTTCAACACTATCCAACCATCCATCCTGGAGCACCAGCTGTCCCTGCTGCAAGTGCCTGCCTCCACCTGCAGGTGGATTACGGACTTTCTTACCAACAGGTCTCAGCGTGTGAAGCTGGGGAAGAGCATTTCCAGCTCCAGGTCCACCAGCACCGGTTCCCCGCAGGGCTGTGTCCTGTCCCCTCTACTGTTCTCCCTGTACACCAACAGCTGTGTTTCCCTCCACCCGTCGGTCAAGCTCCTCAAGTTTGCCGACGACACCACCTTGGTGGGCCTGATCTCCAAGGAGGACGAGTCAGCCTACAGGAGGGAGATCGAGCGGCTGCGTAGTTGGTGCAGCAGCAACAATCTGGAGCTAAATGCCCAAAAGACAGTGGAGACGGTGGTGGATTTCCGGAGGAAAGCAGCCCCTCCCCCTCCCATCATGCTGGGAGGCACCCTGGTGAACTCTGTTGAGTCCTTTAAGTTCCTGGGCATTACCATCTCCCAGGACCTGAAGTGGGAACTGAACATCATGACCCTTCTGAAAAAGGCACAGCAGAGACTGTTCTTCCTCAGGCAGCTGAGGAAGTACAGACTGTCGAGGGCTATGATGACCCGTTTTTATACGGCCATCATCGAGTCCATCCTCACCCACTCCATCATCACCTGGTTCCCCGCTGCAGCTGCAAAAGATCTCGTCAAGCTGCAGCGGGTGATCCGTTCCGCAGAGAGGGTGATTGGCTGTCCCCTGCCCTCCCTCAAGTCCCTGCACGACTCCAGGGCACTGAGGAGGGCAAGAAAGATCATGGCTGACCCCTCCCACCCTGGCCACGGCCTCCTCACCCTGCTTCCCTCTGGGAGAAGGATGCGGCTGCTGAAGGCCACCACAGCACGCCACAGACTAAGCTTCTTCCCCTCAGCTGCCAGGCTGCTCAATGAGTCTGGCTTCCCTTCTCCCCCGCCCCCAAGGGTCACTGAAACCTGAAACCTGACACTGGCAATGACATTGCACTACTGTCCACTATAGCACTTTATATTATCTATCTTCTTGCACGGTGTTGTTTTGTGTTTGTTGTTATTTATGTTATATGTGAAAAAAGATTGAAACACAATCATGCATTGCCAAAACAAATTCCTATGTGTATTACACAATGGTAAATAAAGGAATCTGAATCTGAATCTGAATATAGGCCTATACTGCATGTGTATGTGTGTATGTGCATGCATATATGCGTATATATATATATATATATATATATACATATATATATATACATACATACACACACACACACACACACACACACACACACACACACACACACACACACACACACACACACACACACACACACACCAAAACAGATTCCAGGGGAAAAAACGCAACCTGTAAGTACTCTGTCCATTTAGAGAACCTCTCCATTAAATGTCAATATCTTATTAAAAGAAGGAAAAGGAAATCAACCATCACTGGGGAGTGGAATGTTCACATTAGTGATTGGCCCCAGAGAGACCACCCATTACGGGGTTTTGATATAAAGGTGAGGCCTTTTTGTGTTCTTTTTGGTGACCTTGTGGTTCCATTAGGTAATGCATTTCCCTTCCCCTGCGTTTCATGTCCTCAACTTTTGAAGTAATTTCAACCCTCCCCTCAAAAGTGCACATGTGTGTGTGTGTGTGTGTCCACTGAAACAATGTGAGGATATTTCAGCGTGCGCTTCTGCCTGGAAAGAAAAGAAGAAAAAAAAAAAACCCACTGATGTGCTGCTATACGGCGCACAGCTGCACAGAGCCTCCATAGAAACAAACAAAACACTATCAAAAGAGCAAAGCAAAGAGAAACCGGCCCGGCTATATGCACCCCCCCACCCCTCCCCCCCTCCCTCCCTGCATCATATTGATCAAGTCACATCAAAGAACCAGTGCATCTCTAACCCATCGAGGCCTGTGGTTCCGATTCTGCAAAATGTCTTCTAAATCCTAACCGGTTTTCTGAAAAACATATGTTTTTATATCAGTGGTTTTCAAACTTTTTCATTGTCAAGGACCACCCAAAATGATATGAATTTGGCCGCGGACCCCCCATCTCAAAATATTTTGTTCCAGGGACCCCCCCAGAAGCAAAGATTTGAGTTAATGTTTGCTTTAAAATTATGTATGTATTCAAAGATTTGCACACATTTTCTAAAATAGCAGATCTACAAGCTTGTAGCGCGGCACTCGGTGCCGCGCTACGAGCTTGTAGATCTGCTATTTTTGAATAGCACAAAGTGTAAAATAATGCTTTTTTTTTTGCTCAAATCAAAAAGTGACACAGATGCCGTCCCAGGTCTTAAAGGGCTAATGCAGCTCGGCCTGCTTTTCCAAAGAGCTTTCTCCACTTTGATGGAGGATGATGGTATTGATAGTGTCACAATGCAAAAAGCACGTCATCTTGTTTTTTTTTTTTTTTTCCTGCAGCACCGCTATGGAATAAAGCAACCGCATGCCTTTCACTCGGGCCGTAAAAAACCTGTGCATTTGCATAAACGCGACTCGCTGAGTAGCGGGGCCTATTCAGCGGGCCTGTAAGGATGTTGGTTCTCTCATTAGCACTCGGCTAGTCTCGGGCGCTCCGCCATTGTAAGGAGAGTCAATGGCCTTTTCAAAGTTGTCTCTCATGATTAGATGCCGCCTACTTAGCCCGTTAAGACCTGGAACGCATCTATGTCACTTTTTGATTTGAGCAAAAAAAAAGCATTATTTTATACTTTGGCTATTCAAAAATAGCAGATATACAAGCTCGTAGCGCGGCACCGAGTGCCGCGCTACGAGCTTGTAGATCTGCTATTTATAGTGTGCAAATATTTCAATATATATATGGTTTTAAAGCGAACATTTTTAACTCTAATCTTTACTTCTGGGGGGTCCCTGGAACAACATATTTTGAGATGGGGCTCGCCGGCCCAAATACATATCATTTTGGGGGTCCTTGACATGAAAACGTTTGAGCACCACTGATATAGAAACATACGTTTTTTTCAGAATACTGTTGGGATTTAGAAGACATTTTGTAGAATCGGCTTCAGGTCTTAATGGGTTAGAGGTGTGCTGGCCCAAGCCGTTGGAAAAAAAAGAAGCAGAAAAAAAACATGAAATGAAAAATACTCCTATTAGTGATTATGAATGAGGTTTGGCTTTGTATGAAAAGGGCACACTGAGATAGCTTGTCAATGCAACGGGGGGGCTTTTGAGAGATGTCCGTCGGGGTCTCTGCCTCCAGTCATGCTAAAAATAACCAACACGTGCGCAGCTTTACTCCGAATGCATCATGCTGCGTTCACACTTAGCAGCTACAAAGCGACAGGCTAACAAGTAATTTACAATGGAAGCCAGCGACATGGAAGACACAAACCGAAGCCTGACACTTGTGCAAAAGCTGTAAAGAAAAACGGTTGAGCTGGCTTCAGCATTTTTCAGCGCCCGACGACGCGATGAAGCTTCAATTAAACATACGTTTTTGTTTCACGCTTTTTCCCCTCACCTTCTCTCACCACACAATTCCTGCTTGTAATGTGGAAAATCGAATTCCTGCGCTCAGCCAGTTCCTTGTTCGTTTTGAACCCTTTTCAATTTTTCTGGTGAGCAACACTCAAACGGCGATTCAGCGACAGCGTAACGAACTGACCACCACGCTTGGTCGTTTTTGTAGCTTTCCCTCACTGCTAGTGTGAACACAGTGTTTATACTCTCGTACGCCAGATCACCGCTAATGCCTGATTTGTACTTGGTGTGCACGCCAGGCATCTGAGATTGGTTGTGAGTTTGTAAATGGGCTATTTTGGGTTCTCGACACCACCACGCAACCAAGTATAAACCACTCTTTAGCCTTCGAAATATGCTAGCTGCTCAATGATTTTTCTACAAACTAGACATGTACCGTTACATTTATTTCCTTCCGGATTCCTATACCCATAACTTAGCGTATCGGTCAAAACCGAGTACCGATCCGGTAGCAGTGTGTAATTTAAAAAGAGGACGGTGGTTCTCAAAGTGACGTCCAGGGATTCTCAGGGTTCCTTGAGGGGGTTCCAAATGGACCTTTACAGGTCTGTAACTCTGAGAGTGTACAAATGGAACCAAATGGACCCGTAGTTATGGGGGTCCTTGAATTTAAAAAGTTTGAGAACCACTGATAATTAAAAAATCCATTAGTAATTATTAAAGTGCAGCTACAAGTTAGTAAAATAAATGTAAATGTAATGTAAATAGTACAGTAAGAGTATAAAACAGTCGTGCAACTCAAAAATACAAAATAATTTATTTTGTTGTTTTTTTTGTTTCTAAATTTATTTGTACTGCTGTGTTGTTGGTCTGTCTGTTATGTCATGTTTATTTGTTGATAAATAAATACTTTAATGAGTAAAAAAAATAAATAATAATTGATCACTGTAAATGACATATGATCATGTGATCAATTATGTGGTATGGGAATGGCATAGACTGGCATACTCGCCCATACCGATGGCAGCATTTTAGGCGGCATCGGCAGCTTTTCCGATATATCGGAACAACTCCACTACAAACGGATACTAACCCCGCCCCTCCTCCCCTCCCCCCACACACACTCTTTCAGAGAAGAAACGCCGCAGCATGGAGCTGATCCCGCTGACGGCGCGCATGGTCATGACCCACCTGGTGAACCACCTGGGCCACCACCCGCTGAGCGGCGGCCCCGCCCTCCTGCACAGCCTGGTGAGCGAGAACCACGACAACCCGCACGTGGAGTCGTCGGAGCTCTCCTCCGAGGTCTTCAAGAGCCCCAACCTGCAGCTGTTCGTCTTCAACGACGGCACGCTGGTCTCCTACCTCCAGATCCCCGCCGAGACCCCGCCCGCCGCCGCCGGCCAGCCGCCGAAGCCCTCGTCCCAGGTGCGCCTCATCGTCCGCGACATCTCGGGCAAGTACTCGTGGGACGGCGCCGTCCTGTACCGCACCGCGCGGGAAGAAGACGCCGCCGCCGCCGCCGCGGGGCCGGTCTCCGAAGGTAAGGGCTATGTCACCATTATTAACCCATTAAGACCTGAGGCCGATTCTAAAAATGTTTTCTAAATCCTAAAACAGTTTTTCAAAAATAATGTAAAAAATATTTTTTTCACGATTTTTCAAAAATAGCAGATCTACAAGCTCATAGCGCGGCACTCGGTGCCGCGCTATGAGTTTGTATATCTGCTATTTTTGAATAGCCAAAGAAATCTAAAGTGACACAGATGCGTTCCAGGTCTTAATGGGTTAAAGGTAGGGTAAGTGATTTTCTTTGGTTAAAATAAGTGTTAAATAGCTCTATATTCTGATAGTACTCATTGCTATAGAGTGTTTGTTCAGTAAAAGGAGTCTCCTTGTCTCTCCAGCTCTTTATAAAACAGAAAATGCATTTTCGTTTCAGTTTCAGTTTCATTTCCAATTTTATCCAATCAGGATAGAGAACTCAATCAGGATATAGATTAAACAAGTGAAATTGGAAGTGATGACACTAAGACATGAGCAGGCAAAATTGGAACTGGAACGCTATAAAAATGAAGCTTAAAAATGGGTACTTTCTCCTGATTGGCTGAGATTTTGACACCTACCGGAAAATGTATTTTCTGTTTATTAAAGAGCTGGAGAGACGGGGAGACTCCTGTTACTGAACAAACACTCTATAGCAATGATTACTATCAGAATATAGTGCTTTAACCTTTTAACAAAATACTTATTGTTTTAACCAAAAAATATCACTTACCCTACCTTTAATTGTCACTCAAATACCGGTAATTGTGATTAACGATTTAATTGTGTGTTTGGCCATTGAACATATGAATAAAATACAAAATTCTGTTTGCCTTTTAGGCTTTGTAATCAAAAATTGCACACGGCAGATATGAAGAATAACTTAAATAAGTTTAAGAAATTATAAGTAAATAAGTACGAAATGATTAACGTATTTAATATGCATTAAAAATGTATACATGTAAAAATTGCAGAAATAGCTGATCTACAAGCTTTACAACGTGTCAGAAAGTGACGTGTTGTAAGATTGTAGATCTGCTATTTCTGCTTTTTTAATATTTTAACCCATTAAGACCTGGAACGCATCTATGTCACTTTAGATTTCTTTGGCTATTCAAAAATAGCAGATCTACAAGCTCATAGCGCGGCACCGAGTGCCGCGCTACGAGCTTGTAGATCTGCTATTTTTGAAAAATCGTGAAAATTATTTTTTAAATATCTTTTCCGATTTTTTTTTTTAGGATTTAGATTTTTTTAGACGCGGCCTCAGGTCTTAATGGGTTAAGATGTGTGAAAATTTTTGTAAGCTTATAGATCTGCTATTTCAGATTTTTTTATATTTTTAAATGTGTGAAAATAAATGATCATGTAGACGATTATAAAAAATGATTGTGACCATCTCAAATTATTGCATTTATCTCAAATAACTGCGATTATACGATTATTATGTAATAATTGTGACTAGGCCTATCCGAAGGTGACTCCCGGTCCGCCGTCCACAACAACAGCCAAAAACAGCAGCCGCCCAGCTCCCCGACCAACAAGGGCCCCTCCTCCCTCTCCTCCTCCTCGGACCCCCGCGCCTCCCTGGCGGAGTCGGGCTGCTGCTGCGACGAGGAGGACGAGGAGGAGGCGGACGTGCTGGACCAGCTCCTGGAGGAGCTGGGGCAGAGCAGCCCCGAGTGTCTGCCCCGGCCCCGCTGCCCGGGACTCAACCAGCCGGCGCCGCTGCCCTGCGGCATGAGCCCCGAGCAGGAGGCGGCCGTCCTGGACGCCATCGGCCGCCAGGCGCGGCAGGAGGCGGAGCAGGTGAGGAGGTGGGAGGCGGACGTGAGCGTGCGGGCCGCCAGCCACCAGGAGCCGCCCCGCCACGAGCCCAAGGCGCCGTTCTACTTCTGCAGGCTGCTGCTCAACGACCTGGGCATGAACTCCTGGGACCGCAGGTAAACACGGCACTACTAGCCCTGGTTCCAGACCATAGACCCCGCCCACTCTCTTAACCCTTTAAGACCTGAGAAGATTATAGAAAGGTCTTCTAAATAAAAAAAAAAAATTGAAAGAAAAACCCATTTTTTTTTTCCTCGATTTTTCAAAAATAGCAGATCTACAAGTTCATAGCGCGGCACTCGGTGCCGCGCTATGAGCTTGTATATCTGCTATTTTTGAATAGCCTAAAGAAATCTAAAGTGACACAGATGCGTTCCAGGTATCAAGTGGACTGCCCCTCTTGGTCTGGTGTTGAAATGTGAACCTAGGATTTATTCGGTACAAAAATGTACGTCCAATGAGATTCGGAGGTGGGGGCGGGTCTAACGACGAGCCAATCAGCGAATATCTGCTAAAGCGAGCTGTGCGATCATAGGCATATGAAGGTAGACGCCTCCTTCGGCTCTGAGGCATTGGTATCTCGGGCGCCATTTTAGAGGAGGAAAGCTTCCGCGTGCGTCACAGAAGGGGCCGTTCGGTAGGCCAATCAGAGGCAGGTGGGGGCGGGTCTTTTCGTAAGAGGCAGACGCGCAGGCAAAAGTCAGTTAGACGCGCTGTGATTGGCCAGTAGTCAACGCACTGTGATTCGCCAGTAGTCAACGCGCTGTGATTGGCCAGTAGTCACTTTGAGTGTCAGCTTTCTTCCTCTAAAATGGCGGCCGCGATACCAGTTGCTCCAACAAACTGCAGAGGCCAATGAGGTATCTAGGTTTCTATATCTATGTGTGCGATGGCGTCAGATGTAGGCGGATCCGTGGATCTCTTGTGATAGGTTTAGGGAAATGTTCAGATGCGTCTTCCATGAATCCCTGCTACATTTCATAAAAGCAAAGGTTAAGGCCTCAAGCTGCCATTTTCTTCCAACTGGTTGGCTAGCTAGTAGAACAGCAAGAACATATAGGTTTAGAATGATGATACCAAAACATCATACATTTACATATTGTGCTAATATTGTTTAGAAACAATGTGGGTATCTGCTTTGACGCTATTTCACAACTGGCCAGTGGTGTAAAGTAACTTCAGTACATTTACTCAAGTACTGTACTTTAAGTAAAATGTTGAGGTATTTTGACTTTTTATACTTTTACTTCTACTCCACTACATCTCAGAAAAAAAGATTGTACTTTTTACTCCACTATTATTTGACAGCTTTAGTTACTTTGCAGATTTAGATTATTATCACAAAACATGCATTAATCACCTCAGCCCTATATATATATTTCGGCCGTTTGAAAATAGCCGATCTACAAGCTCACAATGCGCCACGATGCGATGCATTGTGACCTTGTAGATCTGCTATTTTCAAAATATTTGTATACATTTTGAACTTGTGAAATGGGACTTCTACTCGAGCACATTTTGAATACATTTTGAATGGAATTTTTCTTGTAACGGAGTATTTCTACATTGCAGTATTATTGATACTTTTACTTAAACATGTGAGTACTTCTTCCATCACTGTAACTGGCAGATTATTGGGACATGGCCTAACACATATTTTCACTTTCACTGGGTTATTTATTTAAATGTTTTGCTTGAATCCCTGGGTACGGTATGATTGAGATCCGGGTCGGGTACCGTCCACTTACAGTTACAGTAGACACTAGACAGGGAACCAGAGTTGTGAAAAGTCCTCCCTGTGACCATAACGACCCGATCGACGCGCACTTTAAACGGAACCACCAAGGACTGTGGAACTCTCTCAACTCTCTGCAGTCTGTTGATATTATACGTCGGTATATCTATCACTTCCCCCCTTATCCTCAAAGTGACCCAGCTGCTGCCTCGTTACCGGAGCCCCCCCGCGGAGGGGGAGAAAGGGGAAGTCTGTTAGAAGCACGCTGCGGTCTGGAGTCAGTTAATCTCTTCTCGGCGGGGCGAAGGAGCCCAGCTGGGGTTTTTTTTTCCACCCAGGTACACGTCGGTCGCGTCACCTGGCTCGCGCCGCCGCCTCCACGTTAAATTAAAAAAGCTCACACCTTTTAATGGGGGCCAAGCAGCAACGTGCCGCTTTGCACCTGTGACTCCACTCAAGAGCATTGGTGGAAAGTCACTAAGTACATTTACTTAAGTACTGTACTTAAGTCCAATTTTGAGGTAATTGTACTTTACTTGAGTATTTCCAATACTTTTACTTCTACTCCACTACATCGCAGAGGCAAATATTGTACTTTTACTCCACTACAATTATTTGAAAACTTTAGTTACTAGTTACTTTTCAGATATAAATTCTTACATTATAAAGCATACATTAACCACTTTAGCCCTATTTTATACATAGGCTATTTGAAAATAGCCGATCTACAAGCTCACAACGCGTCGCATCGTGAGCTTGTAGATCTGCTATTTTCAAATATTTTAGTACTTGTACTTTTGGTACTTTAAGTACATTTTGATGCCAATACTTTCGTACTTTTACTCAAGTAAATTTTTAATTCTGGACTTTTACTTGTAAGAGAGTATTTCTATATTGCAGTATTGGTACTTTTACTTAAGTAAAGAATTTGAGTACTTTTTCCACCACTGCTCAAGAGTGGAGTCACAAAGGTGAATTAAAGGCAGTGACGAGTCTGACGTCTCATAATTGTAAATGCTGGAAATTCAAGTAATATGAAAAGCAGTACCTATGTTAACATTTGGCAATCTCGTAAACAATAAATATATTTTAGAGCAAACATTTTTAACTAAAATCTTTACTTCTGGGGGTCCCTGGAACGAAATATTTTGATATGGTGGGGGTCAGCGGCCAAATGCATTATCAATCTTGGGGGTCCTTGACATGAAAATGTTTGATATAGCAACACGTTTTTCTGAAAACTGTTAGGATTTAGAAGATTTTTTTCCCTTACATGGTTAAAGAAAGGAAAAACAAAGCTTTAAATTGAAAACAAGGTTTGCTTATTACAACCACATCTGTCTGTCCGTGTTTGCTTGTCTGTTATGGTGATAACTGCTGCAGTTTCTAATCTGAGTTCGATCGAACTTGGCAAATGAGTTGTGGGATAGATAGGGTCAGGACCTGTCAAGGTCACGCCGAAAGGCATTTCTAGTAGATGTTTCCCTCCACACAGTCTCACTCGTCGACGCTTCCCTCGCCACCCTTGCATGGGTACCATCTTGTGTTTTTTTTACCCTGTATTCTGTTATTTGAAATGCGTTAGACATGTTGTACTGCTGCAGTTGGGATCGCATGTCTAAACCCCATCTCGCTGTTTCACAGGAAAAGCTTTTATCTGCTGAAGAAAAACTCCAAACTACTGAGAGAACTGAAGAACCTGGATTCCAGGCAGTGGTACGTACGCTGCTCTTCTAGTTGCTGTTAGACGTGTGTAACAGCACAGGTGTTGGTGGAGATGTACACAAAGACTAGAGCCCGACCAATTTTGTCCGATCCTGGAGATTCCTAGACCACCCGACTACTGATGTTTTATTTTATGTTTCATAATAAAAAAAAGTCACCAAAAAAAAAACACTTAACTCTTTCAGTGCCAATGAAAAAAAATAAAAATTGCGAACTTTGCCAACTTTTTTCTTTCTTTTTTTTCAAAGAAAAAAAAAAGTGCTTGGGAAGCAAGATACAGCCTTTTTCAGTTATAGGTTAAACAAAGAGTGGATGGAGCTGCAAATCTTCAGATAATTATATCTTGTGTTCTGAACATTTTTTTCACAAAAAAACAAAACAAAACTATTTAAAAAAAATTAAACTCGGGATTTCTCGTTCTGGCACTGAGGGTATAACCCTAAAACTCGGGATAACTCGGGGCCTGGCACTGAGAGAGTTAAAGGGATATTTCACTTCATTTTATCGTCTACTCAGGCTTTTGGGAGCACCCCGGACAGTTTTTAAGTTGCTTGATTCAGTATTTAGATATTTGATATTCATATTATCAGACACGCCCCCTTCCTATACAAACCCATTGTAACTTCAAACTCTATTTTAACCATGATAGATTCATCAGAAACACCCATCCTTAAGGTAGGTACCCTCACAAAAACATGCAGTAATCCTGGTCTCTATACTGCCTCCCCCTGGTCAGCCAAGGGCGCCTGATGGAGGGGAAAGGAACTGGTTGGAATAATGTGTTCCTTCCACGTGCTACGTCCAACCGGGGAAACTTCCCCCTGTCGGGTGATAAGAAGCGGCCTGCTTGCTCCTCATGCATTGAAGGAGGCATGAGCTTCAGCTTGGGCTCTCCCTAGGCTGGCAGAGGGAGAGTAGCGCCCAGTATTACATAGGCAATTGGCACTGGGTGAAAAATATGGGTTACAAAATCGTGGGATAAAAAAAGAAACACCCGTCCTTGGTTCTGGTGACTGACATTTTCCTTATAATACTAGAGGAGATATACGTGTTTTTTCTATTACTTTTTTCATTTATTTCTAAATAAATGGGACAATAAAAAAAATGAAAAAAGTAATTTCTATACCACGGCTCTCTCACGTATTAGGAGGGCAGGATGAGTCACCAGATCCAAGGACTTTGATGAATCTAACATGTTACAAATGGAGTTTGAAGTTATAATGGGTTTATATAGGAAGGAGGTGTGTCTGATAAAATGAATATCAAATATCTAAATACTAAATCAAGCAAGTTAAAAACTGTCTGGGGGGCTCTCAAAAGCCTGAGTAGACAATAAAATGACCCAATTTTTGTGAACATTTTTCTAAAATAGCCGATCTACAAGCTCAAAATGTGTCGCATCAGGACTATCTTTATATCTTCCAACCCGATATTTCTGCTGGCCTCCTCTAACACAAGATGCCAACCTTGTTGGCACGGTTCCGTTGTGGAACAACAGAAACACTGTTATCTTTTATTGCATACAGAGTTACGGACCCAGTGACTGCAGCCAAGTAGCACACAGCTTCTTCCCTTTCTGCCATTAATCTGCTAATGAGCCTCTGCCTCTTCCTGAGTGCAAATCACACTCCAAGAACTGCTCAGAGTGCCGCCAACCCCTTTTATTCCTAATCTACACCATCTCACCCTGATCACAGCTCTTTCACTTTAGTTAGCCTCTTTCTCTCTCTCTCTATCTGAGTCTCTCTGACACACACACACACACACACACACACACACACACACACACACACACACACACACACACACACACACACACACACACACACACACACACACACACACACACTGCAATCAATAGGCACTCTACACAGCTAATTAACCCATTAAGACCGGGAACGCATCTGTTGTCATTTTAAGATTTCTCTGGCTATTCAAAAATAGCAGATATACAAGCTCGTAGCACGGCACCGAGTGCCGTGCTACGAGCTTGTAGATCTGCTATTTTTGAAAGATCTTGACAATTTGTGCAAATCTTTGAATATATATATTTTTTTTTAAAGAGAACATTTGTAAGTCAAATATTTGCTTCTGGGGAGTCCCTGGAACAAAATATTTTTAGATGGGGTCTGCGGCCAAATACATATAATTTTGGGGGTCCCTGACATGAAAAGGTTTGAGCGCCACTGACAGCAAAAAAAAAAAAAAACTCTTAGGATTTCGAAGACATTTTGTAGAATCGGTCTCAGGTCTTAATGTGTTAAAGAATACCCCCCAGATCGGGGGTCTCTCTCTCTCTCTCGCTCCCTCCCTCCCTCCCAGATGACGCTGTACCTGCCTGCCTCATAGCAACCTGTGTCCAAGCACGCGAAATGCCCCCAATTTAGCCCAGCGCTGCCACCCCGCCATGGCAACGGCAGATACAGATTGGGGAACTCTGCTGTCGCTCTTTTTTTTCTTTGCACGTTAGTGCACAGGAGGGGAGCAAGCACTCAAAGTAGTTCTTACATGATCTCTCGCTTAAACCCTATGTACTTGGTTGACCGGAGTCCCCCCCCCCTGGGCTCTTAAGTCTATTCTAGGTCCCCTCCGTGAGCTTGTAGATCGGCTATTTTCGACAAATGTTTGCCCCCAGAACCCGGGACGCTAGGGTTCACGTTAAAGTTTGTAAACGGCAAATGATTGACTGTTAGGAAAATGTTTTTTAAGTATTCTTGTCCATATCGGCCGCAGACATTAATTGTAAGGTTTTATTGTTGTTGTTGCTAGGGGGGTTGGGGGGCGATGTCCATCTCTTAACCTTGAAACCCATGTGTTTTTTTTCTTACCCTGCAGTCGAGAGACCCACAAGATCGCCGTGTTTTACATCGGAGAAGGTCAGGAGGACAAGTGCTCCATCCTGTCCAACAGCGCTGGGAGCCAGGACTACGAGAACTTTGTGTCCGGGCTAGGATGGGAGGTACATTACACACACACACACACACACACACACACACACACACACACACATGCACATGCACATGCACACTCATTGGGCCCAACACCTACATGAGCAGAGGCACATACGTGCACACAAACGGAGCACACCTGACGGTGACATGTGTGTCCCCCTCTCAGGTGGATCTGGCCACACACTGCGGCTTCATGGGGGGTCTCCAGAGAAACGGCAGCACGGGTGTCACCGCTCCTTACTACGCTACCTCCAACCTGGAAGCCATCTTCCACGTGTCCACGCGCATGCCGTCCGACTCAGACGACTGTCTGACCAAAAAGGTATTTTCATGTGTTTCCCAGTAGTCAAGCCTCTTCTTGTACACAGTAAAACCCTCTGTTAAGTTAACCCATTAAGACCTGAGGCTAATTCTACAAATGTCTTCTAAATCCAAACAGTTTTCTGAAAAAACTTGTTCCAGGGACCCCCCGGAAGCAAAGATTTGAGTCACAAATGTTCACTTTAAAAATATATATATTCAAAGATTTGCACAAATCAATTTTCCAGATTTTTCAAAATCTGGAAAATTTGATTAGCTAAAGTATAAAATAATGGTTAGTGCTTACAAAGATGCGTTCCCGGTTTTAATGAGTTAATTTAACTCAAGTGTACACATTCAACCAAACCGACCTGTAGGCGGGGCCCATTTGGTTACATTTGTACACTTTGCAGAGTCACAGATGGATGAATTGACGCTGAGGGTTATACTGTGTAGGTGTCACATTAAACAGTTATGTGTCGTTGTATTGAATGTCCATAGACCATATTCACACGGCGGCCATATTGGAATTTAACATTGAAAGTGCTGCCACCCGGGGTGGCTACTTTCATTGACTTCATAGAAACATGGCCGCCGTGTGAATATGGTCTATTGCACGAAGCACAATGGGGTGCAGAGGGCATTTGGTGGTTTTGTATCTCCCACAATGCTTTGCAGCAGTAGTCTGAATCCGATTTTAGCGTTACATCATGAATACATTGGAAGGATTGTTTACCGCCAAAGTTAAAGGTGACACCAACTGAAAGGTCTGTTGGAAAATATGTTTTTCTGAGGTTTTCTGGGCACACATTCTTTTAAGGGTGCCAAAACCGTATATATACGGTTTTGCGCATACTAACGTTGAGTGCCAAAACCGTATATATATATTTTTTTTCCTTCACAGCAACAGGAAATATCACTCCTACAAGATTTAGACTCCAATCCACCTCCTGGTTAACTTATGACTTCAAAAACCTGTATCTCGGCTCCTGTGCACTTTTTTTTTTTACAATGTTAATTTAACTATTTTCAGCTGGCTGCAACTATGGAATGGATTTCCGAATGTTTTAATTTTTTTCCCCCCGATTGTACGAGACCTGTATGTGTGTAATGAGGGGATCACCGTGAGGACGGTGATCACTGAAAATATTTTGTGACTACTTGAAAAAGGTTCAAAATGTTTAAAAAGTCCTGGCACTCAAAGTATAATATTTTAATAAACCTCTGGCACCCAATGTGTTAATTAAAGAATAATATGCATTATGGTCTATGTTAGTGTTTCCCAAATGGGGGTACTACCCCTAAGGGTACTTTGTGGTACTTCCAGGGGTAGTCAGAAAACTTCAAATTTTATTAAAAAATGATTCTGTCTGATATTGGTCATGAACAATTTATCCCACATTCATAAAATCTGTTAAATCTGTAATCTATGCCATGCATTTTCAATATAACCAATTAACAAAATATACGTCAGCCATCTACCAATAAAATCACACCCAGTGTGAAGTGAGCGGTGTTATTTAGAAACAACAGTGGTCATCACAGTGATGGAAGCTCACTTTTAAAAAAAATGATTTTTTTGAAGTGCGTGGTGCTATTTATAGGTTATTATTTCATCATGCGTCTCGCTAGCCAATCAAAGCAAAGGGTCTGAATAGAGTCAGCCAATCACGGTACCGTGAAAAGGGTGTGAATAGAGTCAGCCAATCACAGTACAGGGAAAGACGAATTCCCAACCCCACTTATAGGAGCGGCTACACCGCTCAAAAAAACAACTTGCCAACTAGCTTGCTTTTTTAATTAATTTTGTACCTGTCCTGAGTGAGTTATAGTTGGCTAGCTCTTACAGAGCCACAAAATAGATAACTTTGTTGATATTGGGAAGGGTGCTGGTGAAGGGGGTACCTAGCAGAAATTTATTTGTAGCGGGGGTACACTAGTAAATTGGATCTTGTTTATTTGATACACTTATTGGTTTTAGCTCTTGCTCATTTGATTTTCCTATCTGTTTAAGAAAGCTGATATATTGCACTTTTACCTCAGCGCTAGGTATGCTTTTAACTTGTTTTAGAAGAGAACACACTTAAGACTTCTGTTGATTAGTAGTTTCGTTCCCTACCTATGTTGAATGCACTTACTGTAAGTCGCTTTGGATAAAAGCGTCTGCTAAATGACTGTAATGTAAAGAACGTCTGAGAACCACTGTTCTATATAAAACCTCTGAACAAAGGCAGAATATTGCTTTAAAGTATCACGACATACTTGCAGTACCAAAGTAAAGGGTACAAATTACTTTCAAAATCTGTCAATTTGTGTTGTTGTTGAGCCCCGTATCAGTGGAAAAGCGGGTGTTAATAAGAGGTGGGCCTTCCACTCAGAGAGAAGAAAACATCTGCCAATGTACTGTGAAGCCTAATGAGCCATTAAGAAAACATGCCCTCGCCACCAAAAAATGCAATTAGCACATTTCTATTGTGAGCCCTTAATTATGGTAATACGGTAATGTTAAACAAACCCACGCCATGCTGATTACACCACCCGACCGTCAACCAGTTCAGACCCGTCTGTCTGCCACGACGATCTGCATGTTTCCACGCAGGTCATCATCGGGACCAATTTCGGGGGAAAATGTTGAATATGCATCCGCCGGCGAGCCAATCAACCCGGTGGGATGTTAACTCGTTAAAACCGGGAACGCATCTGTGTCATTCTTTTTTTCTTTTCTTTGGGCTATTCCAAAAAATAGCAGATCTACAAGCTCATAGCGCGGCACTCTGTGTCACGCTATGAGCTTGTAGATCTTTTTGAAAAATCGTGAAAATTTGAGCAAATCTTTGAATATATATATACATTTTTTAAAGCGAACATTTGTAACTCAAATCTTTGCTTTTGGGGGATTCTGCAAATGTCTTCTAAATCCTAACAGTTAAAAAAAAATACTTATGTAGCTATGATGGTTCTCAAACTTTTTCATGTCAAGGACCACCCAAAATGAATTTGGCCGCGGACCCCCACATCTCAAAATATTTGTTGTTGTTCCAGGGACCCCCCCCAGAAGCCCAGATTCGAGTTACATTAAAAAATAAATACATTCAAAGATTTGCACACATTTTCACGATTTCTCACAAAAATTGCAGATCTACAAGCTCATAGCGTGGCACTCGGTGCCGCACTATGAGCTTGTAGATCTGCAATTTTTGAATAGCCAAAGAAATCCCCCAAAAATGACACCGATTCTTTCCCCGGTCTTAATGGGTTAATTGGGGCGGAGGGTTTATTAGCGTTTTGGATGAGATGAATCACGAGGTTAACGAGGGCACTTATGCCTCTCTCTCGCTCACCATGCAGCCTTCTGCGTTGACCTATCCGGAGGCCTCGATATAGCAGCGTGGCAAACGTGTGACTCTTATACTCTTTCCTATAAAATATGACCTAAGTCAAAGGCTCTTGTCCAATTAGACCCTGTCTGACCTCCCACCGAGGCAACAGGCCCCTCCTCACACACATGGACGGAGCCGGAGCAAAAAGGTTCCCCCCCGAGCACAAGGCGTCCTCTTAGAAAAACATGGTTGCAGCCGGCCAGTTAAGCCACTAAGACCTGAGGTTCCAATTCTACAAATGCCTTCTAAATCCTAACAGTTTTCTGAAAAACGTAACGTTGCGTTATCAGTGGTGCTCCAACTTTTTCATGTCAAGGACCACCCAAAAATGATATGTATTTGGCCGCGCGGACCCCCATCTCAAAATATTTTGTTCCAAGGGACCCCCCAGAAGATTTGAGTTAAAAATGTTCACTTTAAAAGAATATATATATTCAAAGATTTGCACACATTTTCAAAGAATTTCAAAAAATAGCAGATCTACAAGCTCGTAGCGCGGCACTCGGTGCCGCGCTATGAGCTTGTAGATCTGCTTTTTTTTAATAGCCAAAAAGTGTAAAATAATGCATTTTAGCTCAAATCTCAAAAAATTACACAGACACGTCCCCGGTCTTAATGGGTTAAGCCATGGTTGCCCGAGGGCTGGAGGAGAGAGTGTGGTGGCTGAGACACACACACACACACACACACACACACACACAAGAGACTAAGACACAAGTCCTCCTCCGACATGGCCTGACCCCCACCCCTGCAGGTCGGGCCTATAACCGTATTACTGAAGCCAGCTGCTGCTGCTGCTGCTGCTGCTGCTGGGCGCTGAACAGCTCTGCCCTAAAGCTCACAATTGGATTGGAGGAATTCATGTTTTTTTTTCTTTTTCTCTCTTTTCTTTTGGATTTGAGCTGGAAGAGGGGGGGGGGTGTGGGCGGAGGAGGGGGGGGGGGGGCTGTTTTATTTTCCTTTTTTCTCTGCTGCCTTCAAACAGACAATCTGGCCAGCGAACAACCCCCCCTCCCCCGCCCGCCCGCCAGTATGCATCTATGGTTGCAGGCGGCCGGGCCCCGGCGGGTGGCGTGCTTGGACTGAAAGTTTTTATTTGTAAATTGACAGGGAAACTTCCTGCTTGGATACAGATAAAGCGTCTTTTTTTCATCACAATTCTTCAGCCCCCCCCCTCCTCCTCCTCTCTGTCCCCCCACTACCCCCGTCTCCCTGCTTAACCCTTTAAGACCTGGAACTGTCATTTTTCGATTTATTTTACACTTTGGGCTATTCAAAAATAGCAGATCTACAAGCTCATATCGCGGCACCGAGTGCCGCGATATGAGCTTGTAGATCTGCTATTTATGAAAAATCGTGAAAATGTGTGCAAATATTTGAATATATATATTTTTAAAGCGAACATTTTTAACTCAAATCTTTGCTTCTGGGGGTCCCTGGAACAAAATATTTTGATGGGGGTCCGCGGCCAAATACATATATTGGGGGTCCTTGACATGAAAAAGATGGAGCACCACTGATATAGAAACAAACGTTTTTCAGAATACTGTGGAGATTTAGTAGACATGTAGAATCGGCTTCAGGTCTTAATGGGTTAAGCCTCCATGCGTGCGGTCAGCCCTGCCAATTTTCTGTTGGGGGGGGCCCCGCGGCTAGTACAGGGATCTGTAGCGCGGGGAGGAGGAGGAGGAGGAGGAGGAGGACCAATTACAGTGGCTCCCGGTCAAATGAATGGAAGCGGGCCGGTGGCACACTCTTAGGGCCGAGGGGGCCGAGAGGGCCCTAACCGGCCCCTCTCTCTCTCCACAAAAACCTCAACCTCCTACAGCAACCGTCAGGCCCAAATCGAATCTGCGCTCAGCCTAACTAATTCTCGCTACCACTGAGCACAGGTTCAGTATGGGGTCGAGAAGGGGAGTCGGGGGAGGGGGGGGGTAGATATGAACAGAGCCTGATGAATTTCCTCTCTCAGCGGGGCATCGCAATGAGAAGATTGGCCAGCGCCGAGGCGGGGGCCCTCCTCGCGGCTAATTTCTCCGTGCTAACTGCTGCTAGCAAAGCAGCCCTGGAGCTCCCCGCCGGCCGCGGTGCCCTCGATCGATCGCTTCCCCGTGGCGGCGGCAGGAATCGGATGAAAGGGTCCTGCCGGCATCCGTCCGGCGCCGCGCCTGGCGGGGGGAAAAAAGCTTAATGGCTGAATCCAGGCCCTGGTCACAGCACACAGGGAGGAGGGGGGGGATGCAGGCAGGTCTGGGCCAATCGTAGTCATTATGCCATCTCTCCCCCATCTCTCATCTCTCTCTCTCTTTCTCTCTCTCTCTCTCTCTCTCTCCCCACTCACGCCCGTTTCCTCTTTCCTCGCCAGGATCCCCCCCCCCCCCGCCCAGGGCCGTTAATCAATGCCCGCACTCTAAAGTCACACCTCCTGATCACAGCTGAACACAGAGACACAACAACAGCCAGCTCTCCTCTCCTCTGCTCTCCTCTCCTCTCCTCTCCTCTCCTCTCCTCTCCTCTCCTCTCCTCTCCTCTCCTCTCCTCTCCTCTCCTCTCCTCTCCTCTCCTCTCCTCTCCTCTCCTCTCCTCTCCTCTCCTCTCCTCTCTGCTCTGGGCAGGATGCTGTAGCCATTTCACAGCATCCAACTAAGTTAACCCATACAATCCGGGACACGCATCTGTGTCATTTTAAGATGTCTTTGGCTATTCAAAGATAGCAGATATACAAGCTCATATTTGTTTTGTTTTGTTTTGTTTATTTCTTTACTTGTAGGATCCCCATTAGCTGTGCCCTAAAGCAGGCTTTCTCAAAGTGGGTGCCGTGACGCAGGTCCAGGGGTGCCGCAGAATACTTTGACTTTGACTTTGTAAAACGGACCTGAGTTGCACTGTACTTGGTGCGTTCTTTTTCAGTCTACACCATCTCTTCGCCAAAAATTGCCGATCTACAAGCTTTGTGAGCTTGTAGATCGGCTATTTTTGGCGAATGTTTCCCCTCAGAATGCGGATGCTGGGGTTAAGCGTCAAGTAGAAAGTTGTTTTCAATCTGTCCTATAATGGAAACGGACAGTTTTCCTCGTGACTTATTTACGTACCGTATATGACATGCATGTAAGATGTAAGCTATAAAGTAACGATGTAATTCAGGGGTGCCGTGGATGAAAAAGTTGTTTACAGGGGTGCCCTGAGCCAAACATGTTTGAGAACCCCTGCCCTAAAGCACTGCTAGTCTTCCTGGGGTCCACATATAAAAACAATACATACATTTAAAACATACATATCATCACTCATATGAGCTTGACTTGTAGTTCTGCAATTCTTTTCCTAACAGTTTTCTGAAACACTTACGTTGATATAATATCAGTGGTTCTCAACCCTTTTCATGTCAAGGACCCCCAAAATGATATGTAATTGGCCGCGGACCCCCATCTCAAAATATTAAGTTCCAGGGACCCCCCAGAAGAAAAGATTTGAGTTACAAATATTTTTTTTAAATGCACAAATGTTCCTGATTTTATTTTATTTTTATTGCTGATCTACAAGCTCATAGTGCGGTAATCGGTGGTCTAGGACATCGGACTAAAAAATCTGGCATCTGTCAGGCTCTAGTTACGTCACTGAAAGTTATACTGTACTTGTACTATATTAACATATGTATCATCCTTAACCGTTAACACATTGAGTGCCATAAACGGTCCGGACCGTTTATGGCCCTTTTTTTTAAATACGTGGGGCCCACGTGGGGCGCTCTAACGAAACTTTGGGATCATCCAAGGAGTCTCTGAGAAGGAGAGGCCGGATGTCGATCCATGTCAAAAATGTTTCCGGTTGGCCGCTCCAATGTTAACTCCTTGACTAAAAGCTTACACATTCCATGCCAGAGTTTAATATCATAATGTACTCACCAGTGCCAGCGATTTATTGTTGTCGCCACAGACCTCGCTAAATACCTTAAAATCGCGCGTTCAACTGTTTGTAGACACACAGGGTAGCTGTGTAGACGCCCATAGAAGACCGTTTCGATCGGCGATCGGCCATTTTGAAGCTACAGCGGTTTATGTTAAACAGCGATCAGCGAGGAGAAAAACAACAACCGAGAAAATGGAGATTTAGTTTCCGCTTTAGAGTGGAGGCAGATGGGAACGAAAATCTCCGGATACGGATATTTCCGTTTCCGGTGGTGCGACAATGAAATGTGTCGTGGCGAACGAGGCCTACAATGAAATGAGAACCTGCGAGAAAAAAGAAAAAAAAAGACCACTTCGCGTAGATCTACGCAACTGGCACGCTGCGCAATTATTTATGTTTGCGTAGATCTACGCGATTGGCACGCAATGTGTTAATATCTCCATTTATTTTTAACGTGGTGGAAGTGAGCCGTTTTCGATCGGCGATCCCTCTGCAATGGAGGATCGCGTTAGAAATATTATTGTTCCAGGCGTTAGTCGGGACCCTCCGCCGTCTCGCACGCACGCTTTGTTTATATGCACTTCCGCATCGGGGCTTCTACAGCACGAAACATATCAACGTAAGTGGAGCTGGCACTGAATGTACCCTATTTTAATAAACCTCTGGCACACAATGTGTTAAGTTAAATTCATTATTTCCGTTGTTTTATTTGATGGCCTTCCTGCCCTGGTGTTTGGCCTTTGTGCCCTCAAAAAATGGACAAGACCAAAAGGCCAAGTGGCCTTGACCCTAAAAATGACGAAATTCCAGGCCTGCCTGGCTGTGAGACACCAAATATCTCTCTTGGGTCTCAAGCTGAAAAGTTTGACCCCTGCTCGCCTAGCTTGTACTGGGGCATTACTTGTTATAAAATATAACTTAGCCACGTGCGTCTTTTCATCTAAGGGTGGGGAGACGGTGTTTACCTTTTTCAAGGACAATCAATTTCCTGTCATTTGAGCGTACCTTTTTGTCCTGCACAGTCTCATTTGTGTTTGTGAACAACAGAAAATGGAAATGGGAGGCAATTTGAGAGTCTTATGGGGAGGAAAGTTAATTGGATTTGAATGATTGGTTTTGAAATGCTCCAATCTTGTGCATGTCGTGTTTTGGTCATTTGAATTTGTAATGAAAAAGCAATAAAAATCGCCCCGGGAAAGGCCAAACTATGGATATATATATATAACCCATTACAACACCACCACCCATGTCCTACATTTGTAACAAACCGAACCGTTTGAAGATCCGTTGAGAATTCAGCGAGTCACGATGATTTTAATTGAGGAGAGAGAGCGACCTCCTGCTTCAGTAGACATACAGTACATGGAGGCACGGCCTGACCAGTGTTGCCAGATTCTGTGAGAGAAACAAGCAACCAGGTCTAGGAAAACCAGCCCAAAAGAAGCGACTATGGGCCACATGAGCACTTTAACATATACATCAGCTATTTGAAAATAGCAGGTCTACAAGCTCACAACGCGACGCGTTGTGAGCTTGTAGACCGGCTATTTTCAAATAAAATCTTGCGGGGAAATTATAATAAGCAGATCTGGCAACCCTGGGCCTGACCCTGCCGACAATCACATTGACGCATCGCTCCGATGAACAGCAGGGCGGTATCTAGTATCTACATGTATTATCGTCTCTGTCGGGCAGAAACCTCTTATCTCCATATTCTAATGTTTTGTCTTTTTTCGTAAATCGACGCCCTACTTGATCCATACCACAGCGTCACACAAAAGCATCGAGAGTAGCAGATCTACAAGCTCGAAACGCGTCGCTTCGCGCCGCGTTTCGAGCTTGTAGATCTGCTACTTTGGATGCTTTTGAATTTGAATCCTGAAAAGTAACAGTTTTGGACAATATGAGAGACGATATATACACAGTATCTACGGTCTTGTAACCACATATCGTTCCACCAAACAGCTGGTATACTGTAGATAAAGTGTTACTGGATGTAGCTTATCAATCAATAGCCACTTACTTTGTTGTCGATGGAATGTCTAGTGATGCACAAAGACTGAATGATGTTTTTGCTGTGGTTCATTTCCACTCAATGACAAATGACTTGAAACCCGTTTTCCTCGTGGCGATGACTTCCAAGGCATGTATCTGATTGTGCTGTCGTGTGTGTGTGTGTGTGTGTGTGTGTGTGCGCGCGTGTGTCAGCTGCGACACCTTGGAAATGACGAGGTGCACATCGTGTGGTCGGAACACACCAGGGACTACCGGCGCGGCATCATTCCCACGGACTTTGGAGACGTCCTGATCGTCATCTACCCCATGAAGTACTGCATGTTTTGCGTTCAGATCATGAAGAAACCACAGGTACCCACAATGCACCACCAGTACGCATGCAAGCATAGACACAGAACAAACCACATTCATTTACAACTTAACATGTGATTGTTTCTTTTCTTTTTTTATTCCGTATTAGCGACACACTCTTTTAATTGCAAAACAAATAGTGTCACAACCATTTAACCCTGGTATACTTTAAATATATATATTTATTTATATTATTGAAGATTAGATGTAGCTCTTTTTCTGGATCCGTCCTTTCTTTCATACCACTCTTATCGGCTCCTTTTCCCCTCTAGAGACCCAATCTCTTCGCCAATTATAGTCGATCTACAATGTCACAACTGTGCAGCATTGTGAACTTGTAGATCTGTTATTTTTGAGAATATTTCACCCATTATGACGTTCCTGGGGGAAAAGAGATGCTAGATGAATTTGGTTTCATACACTCCTCATGTCTCTGTTGTCATTCTGCTGTCAGATCAAGCCTCTGGGCCTCTGCTGTACTTCCAGTCCTACGTTGTTACCCACAGTGTGGCCATGTGCTCTACCGTACCCCCCCCCTCGCTCAGCTTGCTTTCATCTGGGCTGCTATCATAGCACTGCACTGTAAAGTCCTGAGTGTTGATGTAACTGCGGGAGCGTACAAATGGACCCAAAAGGACTGCAGCACTTGCTCGGAAACTGGGTGTGTGACCTGCCTTAACTCATTCAGTGCCAGAATAATTTCTGGTTGTGTTGTCCCAGTGCCAGAGCCAAAAATACATTGTAAAAAAAAAGTGCTTAGGAAGCGAGATACAGCCTTTTTCAGTAAGATGTTAAACAAGAAGTGAATGGAGCAGCAAATCTTCAAATCATGATATCTTGGGCTCTGAACATTTTTTTTCAAAAATAAATAAATATATATATAATTTTTATTTTATTTTTTTATGACGTCAGCGACGTCATTGGCAGGCTGGGCTTATAAAAACGTGACGTCGGTGACGTCAATGGCACTGAATGAGTTAAGAGGTTGGCTGCTTTCAGCTGTAGTTTACACTGTGTGGCCGCGCTACGTTCCTTACCCTGTACATTTACATGGGAAGTTATTTCAAAATCGTCAAATTATACAAGTGATCTATCTGAATATTTTTTGTCTCCGCCAGGGCGAAGGTGTGGCTGAGACTATGATTTTGCCTCCGTCCGTCCGTGTGTTTCATCCGAGGAGCCCATTCTTTACTTTACTTTTGTATTTGTCGTTGTAGAGACAATTATTGCCGTGACTTTTTTCCAAGCGATAGCTGACCGGCGCAATATTCTCCATGAGACAAAAGAGACTCTGTCATTGTCACGGTGTCCTCTGGCTGCTTTAGCTTCACAGGGACACGGTCCAAAACGATATCCACAGCCTCCATCTAAAACCAGAGTGCGTTTCTGGCCATGGGGCAGCGTTTTAACACGGCGGAACGGACGACAAGCAGGAGAGCCAGGAATCCGCAGCAGCTTTGGCGCTCCGCTTACCTGCCAGCGCGCCTCTGCCAGCCTGGTGATGGCAGCCTCCCTGTGCCAGAGCCCGCGCCCATCTTCTTTCCAAAAAAAAAGACTCCAGACCTTCTGTTTTGCCAAGAACCCGTCAAGCAATCGACACCGGCTTTTGTGATCCGCCGTTCACACAATGTCACGCTTTGCTATGGTTTCAGAGTGTGTTTCTTTCAGTTTGTCGGCCTCTAAACTACGTCGGTGTCATGGATGATGATGTCTTATATGAGTTATTGCGCTCGGGATCAAGCGGCCCTCTCTGCATAACGACAAAGACAGCAGGAGGACCTTTTTGGAAGTCTTTGACATTCACGTCAACTTCCAGGTCAACGACCATTGAGCTCCAGTGATTAAGGGCCCCCCCCCCCTCCCCCTCTTCCACTATGCATGAACAGACGTGTATGCACGCACACACACATACACACACACGCGCCGAAATGCATATCGCCTCATTGTATTTGTTCGGTAGTTCAATATGAGACCATTGTCTAGTATTGATTGTCATTTTAATTTCATTTGCCTGACATTGATTCACATTAGATATGTGCGGTTGTCATGCAAAGTTAGACAAAATCCAATTTTAACTTGAACCCTTGGTCCTCAACAGATGGAGAAACGGTGCCTCTAGATAAGGTTTTTTTTTTAATCAACTCTTGTGTCCAATTTAAAATGCACTGTGCGATCAGCGTGCAAACCTAGAGGACACTCATCACGTTTAAGTTTGAATCAATATGGCTGGCTTTGAAATGTCTTAACACAGTGGTTCTCAAACTCTTTCATGCCAAGGACCCCCAAATTCATATTTATTTGGCCACGGACCCCCCTATCTGATTAAAAAGTATAAAATATGGATTAAGTGGTTACAATGATTGTGACGCTATATTAAAGGGACTACACCATGAATTTTAACTTTGTGTGTTTTTGGTCGCCCCTACCTCTCTTCTATCCCCAAAAATACCCCAGTTTGAACACTCAGGCTTTCACAGCAAATCTGGGGTTTTCTGTAAATTGGTCTCAAAACAGGCCAAACTGATTTGCACCCTGACGTCACGTCACGTCAGGGTACAATCCCTCCCGTTTTTCAGTTCCAACCAAAAAAAAAAAAAAAAACTCTTGTTTGTTTTGTCGTCCTCTCTCTCAGGTCCCTTTCTTCGGGCCTCTGTTCAACGGCGCCATCGTCACCGGAGCCCTGCTGCCCAGCCTGGTCAGGGCCACCTGCATCAACGCCAGCAGAGCCGTCAAGTCTCGCCTGACGCTGTACCAGAGCTTGTATCCTTTTCTGTAGATCAGTAAGTCGTTTTTTTTTGTGCCAAGGACCCCCACCCCCCACATTGGGGGTCCCCGGACCACACTTTGAGAACCACCCGCTGCTGGAGATCTTGTGCGGGGGAGACGTGAGGCTTGAAGTATCGACGGTAGGTCCCAGGATGGGGGGGGGGGGGTTGATTTTTGATGCCTCTATGCCTTCCGTTAACCCATTAACACATTTACCGCCGGGCCCGTAGTTCTACGGGCCGTTAAATCCAACGGTTAAGCGCCAATCCCGTAGCCTACGGGCTGTGGTGCTTTTTCCTTTTTTTTTTCGAAATTTTTTTTTTTTTAATTTTCTAGGGGGACCATTTTCAGTGTAACACCACCCGATCTCGACCGGAAGTGCGATCACGTTTTTTGTTTCCCGTCTGCCTCCATTCTAAGTCGTACACAATAACCCCTGTAAAAGCCCCTGTAAACATGTAGTTTTTCATCCTCGCATTTCCCATGTTAACTTAAACGGTCAGAACTCAAACATGGCGGCTCCGTTTGACACGTGGTCTTCACTGGTAGAAGCAGTGAGATCTCCGCGATGTTTACAAACAGTGCACAGCTCAATCTTAAGGATTTTAACAAGATCTGTGGCGACGTGAAAAAAACAAAAAACAACAATAAAACGTTGGCACTGGTGAGTACATTATGAGATTAACCTCTGGCGGTCAATGTGTTAACACATTCCATGCCAGAGTTTAATATCATAATGTACTCACCAGTGCCAGCGATTAATTGTTGTTTTTTTGTTTTTTTCACCTCGCCACAGACCTCGCTAAATACCTTATGATCGCGCGTTAAACTGTTTGTAGACACACAGGGTAGTTGTGTGAGTGGCCCAGAGATTTTTTTTTCAATCGGCGACATTCCATTTTGCAGTAGTCGCAGTTTCTAAAAACCGTTTTAAACGGCGTTCAGCGCGGAGAAAAACAACACCGAGATAATGGCGATTTAGCGGAAGCTTTAGAGCGGCGGCGGATGGGAACGAAAATCTTCGATTGACATTCATTTCCGTTTCCGGGTGTGCTACAATTAAATGTGTCACTGCGAAAAAAAAGGAAAAAAAAGACCACTTCGCGTAGAACTACGCGATTGGCAAGTGATGTGTTAAGACCGGGAATTTTACGTATGTTGCTTTAATCAGCGGTTCTCAAACTGTCAATGTCAATGTCAAGGACCACCCAAAATTATATGTATTTGGCCGCAGACTCCCATCTCAAAATATTTCGTTCCAGGGACCCACCCAGAAGCAAAGATTTGAGTTACAAATGTTCGCTTTAAAAGATTTGCACAAAGTTTCCAAGATTTTTCAAAAAATAGCAGATCTACAAGCTTGTGGCGCTGGACCTTGATATTAAAAGGGTTGAAAACCACTGATATAAAGTAATACAAAATGCCAGGAA
The DNA here is from genome assembly GCF_963280865.1 of Gymnoscopelus braueri. NCBI lineage: Eukaryota > Metazoa > Chordata > Actinopteri > Myctophiformes > Myctophidae > Gymnoscopelus > Gymnoscopelus braueri. The sequence goes on from NC_137621.1 coordinate 12,176,025, forward strand.
CTTCCAGAAGCATTGCTTATCTGCTCTCATAGATCATGCCATGATTGTGCCGCCTGCTCAGTGTGCTCAGGAATGCCAGGTATGGCGCTTGTATATCTGCTATTTTTTTGAATAGCCAAATAAATCTTAAAATGACACAGATGTGTTCCCTGGTTCTTAATGGCTTAATGCCTTTTTGCTCGTCGCTGCTGTGCTGCCAGAAGCTAAGAAGTGAGATTTTTTTAGGCTTTCAGCCCCGCCGGTGGCCTGATGCGTTTGCTGGCCGCTCATTCAGACAGACATGCGGTGCGGTGGCAGTGTCAACGTCACGTCGGCCCGAAACAGCACACACGGGTGACACTGATCTTTAATGCTAGAGACGGCTGATTTACATACAGCTATTGGCTTGTGTTTGACAGCCCGGTGCTGGCTGGCGTGTCAGAGAGAGTGTGTGTGTGTGTGGTGCTGTTTCTAGTGGCAGGAGCGCTGATAATGTGTCATCATTTATCATTGATGTGTTATGGATCACACAGAGGAGGACTCGCACACACACACACACACACACACACACACACACACACACACACACACACACACACACACACACACACACACACACACACTCTCTGCATGCATACAAACAAACACACACACACACACAAACACAAACATATGCACACACGGCTCATCCGTCCAACAGCGTGTTAAGCGCCTGACTCCAGCTGTAGTTGTCAGTTGGTTTAAAGCGGGTGTAATCACCAATGGAGAGGAATTAACATGTGAATGCCAGCAACACAGGGGGGGGAGGAGGAGGGGGGGCCCCCATCACCATCCCTGGGGTGGGGTGGTGGGGGGGGAAGAGAAACCTGATATCCCATAAAGCATTGCTCCTCCTCGGACAGCATGTACAGCAACCACCACCTCAGCAGCACAAACCACGCACGCTGCCCCTCTGGCGGTTGCCATAGGAACCTCCCCCAAGGAGGTTTCATTGAGTGGAAAGAAGACTAGTGTCTTTTGTTTTGTTTTTGGGGGAGGTGTGGTGGGGGTGGGGGGGGGGCTGTTCAGCGGCATACTGTAAAGTTTAACATAGTTGGCCCAAGAACAACAACAAGTCTTATTTAATGATGCTGTTGTTTTTTTTTCTTCTTTATTTGCTGTGTCAACAACACGACTTCTTGTGTCCTTATGGTCACTGTGTGTGACTGCCTTTGTCTCACACACACCCCGTGTTTACAGGTCTGTGTGTGTGTGTGTGTGTGTGTGTGTAAAAGTATGCAACCGGGTGCACCCCCCCATACCAGCCCCCCCCCCCCCCCCCTCCCTCTTTGTGTCCTCGGGGGCATTCTGAGTGACAGATGTCTGTTACCCGACGCCAAGTGAATTACCCCAGTGTGACTCGCACTGCCGGGCGGGGGGGACGGGGGACGGGGACGGGAGGGGCATTTAGGGAGGGGGGACGTGCCTGCCTGCCTGCCTGCCTGCCACTGTGAGCCTTCAGGGGGTTTAGAGAGAGATGGAAGCCAACACACTGGGGCAGAGCATCCATACCTGGCATTCCTGAGCACACTGACTGAGCAGCAGGCAGCACAATCATGGCATGATCTATGAGAGCAGATAAAGCACTGCTTCTGGAAGCTCCTGGCATTTTGTATTACTTTATATCAGTGGTTTTTTCAACCCTTTTCATATCAAGGTCCATTATTTATTTGGTATTATGAGCCACAGATCCACCGCTTGATGAGATTTAGCCTCAGACCCGCAAGACTTCGAATATTTTGTTATCGTTGGATAAGATTTTGTCCTCAAATGCTGTATTGATGTTGGTACCATTAGGAGAGATGACAGGCCAACGTTGATCAAAATATCAATTCTTTAATTAAGTAAATGCAGATGTTTAACAATAATTTAACTCTTGAGAGCGTCAAATGAAACCAAATGGACCTGTAAGGGTCCATTTGGTTTCATTTTACGCTCTCAAGAGTTAAATTATTGTTTCATTTTAGGCTCTCAAGAGTTAAAGATCTATCAGGGTCCATTTCGTTACCAATCATTTAGCTGGGGACCACCTGGAACCCCCTCAAGGACCACTGGTGGTCCCCGGACCACTGGTTGAGAACCACTACTTTATATACTTGTGAGGACATCAGTATTAGGACACCGATTTTATGAATGCAATTTAAAATCTTTGGGGGGATTTTTTTTTAACCCTGACCCTAAAAGCCCCCAAAAATAGCCGATCTACAAGTTCACTGTGAGCTTGTAGATATGCTATTTTTGCTGCACGACACCGGCGCACAACTTAAAGTTGTACAATGCAAATTCACAACTAACGATTTTTAGCAACCTCTGCTGGTCACTACCGTCACTGCATACAATTTCCGTGGTCCTCGATTACCCAGAATTCCATTCGTTTTCACCGGAAGCCGGAAGCGTTTCAAATAGCGTTTTTTTAATTGTTTTATACTATCTACGGATCGTTTCTCTTAGCCAGTGGAGCATTAGTTACCATGAGCTGTGCTTTCTTTTTCTGTTATTTTTCGATCTTCTAATCCTACATTCTCTTAAAATCAGCGTGAGGTTCCTTTTTGTTATTTGCGCGATAGTTCCTGGCCAAACAGGAAACCGTTGCGGTAGTTCCTGGCCAAACAGGAAACCAGTGCATTTCCACCTCCGTTTTCCGGCCAGATGACGTCATTTCCCCGGGAAAGTCCCCCCAGTCCACGTTCAATATAAAATATATAAATAAAAGGCTTCCGGGGGTGAAATTCATGGAGTGGGTGTTGTGAAACTTTTGCCACTCACAAAAGATATACAATTTAACTTTAGTTTTGTTGAAAACGTTACCTAGTATGCCTTTAAGTATAAATCAGGCATAACTCGAACCCTAAGTAGCCAACCTCTAAATAAATGATAACCTCTAAATGCCTAATCCTAACCCCTAACCTGAATCTCTCCTAATTGTAAGCCTAACTCCCCAAACCTTGTTTTTAACCATAAAACAACCATTTCTCTTTGGTCTTTTGTTTCTCAAACTCTGCTATACTTTTGGGTTCATGTGGCCCTCACAAGTATAGCAATGCAAGTACACACACACACACACACACACACACACACACACACACACACACACACACACACACACACACACACAAACTCTGGAGATGAATAGATGTTCCAAGCTGAGCATCTGTGTCAGTGGTTCTCAAACCTTTTCATGTCGAGGACCCCCAAAATGATATGTATTTGGCTGCGGACCCCCCCCATCTCAAAAATATTTTGTGCCAGGGATTTTTCAAAAATAGCAGATCTACAAGCTCATAGTGCGGCACTCGGTGCCGCACTATGAGCTTGTAGATCTGCTATTTTTGAATAGCCAAAGTATAGAATATGGTTAAAATGATTGTGACGCTATATTAACTCATTTTGCTGGGGACCCCCTGGTACACCCCCCCCCCCCCCCCCCCCCAAGGACCCCTGGGGGACCCCACTTTGAGAACCCATGATCTATGTGGTCTGTTTGTCCGTTGTGGCTCTAGGACGAGCGTGTATGAATGAAGGAATGCTCATTGGCGTGACAGGTTTCTGTGACGATTACTTTGACGTCTGAAAACATCCGACCAATCTGCAAGATATGACTTTTACGGTGCTTCGAATTTACAGTACAGTACCGTCGGAAAGAATTTATAACCAAGTGACGGTTTCAAATGTTTTACCGTCGTCACTTCGGGCAAAGAACACGAAATGCCAGAACAAAAATGAACGAAAGGAAACCATGTTTTATTTGCCCTTTTGTATTGGTATTATATTGTACACACAGCCTTTTGCGTTTGTCCCGCTATTCTTCCCTGCCATATTTCTATCATCTCAGGATATGTGGCTCTTTCTTTTTCTTTTACAAGTCGCAACAATAGCCTAGCCTTTTCTCTTCTCTCTTCTCTCTCTCTCTCTCTCTCTCTCTCTCTCGGATGTTTTCTTTTTGTGTGTGTGTGTGTGTGTGTGTGTGTGTGTGTGTGTGCAAAGATGAAACCCTCATCCCCTTCGTTTTTTTCCCTGTCACAAAGCCCCGGCGATCCACAATCTGCTCTCTGCCTGCGAGGCCGCTCTCCAAGGTAATTAGTTGAATATTTCTTCAAAGAGAAGCTATATGACCCCCATCTGTCCAGATAAAAGGCCAGTATGGTGCTATGGTCCTCTCCTCCTTCTCCGTCAGCGGGTTGGAGAGGACTCCAGCAGCCCGCCGCACGGCGCGCACCATCTCTACGGCTAATTGGATTTGATATTGAAAAATGACCACCAGCTACATTGCTAGACGCATGCACGTACACACACACACACACACACACACACACACACACACAAAACAGTCAACATGACTGCTTTGTTGGAAGACGGTTCTCCGTTTCCCCCTCCAGTCCACACACATGCACACACACACACACACACACACACACACACACACACACACACACACACACACACACACACACACACACACACACTCTTCCTCTATATTTTGCGAGAGAACTGCACAAGTATGTATGCATGTGTTTGTGTGTGTGTGTGGGGTGGGGTGTGTCCATCTTCCTGTACGGTGACCAGCTGTGCGTTCTCTCTCTCTCTCGGTTAAGATGTGTGTGTCCATTTTGTCTGTCGGGGGGGGGAGACGTGAGTTGACTCACAGAGCTCGCATCGTCTCTCGGAGACGAATCGTAATGTATCATCTATTATTTATATGGCTGATGGAAGAAGCAGCTGGCTTGGCTTTGGTGAGGAGGGTGTATTGTCTGTCTGTGAGCGATTCCACTCTCTTTTTTTTAACGCCGTTTGGAATACAGTTGTGGGCACAGAGTGTACAATCCTTTGAACGATTCAATTTAAAGGACAAAACCAGTGTCGCAACACATTGTTGTGCCATTGTTTACCCACACAGCTGCGGACCTGTTTCTGTCTAAAAGAAGTGGTTTCCCCAAACATTTCAAAAATAGCCAATCTATACAAGTTCACAGTGTGTCTCCAACTTGTAGATAATAATAACATATAGGGCTTAAAGGAGCACTTCATTCATCGTCAACCTTATTCATACCTCTTCATGTAATTGGCCTTCACTAACGCTCATTATTAAGATGGCACAATTTCCGTCGACTCACGCTGTGTCTTAATCCATTCAATCTGGGAACACATCTATAAATGTCCTCTAAATCCTAACAGGTTTCTGAAAAGGACCCCCAAAATTATATGAATTTGATCGCCGACCCCCATCTCCAAATGTTTTGTGCCAGGGACCCACCAGAAGCAAAGATTTTAGTTATAAATATTCATAGATGTGCACACATTTTCAAGATTTCTCAAAAATAGCAGATCTATATATCTGCTATTTTTGAATAGCCAAAGAAATCTAAAAATGACACAAACATGTGTCATTTAAAATGACCAAACTTGTCTACAGAATGATGTCACTGGGTTTCTGAACTGTCCACAGCCCTCCCCTCAGAGACAGAGTGAGTTGACAGAAATGGTGCCATATTACAATGAGCATTAGTGAGGACCTCTCAGGCAGATTTGATTTGAAATGGGTGAAGTGGTCCTTTTTTAAGTGTTAAAACTTTTTGAACTGTCATTTTGCTGGGGACCCCCTGAAACCCCCTCAACCCCTGGGGGTCCAGCGGACCCCACTTTGAGAAGAGAACCAGTGCCCTAAAGGACGGGTACATTTCTCTCTATAATAACTGCTGTGTGTGTGTGTGTGTGCGTGTGTTTATTTCCTTTTCTTCAATTTCCTTTCTTCATATCATAAGACGTCTGTTGTGTCTCTTGAACCCCGGCCTCGCCATTGCCTGACCTTGCTATCTGCCGCTGTCGCGTAGCGTCATGCTAGTTAATACCGTCATCCAGGGAATAATGTCTTCATCCGTTGGCCACTACTTGTGTCTCTCTCTCTCCCTCTTGAACAAGCACTTGGGTTTGATGTGGCGTCCGTCGCTGCTCGTGAAGTGGGTATTGTGAGAGGCGAATAGGTGTGTGTGTGTGTGTGTGTGTGTGTGTGGTAGCAGCTTGTAATAGGTGAGACAGAGCCGGACTGACCTTGATTTGGAGACGCAGCATCCCTACTGGACAGAATCAATAGCTTTTGCACGCTGCCCTTACTCTTCATGCTCTGCTGTGTGACACACACACATATACACACAGACACACACACGGATCCATCTCCAGGCGGCGATCAATAGCCATAATCTGTTCCTGTCCATGGCCAGTCATGCGAGCCAGGCTTTTAGGTGGCTGTGGCTCTATGTTTGTGTGTGTGCGTGTGTGTGTGTGCGTGCGTCGGCGCGCACATATATGCACACGTGTGTGCTCAGTAAGGCCTCATCGTCTCAGTGGAACGCAGAAAGCTTCTGTCTGCCTGTCTGCCTGTCTGTCTGTCTGTCTGTCTGTCTGTCTGCCTGTCCTCAGGTACAACCGCTAAAACCCCCGAAAAGGAACCAGAAATAGTGATGTGTCGTTCATGATCGATTCGTTCAAAAGAACTAGTTCATTTGCCGCGAACGCGAACGAGCTCGTTCACTTTCTGAAACTGTTACGTTCACGCGCGACGTAAAAAAAAAAACGCTCCAGCGATGGTGTTTTACACACATTATAAAACACACATTAACCACTTTAGCCCTATTTTACACCTAGGCTATTTGAAAATAGCAGATCTACAAGCTCACAACGCGTCGCATCGCGACGCGTTGTGAGCTTGTAGATCGGCTCTTTTCAAATATGTTAGTACTTTAACTTTTGGTTCTTTAAGTATATTTTGATGCCAATACTTTTGTACTTTTACTCGAGTACATTTTGAACACTAGAAAACAGCGCTACTGAACGAGAACGTGAACGAATCATTTGAACGAATCATTGCCGCGAACGTGAACGAAATCGTTCGTTCACTGAAATGAACTTTTTTTCCCACCACTAACCAGAAATCATCATTCTCTGGATCTACTAGTGAAAACGTAATGAACATGATGTCCTGTGTGTGTGTGTGCGGTACCTTTTGTGTGCGCGGCGCTGTGCTCCCCAGACACAATCACAATCATTGCAATCATCACATCGACAACGATCCCCCCGACCCCCCCCCCCTCCCCGCTCCTGGACCGGAGTCGTCGTCATTGTTGAACTCGTCGGGGTCGTCTTCTTTGTTAGACGAGGGTGCTCGTCGCTTTGTGTATACCGTAAGATTCCTCACCTTAGTGGAGATGAAAGTGTTGCGCCCTGTACGCACGCATAGGGTGTCATGAATAGGCTCTGCCATGTTAGTGTTGTCTCCATGCATTATTTAGCATCGCTGATAGGCCTAATTTGCCAGCTGTTGTGCCCATAACTGTCAACACACACACACAGTCTTCGTGGATAATACTCAGTGGCCCCTATCGCCGCGAAGCATGGCGCTTGGCTGGGCACAGCGAGGCGCCAAGGCGGTCATTATATACGCCGGGTTCCGTGTAATAGGGTGAGCCGAGAGATGGAGGAGAAGTGGCCAACTTCCTGCTTATGGTAAACAGGGAATTGCGGAGCGTTGACTGAAGGCAGCGTGAGGTCTTTGTGAAGACCTTTTGTAGGGTCCTAGAGCCCTGGTACAGTTTTTTTGTAACACAATGGCTGAAGGGATTGAACCTTCTCAGTGGTGTAAAAGTAACTAAGTACATTTACTCAAGTACTGTACTTAAGTACACTTTTTAAGGTACTTTTACTTTACTGGAGTATTTCCAATTGTCTATACTTTTACTTCTACTCCACTACATCTCAGAGACAAATATTGTACTTTGAAAAGTAGTTACTTTGCAGATATAAATTATTGCATTATAAAACATACATTAATCGGCTATTTTCAAGCATTTTAGTACTTTTACTTTTGGTACTTTAAGTGCATTTTGATACCAATACTTTTGTACTTTTACTCAATTCAAATTTTAATTCCGGACTTTTACTTGTAACAGTACAGTACTTCTACATTGCAGTATTGATATACTTTTACTTAAGTAAAACATCGGAGTACTTTTTCCACCACTGATTACCTTCTCAGCTGTATAGCTCCACTGATCGTCCAATAGGGAGCCGGCCCGCTGTCTGAAGAGAGACGAGGCTCTTCGGGGAGAGAGAGACCTGAGAGGAGAGAGAGAGAGAGAGCTTCTGTTGCTAGGTGGAGACGTTAAGGTGGGGCGGTGGAGGAGTTGACCATGGGGTGGGGTTGTTGTGGTGGTGGGGGCGGGGGGGGGGTGGAGCCTAGGCAGCGGCTTTGATGGACCGGAGCGGTTGAGAGTTTACACAGTATTTTGGGGAGGTGTGTGTGTGTGCGTGCGTGTATGTGTGTGTGTGTGTGTGTGTTGGGGTTGGGGGGGGGTAGGCTTTCGACTTCCCCACTGAATGTTTTAACCTAATCCCATTATCAGTGTAGCGCACTGCCTCCCTCTCCATAAACCCCCCCCAACCCCCCCCCCCCCCCCCCCCACTCCTCTCTCCAGCTGACCAGCTGTTCCTGCCGGGACTCGCGACAATGTCCGATGTGTTCAGATCACTGAGTACCCTCACACACACACACACACACACGCGCACACTCACACACACACACACACACACCACAGTCCCAATCCACGCACACGACCAGACCAGCAGACAGCAGCTCCAAAGCTGGGGCCTTGGAGGGCCTAGAAGGAGGGGTGTAGGGGGGGGGGGGGGGTAGTTAGAGGAGAGAGAGGGGCAGGTTTGGGGCGCAGAGCGGAGGGGAGGGGAGGGGAGGGGAGGGGAGGAGGGGGCAAGCCCAGGCCGCTCTGCAGACCTGTCAAACCCAGAAGCCCCGACTCAGGAGGCGACCCAGCCTGGCTCGGATGGCATATGGTGTCTAGCTTCATACAACATGCAAAAGTATTCCCCCCCCCCCCCACACTAATGCAGAATGACTCATAGCATTACTCATTTCTCTCTCTCTCTCTCTCTCTCCTCTCCTACCCCCTCCCCTGTCCCCCCTCCTCCCCCCCCCCTCCTCCTCCTCCTCCTCCTCCTCTCCACCCAGCCTGTAACAAAAGGCGTCCCCTGCTCCTGCACCCACACACTGAAAGCCCTTGGGGCCGAGCCCAGCCTGCGCTGTGTGTGTGTGTGTGTGTGTGTGTGTGTGTGTGTGTGTGTGTGTGTGTGTGTGTGTGTGTGTGTGTGTGTGTGTGTGTGTGTGTGTGTGTGTGTGTGTGTGTGTGTGTGTGTGTGTGTGTGTGTGTGTGTGTGTGTGTTGCGCTGGGGGGCCCAGGGCCCGGCCCCTCTTAAACACAGGTAGAGCAGGCGGGAAACCAGACGGCCGACAGCAGGGATCTAGAGGCTTCCGTACACACACACACATACACATACACACACACACACACACTGTTGGTGTCAAACTGTTGTGTGTATGTGTATAGAAATTATCTTTGTTTTTTGAATGCCTCTGGTGGAGTGCATGTGTTGGCGTGCTGGTGCAGTATACATGTATTGTGTGTGTGTGTGTGTGTGTGTGTGTGTGTGTGTATATACATGCATATACACACACAAACTGTATGTGCTGTTTTGCAGAAGGAGATGTTGAAGCCTTTGTGCGTCCTTATAGCGTGTGTCACTTCATGCGTTGCACACAGATATGGCAACAAAGATAAGACCAAAGATAAGCAGCAATGTAACGCGTTAGATAATTGTGACGCGTATTCGTCCATAAAAAAAAAAAGAATACAAACGGCTAAATGATTAACTTGACCACAAAGCTAAAGTAATATCACCCGGAAAATCTTTTGTTTTCCGGTACATCTTTAAAATGATATGAGATAAACGCGGTCACCCGCACCGCGAGCGTTCGTTCAGCTACCAGCTGTAGAAATTGCATGGCATAATGTAACCCAAAAGAATGTCATGCTCTGTGTATTCTTAAACTTGAACCCCTCCCTCTTCCCCCCCCCCTCCCCTCCCCTCTCCGTCTGTTATGCATTCAGGCCTGACATCTGTCTGTTTCTGAACAGCACAGTGAAAGCGGTGAGATTGCCATTTTTTTTTTGTGTGCGTGAGAGCTGCCGTTCTCTCCCATCCCAAGCGCCTGCCTTTAAGGTGTCAGGTAGCACCTCGTTCAACGTTAATGTAATCCACAACGTTATTATGAGGCTGTTGCGTTTACTGGATGAGTGGCCTTTCACTCTGAGCCGTTCATCATAATTTTATCATATATTATTCATAACAGCGTCGTAACATGTTTTCATTTGAGTCTTCGGTACATAAACCACTTAAGCCCTTTTCCCCCCTTTTTTTTTACGTAGTCGTTCAGCGGTGTCACTGGTTACTTGGAACTTTCACTTGTGACTTTAATAACAGTTAAGTTTAGTTAAGTGTAAAATTAAGTTCTGTTTTTATATCAGAGATCAGCAGCTTCCTCCACTGGTGATGTCATCACTGTGCAGTTACATTCTTCTACCAGCAGGGCCGCTTTTTTCCAAACTTCAAATTTTAAGTCATTTCCATATAGTTATATGAAAAAAATAAACTGATATTGCTGTGTAGATATGGACTAATATATAAATATCCAAAGTTGTCCATTATCTGTTGCCCTACATTTAACCAGTGTCACACTTGTCTATAGCCTATTTATATACATTTACAATCAGAGAGCCATTAAATAAGACACATGTAAAAATAAATAATAACATTTTCACAAACTGCTACTATACATTACATAGACACACAACTAATGCACAATGTTTTGTTTTGTATTCTTGTTTATGATATTTAAAAAAAATGTATCAATGTCTCTGACTTTACTAACGGAAGGTCATGGTCTCTGAACTTGTGTCATAGTGGCACTAGCCAGCGCGGACATGGTCATTGTGATCGATGGGCGGTGGTGGCTCTTCTCGCGCGGGCAGGCCCTGTCTGCTTTAAGTGATTAGCATCCAGCTAGCCGTTCCATCTGTTCCCCCGTAGCCCTGTTTAATTAATGAACTTTCTTTCCTCCACGCCCCGGTAGCCAAGCCCAGCGCAGCAGCGCTAAAGCTGAGGCTGTTAGCCCCCTCTCAGGTTATCCAAGTGAATGCACGTTGGTGTGGGTGGTGTTGTTTTTTTTTGTTTTTTTTTGGCCCCCACAATGGGTGCGTCCTCATTGATTAGCTGCGTTTTGTTTCCCTGTCTTTTGTCTCTGCGTTCTTGAAGGGAAGGTTAATGAGCTTTCCTGGCAAAGACGTGGCACTTGGAATCCGAGGATAAATGGGAATAATTTTGTTTTGTTTTGTGATGAGCTTGGCAGTGGTGTGAATCACCATCCCACTATGTGTGTGTGTGTGTGTGTGTGTGTGTGTGTGTGTGTGTGTGTGTGTGTGTTATTGGAGTAGAGGAGGAGGGGTCCATAGCATTTCCTCCCTGCTGCTGGTTCATTATTCCTCTTCAGAAGCAGAGGATCTGGAACGCTCTAACAGTTGGCTCTGTCACTGTTCAGCTTCCAGCCAGTCTCAGCAAAACTCACGTCTTTCTCCTTTTGCTACCAAGTAGTGCTCGCTCTCTCTCTCTCTCTCTCTCTCTCTCTCTCTCTCTCTCTCTCTCTCTCTCTCTCTCTCTCTCTCAAGCCGTCTGATTTATAGTTCATCAAACAACGGGGTCAAGTGCCGAAAATAGCCGATCTACAAGCTCAATAGGCATCGCATTGCGATGCGTTGTTTATGTTGTGAAATTGCAGATCTCCTGTTTTCTGCGTGTATTTATCCATCCTAACTATTAGGAGCAGTGGGGGAGCTTATACTGTAAGTCAGGGGTCTTCAACAGGGGGTCCGGGATCCCTAGGGGGTCCTCAGAGTTACTACAGGGGGGTCCGCCAAATCTTTGTGTGATATGTTTTTTGTTTTTTTTACATTAACCACTTGAACCCTAGCATCCCTTTTTCTAAGGAGTACTTTAGCCAAAAGAGGTATATGTGTTGAGCAGACCACGTAAACAAAAAAGTTGAATCTGAAACACAATTTTATACAATATAGAGTAGGGGGTCCCTGCTTCATCTCTCTCTCAGCTAGGGGGTCCTTGGGCTAAAAAACATTGAAGACCCCTGCTGTAAGTTGTATGACAAAGTATAAATCAGGCTTTTTTTTGTCTTTTCTATCTCTGCCTCTTCCTCCTTCCGTCTTCTGTCGTTATACAAGGCCAGTGGACAGTCCTTTGTCCGGCCCCAAAGCTGCCCTCCTTTGTTTGCCGCGGCCCTTTTTTTTATCCCGGTGCTAATCGCCCATGGTCGTGTGCCCGTGTTGGGGCCCATATTTCACGCTCGGCTCTCCTTTGTCCTCACACGGCCGCCCCCTGATAAGAATCCACAATCCGTAGAGGCCTTCTCTCTGATATTGAAATCCAACAGCGGGCAGGGAAAGAGCCTTCAATCATCCATTATCTGTGCTCCAGTGATTACCATTCAATCTCCCGGTGGTTCTTGGGCTCCTCCTCATGCGCACCGCTCGGCGCTCGGGGCCCCCGGAGGAATCGAGGGTCCGCTTGTCCCCCCTCTCTCTGAAAGGAGCCGCCTCTGCCGTGCCAGCAGAATCCTCGCGCGCGCACCGCGTTCGTCCACATTCAGGAACGCATCCATAGATATTTCTGACGCCAACTTGAGACGGCGGGGCCCCCCCCCGGCCCCCGCGTTTGAATGCTGCTGGGAAATGTCAGCCAAATGTCACTCGCTCGTCGTCCTTCTGGTCTCTGATGATGTGGCCCTGGGGTTTTTTTTGGCCCCGTTTTTTTTTTTTGGGTGGGGGAACGGGACCCTTTTGTGAATATATACACCTTATGACATTATTGCTTTTCTTTGTCCGTAAATGGCCATTATTTTATTTTTTTTTACCAATCCCTTTCAAAATAATGAGGCTGGGATCGTTGCTTTGTTTTTGTTTTCTTTTGTCGTTTTTTTTTAAACGGAAGACCACATTGCTTTTAACCCATTAAGACCTGGAACGCATCTGTGTCACTTTTTGATTTGAGCTAAAAAAAATATTATTTTACACTTTGGCTATTCAAAAATAGCAGATATACAAGCTCGTAGCGCGGCACCGAGTGCCGCGCTACGAGCTTGTATATCTGCTATTTTTGAAAATTTGTGAAAGTGTTTGCAAATCTAAAATATATATATTGTTTTAAAGCGAACATTTTTAACTAAAATCTTTGCTTCTGGGGGTCCCTGGAACAACATATTTTGAGATGGGGGTCGGCGGCCAAATACATATAATTTTGGGGGTCCTTGACATGAAAAAGTTTGAGAACCACTGACATAGCAACAACATACGTTTTTTCAAAAAACTGTTAGGATTTAGAAGACATTTTGTAGAATCGGCCTCATGTCTTAAAGGGTTAATCTCACGTACGTAATTGGCTGTAGAATTAGTTGATTATTTATTTATAAGTTGCACATTAATGCCTCTTTAAACAGTTCAAAGCCACTGCATGGCCTGTGGCCATTGTTCCCTTTCAGACGACCTCCTCTCCTCCGCTCTGCAGTGTATTTGCATGTTTTCCACTAAATGGAATTTTCTGCGTCGACGGACGGCAAACAAAGCAACAAAAAAAGGAAACAAAACATTTAAAGTGTGCCTGTCGTCTGTGTCCTCTGTTCTTACAGGAAGCGAACCTTTGATGTGTTAATGCTAATAGTGTGCGTTTTCATTGGCAAGTGGGGTGGACGGTGGTCCTTCAAAGAGAAGAGCTGAGGAATATGGATGGACCTGGTCTTTCTCTTTCCGTCTCTGTCTGTCCCCCGCTCGGACAGCGTTTGCTTTTAAAGAGAGACCAAGATGGAAGCATCGTTGCTTTTCAATCAGCTACAAGATGTGGTACTGTCCAGAAGTTGTTTGAATGAATACAATTATATTTTAGCCAATTAGACCCTGATGTCTGGTAGAACAAGTAGTACTGCCAGTACAAGCCCAATATTACCCCCTGGGCCCAGGGGCGATGGATGTTTGGTTTCTCATACGGGAGACCTGGGGGATCGAATCCCAGGTGTTGGGTTGAAGTTAGCCCTCTCTGTCAGGAGAATATTTAAAACACAGCTTCTTTTCTGTTGACTGCAGGTCCCCCAGGGCTCCTTGGCTCACCCCCTTTTTTCCCTTCTACATCTATAAAAAAACAATCTGTAAGCTTTGCGACGCGTCATGAGCTTGTAGATCATCTATTTTTGGGCGGTGAAACCGCCCCTATAAGTGAGGTTTGGAAATTTGTACAATTATCCTGCGCTGTGATTGGCCAAAACTTACCCCGCCTAACCCTGCACCGTGATTGGCCAATCACAATCTATTCAGGACTGTGATTGGCCAGTGTCACATGACACATGTGCATAGCCCTATATAAGAAACCATAACTTTAAAAAAACAATACATTTGTTTTTTTTAAGTTATGGTTTCGTCCATCATAAAGAGTGTTTCAATAAATGTATTTATATTTTGTACATGATTGGTTGACTCCATTCAGTATTGTGATTAGCTAGCAAGACACCGCCCACTTCACACAGGGTGTGATTTTTGGTGAATGTTCGCCTATTGTGACACGCCCAGAACAGGGCCCGCTGGCTGGGGTTCAAGTGGTTAAGAATTGTGACGCATCGTTAGCTTGAAAATCACTTCTTGTCGCGTGATATAAACTATAAATTAAGCCTTATATTCGCCCCAGGCTTTGTCCTATAGCTTATCATAACGCTGTGACTTAAGATTTATACAACATGTGATTGGATCTCAACAACCTCACGTGTGCAGCAGACCAGATATAAACAACAACAACTCCTCACTCGCCTTTTGTTTTGGTGCGGTGTGCACCACGTCTTCATTAGTTATGTATAGGCTCTAATTACTATTGATGAGGCTCTAGCAGATTTTGGGTTACAAATCTATGGCTTTTGTTATTCTAATGAGCGTTATTTATCCTTTAGATCTCAGAGCCGGGGGGGAGACGGGGGGGACAGGCTTTGGAATGGGTGGTGTTGTGCGGTGGGGGAGATACAGCCAGGGACCACTCGAGCTATACACCCACTTGTTTTTGTATCTGCCGACGTAGACGAAATCCCGTAACCCCCCCCCCCCCACACACACACACACACACACACACACATACACACACACATGCACACGCATCACACACACACACTCACACACACACACATATTGTCTGCATGGATGTATAGCACTTCCCGGCTCCCCCATCTGTTTTTTGTCCGCCTCATGAAAAGATCCATTATAATCTGCAGGGATGGACAGTGGGACGGACGCTACAGCGAGCTCGCGTTGTTGACGCCGGCCAATCGGGGGGCACGGATGGAGCCTCCGGAACGCAGGCAGGCGGCGGTGAAACATAAAGAGGGCCCCCCCCTCTTCGGCCTGCTCGCTCGCTCGCCCGCCCGCCCGTTCGAGTTCAGTGTGATTATCTGGGATCCCCCTCAGAAATCTTCAGCTGAACAAGTTTTTCGAAACAACATTGTCTGCATCAACCCCACCCCACCCCACCCATCCACCCAGTCTGAATGAGGGGCTCCATACAAGGCCCACTGGGCGAGGCAAGGCTCCTGATTAACCCATTGAGACCGGGAACGCATCTGTGTCATTTTTTAGATTTCTTTGGCTGTTCAAAAATAGCAGATCTACAAGCTCATATGAGCTTGTAGATCTGCTATTTTTGAAAAATCGTGAAAATGTGTGCAAATCTTTGAATATATATATATATATATATATATATATATATATGTATATATGTATATGTATGTATACATTTTTAACTCAAATCTTTGCTTCTGGGGGGTCCCTGGAACAGCATATTTTGAGATGGGGGTCCGCGGCCAAATACATATCATAACATAAGTTTTTTCCCCAAAAAAAACTGTTTAAAATACATTTGTAGAATCCCCCAGAAGCAAAGATTTGAGTTGAAAATGTTTGCTTTAAATTTATATATATATATTCAAAGATTTGCACCAAATTTTCACGATTTCTCAAAAAAATAGCAGATCTACAAGCTCGTAGTGCGGCACTCTGTGCCGCGCTACGAGCTTGTAGATCTGCTATTTTTGAATAGCCAAAAAATATATATATAGTAATAATAATAATGGTCATAGCTCAAATTCCAAAAATGACACAATATGCGTTCCCCGTATTGAATGGGTTAACCCTGGAGTGACTAGCTAATGTCATTGAAGCGGGGCCACCTGGCCGTGGGGACGACGCTCGGTACAGTCAGCTGCCACTGAAGGGCCAGAATGGGAGAGTAGGAGGAGAAGAAGAAGAAGACCAGGTGTTTGGGCTCCACACTTACTAATTGTTGCCATGTAATCGACCGCTTGACTGCACAATATAGCCTGGGGCCGAGGATTAGGATAAATCTGTTGCCAACACACCAAGTCCATTTTCTCTTTCTTTCTGCCCAAGGTTTTGTTTGCGTGTGTGTGTGCGTGTGTGTGTGTGCGTGTGTGTGTATATTAATCCCTCTTCCCCATCCCTGGCCGTCCAGTGGTCCTGTCCCTCCCCTTCATTCCCCCCCCCAGGCCCCACCAGGCCTCCATAAGCTCTTACTTTCAGCCCAGGATCGACTTCCTTTGCACCAGATTGTGGAGGAACGAGGCCCGTGTGTAGAACAACAGTGATTCTCAAGACATTTTCATTGTCAAGGACCCCCAAAATTTGATATGTATTCGGCCCCATGGACCCCCGTTTTTAAAAAGACTTTGTTCCAGGGACCCCCATAAGAGACGATTTGTCAAAAAAAAATGCTGATCTACAAGCTCACAATGCATCATAACCTGAAAAAAAGTGTTCCTCAGTTTGCAGGGGACCCCTTTGGAACCCTCTAAAGACCCCCTGGGGATCCCCGAAAAAAAAACCACTTTGGGAACCACTGTGGTGGTAGAAGATGTCACCCTGAAGGAACTGAAGGTCAAAATCGTCCTGCTTCAGTCCATTCACAGCAAAACATAAACGACAGAGGAAACAAAAACGGCCACACGGATAAAAATCCTCAGCGTTAATTTAACTCAAAGAGAGTCTAATAACAAATGGAACCAAATAGGACCCGTAAAGGGGTGTCCAATTAACCCGTGGATTTTACTGTGCGCTGCCACAATCAAGCGCCTCTTTTGCGTTGTCCCCAATCATTTGTTCCTGTGCTCCGCCGCCGCGCCAACACACACACAGCAGCTTATTCACGGTTATCATTGTCATTTCCTGCATGTTGATGAAATCATATGGAGAAGCGATCGGCTGCCGTCTCGGCATAAGTCATTTCCAGATAAGAGGGCCCGGGCTTCATTAGAATCACAATGGCATTGATTGAAATATTCCCCTAAAAAATGCAGACATGAGGCCAAATGGATTCACTCATGTGTCCCTCGGAAGCTAAACCCTCGTCTGCTTTGTGCCCTGGTGACAACAACCCCGCGATCATATGTAACCCCTAGCGCTGATCATTAGCATTCCTGCAAAATGCCGGCCATTGCATTCTGCGTTTTAAGGCCAGACAGCTTAACCCATTAACACATTCCATGCCAGAGTTTAATCTCATAATGTACTCACCAGTGCCAGCGTTTTATTGTTGTTTTTTAGTTTTTTTCATGTCGCCACAGACCTCGCTAAATAAGTTAAAAGTGCGCGTTCATTTGGTTCTAAACACACAGCGGATCCGTGAGAAACGGCGAGCGAAAACAGTTTCCAAATCCGTGCCGCCATCTTGAAGCTACAGCCGATCAACCATAAACAGTGATCAGCGAGGAGAAAAACAACAACCAGAGAAAATCGAGTTTTAAACAGGATCCCAGACAGGAAGCGGATACGATCGAAAAAACCGGAACCCGAATAATTCCGTTTCCGACCGGAAACCGGAAACGGAAATGGATCAAAAAAATTCGGAAAGTGCACCTGGGGCACTTAACATGGGAATCGGCGGTTCGCGTAGATCTACGCGACTGGCACGCTGCGGCTTTAAATAGGTTCGCGTAGATCTACGCGACTGGCATGCAATGTGTTAAGACCGGGAACGCATCTGTGTCATTTTAGATGTCTTTGGCTAGTCAAAAATAACAGATATACAAGCCCATTGCTCGGCACATAGTGCCGTGCTACGAGCTTGTAGATGTGCTATTTTTTTTTCAATCTTGAAAATGAGTGCAAATCTTTTAATATATATATTTTTAAAGCGAACATTTGTAACTCAAATCTTTGCTTCAAGCGGGTCCCTGGAACTAAATATTTTGAGATGGGGGTCCACAGCCAAATACATATCATGTTGGGGGTCCTTGACATGAAAAAGTTTGAGCACCACTGATATTATAGCAATAATAGTTTTTCAGAAAACTGTTGGGATTTAGAAGACATTTGTAGAATCTCCAGAAGCAAAGATTTGAGTTAAAAATGTTTGCTTTAAAAAATATATATATTCAAAGATTTTTGCACAAATATGCAAGATTTTTCAAAAATAGCAGATCTACAAGCTCGTAGCACGGCACTCTGTGCCGCGCTATGAGCTTGTATATCTGCTATTTTTGAATAGCCCAAAGAAATCAAAAAATGACACAGATTCTTTCCCGGTCTAAACGGGTTAATTGGCCTGATGAACCTCTCAGAGAAAGGGTTCACAAAAGCAACAAGAGAGACCCACAAATTTATGATCCCGTCACGCGCGCCGACAATAGCCGATTTACAAGCTCACGACGCGTCGCGAAGGCGACGCCTCGCGAGCTTGTAAGTCGGCTATTTTCGGCGCGTGGCGTCGTTAGCGCGCCGAAGTATAAATCAGGTTTTAAGTCTTGGCGGAGAGGAGAGGAGAGGAGGGGTGGCCGGCGGTGTGTGGCGGTCACGCATCGTCGTCATTCCCTTGCACATGCCATAAGCATCATTAAAATTGCAGTGGCTACTGTCTGTCCGTGGAGTTTTAATATTTCATGAGCTGCTCGTCTGAGCCAGTGTTATTGAGGGGTTAAAATCAGAGCCCATTTGGCGTGACTACGATTTTTAGCACTCTCTCCTCTGGAAACCTGTGATGTCAGGATGTGTCTTCTTATTATGTCTGGTACACAGCATGCAGACATCATGTCAAAATGACTGCAGGTTCCAATGGTGGAAAGCAAAAGAAAATCTTCTACTCCACTACATCTCTGAGGCAAATGTACTTTAGCTTTAGTTAATAGTTACTTAGCAGATGTAGATTATTAAGAAAAACGTACCTTAAATAATACATTACGATGTATTATTATACGTTAAGCTACCCAGCAGCACATAGAAAGTAATTAAAATCACCCCCACCTTTCTCAGCTACAACCGAATTACAGTCCAATAATATGAATGGAAAAAGGACCATTCTGAATAATAAGTACTTTTACATTTTGAAGCAGAACATTATCTGTTGGGTCACCAACAATCACGGGTCGGCCGTTCTTCTGCGAGAATCGCGAGCTCGTTAGCTGTTGACTGTCGCAGACTTGAGAGACTGTCCCATGAACTGGTGAGAAAATCAAACATGTTTGACCCCATATAGCACTTAATGAACCCAGACCAGTTTGCTGGAAATGTCTTTATTTGTGTATTTGCATTTTCTCCATTGTCGTTAAAATGTTACAAAACGTCATTGAGTCAATGTCAACTACATTTGAAGCTTGTTCATGTATCAGTCTAGGTAGACTTTTCAAATCATTCTGCACTTTTCAAAAGCATTGAAATGCAACAAGGATGTAACTTTGACAGTGTCTGCAAATAGTTTTTCATACTGCACTGTAGTACTGAATGGCTAAGGCAATTGCTTCCTCAGACATTAATAAAACTTGCAGTGGATTTGCCTAGATCGCGCGGAGTGAAAGATTATACTTGTATTCATACACAGTAGAGTATTCACCTCAGATGGCTGTTATGATGCCAACCTTTGTCCTGACCAAATAATGTGGCCTGGAGTCTGAGGTATTCATCCCACCTAACCGTGGTGGGCATCACACAGCACATAAAGGAGCTCCTTCAAAGAGAACGTGTGTATCTGCTAATCTTCAGCTCCGTCTGCCTTTTGTAGCTCGTCTTATTATGACTTTTCTGTTAATGCCTGTCGCAGGCCTGTGTGTGTGTGTGTGTGTGTGTGACAGTGTCTGGCTGTAATGGGCCTGTGTTTGATTAATCATGTCTGCCCCATTGTGTCTTCACATCTAAGGCTGCACACCGTTACTGTTCATCAATAGAGACCAGATCCTTTTGGAGAGAAAAAAAAAAAGCAGATTGGCTACAGATACACATGCTCATCTGTATACAAAAGCCCACAGTGGCCTTTGATGCTTGTCACTGTCACTCCCTGTGGCACCGAGTGGCACGTTGTGGGATGGTTTGTCACGATGGCCTCTGTAAGGACAAACGTTCGTGGGTATGTGGGGTGGCAGTGGCTCAGTGGCTGGTAGAGCGGCCGGATGGGAACAGCGAGATTCCCAGTTCGATCCCGGGCTCCCCCAGAGTTAGTGTCAAATTGTCCTTGTGCAAGACGCTGAACCCCTAATTGCTCCCGATGAGCAGGTTGCAGGTGCCTTGCATGGTTTCCTCCCCCATTGGTGTATGAATATGTGTGTGAATGGGTGAATGTAATGCACAATCTATGTAAAGTGCTTTGGATAAAAGCGCTATATATAAATGCTCCATCTATTTTTTATTATTTATTATGTTTTTAAATTTCAAGTACCCCCCTTTTTGATATTACATTAGGCCACGGACCAAATAGTTGGTCCGTGGCCAATAAGGGTCCATGGATGGACCCATAGGGGTCCATTTAGCAGTGGTGGAAAGTAACAAAGTAGATTTACTTAAGTACTGTACTTAACTCATTCAGTGCCAAGTAAATAAAAAAATGTCTTACCTTTTCAAGTAGTCACAGAAAATGTATCTCCAGTATGATCGATCCCCTGATGGTTGCTAATCACGGAGGGTTTCACTGTGCTTGCGTGAAAAAAAAAGTAATTGCGACCTCCCGTTCGCTTGTTATACGCCGTTGAAAATAGCATGGCTCGCCAAAAATACACAGTAAAACACAGGAGCCGAGATACACTTTTACTCAAGTACATTTTGTACTCTCTCAGACTTACAGACCCGTAAGGGTACATTTGCTTGCCCAACTATCATTTAATTAACTGGGGATCGCCTTCGAACCCCCCTCAAGGGACCCCTGGAGGTCCTCGGACCCCACTTTGAGAACCACTGCTCCGGTACCGGCGACCGCCTACATCATCGGTTGCACTCTTGGCATAGTTTAGGAGGTCAAGATTGACTTTGGTAAACGTACTCGTCCGGTGATTTGCGGCCGAGTGCCAATCGATTTTTAAGGCCCTCTAGGGGAATGGGAGGCGACGGGGGGGCCCTGCCAGAGACTGGGAGTAGATGGGGGGGCCCTGCCAGAGACTGGGAGGGGACGGGGGGCCCTGGGAGGGGACGGGGGGCCCTGCCAGAGACTTGGCATGCTTTGAGAAAGTGGGCGACTGCTTCCTCCGGCGTCCGCTCGTAAATAACCGAGCCGTGCCAACTCGCAGACACCATGAGTTCAGTGGTGGAAGAAGTACTGCGATATTTTACTCAAGTAAAAGCAATAGCACAATGTAAAAATACTCTGTTACAGGTAAAAGGCCCGTGTTCAAAATGTTACTTGAGTAAAAGTACAAAAGTGTTGGCATCAAAATATACTTTAAGTATCAAAAGTAAAAGTACTAATGTTTGAAAATAGCAGATCTACAAGCTCACAATGCGTTGCGATGCGACGCGTTGTGAGCTTGTAGATCGGCTATTTTCAAATAGCCTAGGTATAAGATAGGGTTAAAGTGGTTAATGTATGTTTTATAATATAATAATTTATATCTGCAAAGTAACTAGTAAGTAATGTTTTCAAATAATTGTAGTGGAGTAAAAGTACAATATTTGCCTCTGAGATGTAGTGGAGTAGAAGTAAAAGTATTGACAATTGGAAACACTAGTAAAGTAAAAAAAAAAGCAACTCAAAATTGTACTTAAGTACAGTACTTATGTACATGTACTCAGTTACTTTCCAACCACTGCCAGAGTTTTGCCTGAAAAACCCTCAGGCGAACCTTCACGCCAAAGGCGCAGACAACAAGGTTGAGGCGATGATGTCACAGGGTTATAGAAGTGATGATGTCACGGCCATAACTCCGCGTCGCCCCTGTCTGAGTCTCAGATGGACGGCGGCGAGGTGTTGGAGGTTGGACGCTGTGGGACACGCCCCCCCCCCCCCACCTCAGGAGGTGTCATTAACCTGGGCTTACAGGTTTGAACCCTGTTCCTCTGGGGGCCACTGGAGCTCCGGTTTCCCCCGGATAGGCTTCCTAATTAGGCTATACTTGTTAAAACTCACTGGAACCATCTATTACTGCAGACCATCTGAGGTTGTGTACACGTCTATGTGCACAGAACACACCCGCGCACACACACACACCCGCGCACACACACACACACACACGCACACACACACACCTCCACTCATCATAATGTGTCTTTCACACGCTCAGACACATCCTCTCCTGATGCTGTTGTCTACTGTTTAATGAGACACCAGAGTTTGTGAGTGGCTGTCATGCAGAATGACACACACACACACACACACACACACACACACACACACACACACACACACACACACACACACACACACGTGCGCGCTATACAGTCGCCCTACTGAATGTCATACATGCTACGTGCTCTCACTTCATCTGCTTCCAATGTCCTGTTCCCTCACTGTTGTTCCTGAGGGCAAATGTATTGCCAGCACCATTCTCTCTATCACACTTTCTTTCTCTCTCTCTCTCTCTCTCTCTCTGTCTGTCTGTCTCTCTCTCTCTCTCTCTCTCTCTCTCTCTCTCTCTCCATCCCCTCACACACTCTCTCCCTCTGCCCTGTTTTCCTGTAATCACCTCACACCTGCGGGGTCTTCCACTGGGACGAGCTTCGCACCTCGGCCCGCTCTGTGACAACAGGTAGCCTGCTGGCACTCCAAGCAACCCAAGCTCTGCCCAATCAACACCTGCTTCACTCTCCATCTCCTTTCCTCTCTTCCTATCTCTCTCTCTCTCTCTCTCTCTCTCTCTCTCTCTCTCTCTCTCTCTCTCTCTCTCTCTCTCTCTCTAATACAGAGATAGGAGGTTTGTGTCTAACACCGACGAAATAATCGACAGAGACGAAAGTAACCACATGAACCCTAGTGTCCCCATTCTGGGCATGTCATAATAGGTGAACAAGTACAGAGCCATGAGGGACCCCGTCAACAAAGTATATAGAGCAGGGGATGTTTTTTCTTTTTTTTACATTAACTCTTTCACTGCCAAGAGTATTTTCATAAAGTACTCCCCCAGTGCCAGAAATTTGCGTATTTTTTAATTTTGTAATTTTTCATTCAAATAAATTATCTGATTGGGTTTTTAAACCCATAATACAGTTCTACCAGTAGAGAGCAACAAATCGACACATTGATGACCTCGCTGGCTCACTCGCCCCCTCCCAAACAGGCTCACGTCATATCCGGTCATAACCGGATGTTGACATTTTTGACAATCGTTGATCGGGCTAAATTACGATGCGATACACGACTACGATGACTGATCGTCACCCAGACCAAAGAGAGTAGACGTGGACCTCTCCGTTCGTTTTATATACTGTGTGAAAAACTGTGACTTTCCCTATTCTGAAAATGATCGCGGGAAACGGAATCTGCGTCATGAAACCGGAACCCAATGAGTCTGAAGGAGTCAGGAAGCGAAAGTGATCATGAAAAATATACAGAATAGCGCGACCACAGTCAAAAGTAAAAACTCGGGATTTCTCGTGCTGGCACTGAGGGTACTCGGGAAAAACTCGGGATATCTCGGGGCGTGGCACTGAGAGAGTTAACCACTTGAACCCTAGCATCCCTATTCTGAGGGGAACATTAGCCGAAAATAGCAGATCTACAAGCTCACAACGCCTCGCGCTGCGAGGCGTTGTAGATCGGCTATTTTTGGCAAAAATGTATAGGTGTAGAGGGAAAAAAGAGCAGACAAGTAAAAAAATATAAGAATTTAATCTGAAACACAATTTTATACAATAGTCACTGCTTCATCTCTCTCTCAGTTAGGGGGTCCTTGGGCTGAAAACGTCTTGTGTGAAACAAAGAATGAACCCGGTTGAGCCACTCTGTCAGGTTCAGTGGCGTCGAACGAACTCGAGTCTCTACAAAAGTTTTAATGGATCCATTTACAACATTGTTGAAGTTGAGACTCAAGTGGAAATGGATCTGTAGACATGACACTGTTCCTGTTGTGATACAGAGATGGATAGAAGATGGTTGCCTTTTTAATTCACTTCGTACAATAAGGTTGAACATGAAAAGGACAGTCTTATTTTAGATACCAGACAGATGTTGTCATATACCCCTCAGCCTACTTCAGCATCATACCCCTCACCCCCCATACCCCTCGCCCCCCCCATACCCCTCGCCCCCCTCAACACCACCCCCCCATACCCGTCACGCCGCCATTTTTAAGCGTATTCTTTTACTTATACTTCTTCTGCTCTTTGAATTTTGTTACCTTATTTCTGTTTTCTTTTATTTTGCTCTCACCACCACCACCTTCCATATTGAGTGACTCGCTCGTATATCGTCTAATCCGTTGCTCCACGCCACTGGCTCCTGGAGATGGGATTCTGACGGTCTGTTGATTTAAATGTCCTGAAGCAATGTTACACCAAGCTGCTTCCATTAAACTCACACCCTCCTCATGATGGTCCAACCCTCCTTCCCTACGTAGGTCTCCCTTGCTGACGGTCCAACACTCCCCACGTTTACCACAGCGAACATGAAGCAAGTTCACTGCTTGAAATGGGGGCTCCAGTAGCTCTGGTCCATAGCGTTAGAAGGAGTTCTCCTTAACGCTATGGTACTTTCGAGCCGTTGCGCGCACACCCGCGGTAGCACAGGCTGCGTAGCCTCTCGTCTTTAGTGAAAATATAAAATACACTTTTGCTACTCACCAAAACAAAGACGGTTTTAAGATGTTGAAAGCCTACTTTACTAAGTGGGAACACTCGGTACAATACACTTTTTGACCAGAAAAGAAAATATTTCACGGGAAGGAATTTTTTTTTAGTTACTCCACTGCACCCTCCACAGATCTGGTCAATGGGATTTTTCGATTGACCAGATTTCTCCTTCCGGAACTCCTTCTAACGCTATGGACCAGAACTAGGGCTTCAGCCATGTCCAGAAAAGATTGGGACCACTGCACTATAGAGCTCTTCGCTGGTCCCAAGTGACGTGAAATTCATTCCGAGATCCGATTTTGTTTAGAGATATTACAGAACCAACCCCAGCTGTTGGGTATTATGTGATTGTGACAAACCTAATGGCCCATAATGGTATCCTGCAGCCTACGTTTTTACCTCAATGAAGAGGGGAATCCATGATGGCGTGTACAGTACGTGCACACTTTGATCCCATGGAGGTATAGTTTAATCCGGTCTCCCACGTCACTAAACTGGCAGCCTGGCACACTTGCGCAGCTCAACACCCCCCCCCCCCCCCCACCCCTTTTTTTGTGCACCACAGTAATCTTCTGACCCTAGGTCAGCCTAATCATCACACAGCACTTCATGCTTTTCTGTCCCGATCAGCGCCCGAGTGCAGATCTTCTCGGCGAGGTGAGGTATAATGGTAAATATGTTTTACTTTATTGGAGTATTTCCAAATTTCTGTACTTTTACTTCTACTCCACTACATCTCAGAGGCAAATATTGTACTTTAGTCCACCAAAATTATTTGAACACTTAGTTACTTTGTAGATTTTGATTATTATTACAAAACATACATTAACCACTTCAGCCCCTATATACATTTCGGCCATTTGAAAATAGCCGATCTACAAGCTCACAACGCGTCGCATCGCGACGCGTTGTGAGCTTGTAGATCGGCCATTTTCAAAAGATTGTTACACATTTCAAAACTAGAAATGGGATATTCTGCATAATTAGTTTACTTTTGGTACTTTAAGCACATTTTGACGTCAATACTTTTGTACTTTTACTCGAGTAAATTTTGTACCCGTAAGGGTACATTTGCTTGCCCAACTATCATTTCATTAACTGGGGATCGCCTGGAACCCCCCCCCCCCCTCAAGGACCGAGTTATAATGGAATATATGAACCGACCCGGACCCAACTGACCGTAATAAAACATACCCGGGTATCGGGTATTTCCGGTTATTTCCGGTTCGGGTAGACCCGTGAAGACCTCTGGTACTCCCCCCCCTCCCCCCCCCCCACCCTCTCCTCTCTGAACAGGCCAATTATGTGACGGCTGGGAGTCAATGGCGGCTGCTATGCGCCACTACTGGCCTCCTCTTCTCGGCAAGGTCAAGCTGATTGGCCGGGGTTAATGGGCAGATGTGAGGCTGAGAGAGGAGGGTGGGGGGCGTGGGTTGGGTGGGTGGGGGTCAAGCACCTAGGGGCCCCTCCTCCATCACAACTCCAAACTGTCCCCTCTTCAACCACGAGAGGCCCCTTTTAGCGCCCATGCTTCTACAAACAGGATTAACCTTGACTGCTGCTCAGGGGCCAGAGGAGCCGTTAGTTATAGGAACAACGGGACTGCATGTCCTCGTGTGCAGCAGGGTTGATTTTTTGACAGCGAATTTTGATGAAGTTTTAGTCTTTTGAATAAGATTTCAATTAGTTTTAGTCATATTTTAGTCATCTGAAATGTTTTATTTTTAGTCTAGTTTTAGTCGACTAAATATCAGATTATAGTCGACTAAATCTACAGTAGATTTAGTCGACTAAAATGTATTTTGGGCGGTGCCTTGATGGCGTCGTAATGGCTGATTTTACACTTGGTTGCATGCTGAAAATAGCCGATCAACAAGCTCACAACGCGTCGCAGTGCAACGCGTTGTGAGCTTGTAGATCTGCTATTTTCAGAGCACAACACCCGAGCGCAACCAAGTATAAAATGACTCGGCTTTTAGTTCTACTGGATCTCTTCTCCACTCGTCCCTCACTAACATTTTGGTCTAGTTTTTATTTGTTGACGAAATTGTCAATATATTCTTTCCTGAAAGATAATGGTTTTGGGCATAAGGTCTACACTCCACAGCCACGACCATATCCTTCATGAGAATGCCAAATAGTTATGAATTGTTGAATTGTAATTCAATTATTATTCAATGATTTTAGATAATCAGACCACTGTATTGATCCCGTGAGAGAAATGCAGTTGTCATGACATACCAGCAGTTATGAAACACAGGACAGATACAGAAAAAAAGGTACAGCCAGGAGTAACAAATACATAATACAAATATAACAGAAAATACCAAAAGAGTCAGCGCGTAGTAATGCACAGATTTTAGCACCCAGTGGAGTAAAGACGCCCCCCCCCCCCCCCCCCCTGCTGAGCTGAGGTCCGAGCCCATTGTTCAGGGACATCACGTCCAACAATAGGCTTATGTCCCCTGAAGTTCCTAATGTCTCAATCATATGTTGTTATAGTTTTTTAAGGGACCGTGCCCGCTCCATAGGTGGAACACCAGAGGCCTTTTACAACTAATTGACCTCTGTGACTCTTTAAACAGTGAAACCTCAGGATGGGGTTGGTCTCCCCCTATCTGCTCCCGTGTCTAATCTGACCCCACTGGGCAAGACCCCCTGCTGTGACGCCCTGCCCGCCCCGCACCCTATCAACACATTAACCCATTAAGACCTGAGGCCGCTTCTAAACATTTTCAAAATCCTAAAAAAAAAAAATCTGAAAAAATATTTTAAAAATAATTTTCACGATTTTTCAAAAATAGCAGATCTACAAGCTCGTAGCGCGGCACTCGGTGCCGCGCTATGAGCTTGTAGATCTGCTATTTTTGAATAGCCTAAAGAAATCTAAAAGTGACACAGATGCGTCCCAGGTATTAATGGGTTAACTAACTCTTCTCTCTCTCTCTCTCTCTCTCTCTCTGTCTCCCTACCTCACTCTAGCTCCCTCGTACGTTCTCTCTCTCTG
Source organism: Gymnoscopelus braueri (assembly GCF_963280865.1). NCBI lineage: Eukaryota > Metazoa > Chordata > Actinopteri > Myctophiformes > Myctophidae > Gymnoscopelus > Gymnoscopelus braueri. The sequence goes on from NC_137621.1 coordinate 12,204,033, forward strand.
CGTTTTGTACTTGTATGATAATGGAAAAAGTTAATAATGGTTGTGGTTTGAGCAAAATTCTAAAGCATTTTCATGTATATTTCATTCATATCTCTTGTCGGGTGGAAACGTCATACTTTTAAGGATTCAAATTCAAAAATAGCAAAAAAAATAGCAGATCTGCAAGCTCAAAATGCATCGCTTCGTGCCGCGTTTCGAGCTTGTAGATCTGCTATTTTCTAATACTTGTGTGACACTGTAGTATGATCTAGTAGGGCGTTCATTTACGAAAACATAACATAAAACATAAAATATGGGGATTATAGGTTTCTGCCCGACAGCAACGATTTATGTTTCGGTACCTGATACATGCACAGTGCACAGACATCCTGCTGGCTCTGGGGGTCCTATGTGTTCTATGTGCATGATAGTGAGTGTGGGACGGGGGGGGGCACGCAGGGCAGGGGGCCAGCGTGAGGCCTTCTATCTGCAGGGGGTCTTGGGGACACAAAGAGAGGGAGGGGATGGACGGCTCAGTTCAAAGGTCAGAATAGGCTCCTTTGGGGAAGCGTGTGTGTTTGTGTGTGTGAGTGTGTGTGTGTGTGTGTGTGTGTATGTGAGTGTGTGTGCTTCTATTACTATACTTGTGAGGGCCAAACGTCCCCACATATATAGTAGAATTTGAGAAAAATACATTGAGTACAATTTTCCTGGTCCTCACAAGAGGAATGGTTGCTTTATGGTAAAAGCATATATATATATATATATATATATATATATATATATATATATATATATATATATATATATAGCGTTGGTTATAATTAGTAAAAGATTCAGGTTGGCGTTAAAGGAGAATTCCGGACAAATTAAGTGTTATCTTTGATGTCTCGTTACTCACCTACCGATGTGAAAAGTAGCGTTATTTTTTTTCATATATTCCCCTGTCGTCATTTTTTAAACACCCTCCGTTGTTATAATGGGAGCGTGAGGGTTAGTGAAATTCGTCTATTATAACCGACGCAAAGTTGTTTTTTTCACTACTAGTATTCATAGTAGAGTCTCATGATAGTCAAACATGCGTTGAAACTATCTGCGAGGCTGCCGTCAATGGCGAACGATTTAACACTGGTTGCTTGTTTCTTCCAGAACCTGGCAACTCGTGTTGCCAGATTCTGGAAACAAGCAACCAGTGTTAAATCGTTCGCCATTAACGGCAGGCTCGCAGGAATTTTCAGCGCATGTTTGACTATCATGAGACTCTACAATGAATCGTAGTAGAGAAAAAAATAACATTGCGTCGGTTATAATAGACGAACTTCACTAACCCTCACGCTCCCATTATAACAACGGAGGGTGTTTAAAAAATGACGACAGGGGAATATATGAAAAAAAATAACGCTACTTTTCACATCGGTAGGTGAGTAACGAGACATCAAAGATAACACTTAATTTGTCCGGAATTCTCCTTTAAGGTTAGTATTAAGGGATTTACAGGTTAGGTTTAGAGGTTAGGGGTCAGAGTTATGCCTGATTCATAGTTAGTTGCTCGCCGGTGTCACTCACTGATAATACCCTCAATCTACAGGCTCACAATGCATCGCCAGCTTGTCCATCGACCATTGTCATCTTCAGGGCTAGGAGGACAAAACATCGCCATCCTAAAATGTTGATGTCCTCGCAAGTATAGTAATGCAAACGTGTGTGTCTCTGTGTGTGTATGTGTCTGCATACATTTGGGTGGGGTTATGCGGGGCATAAAATGGATCCCAGTGGACAGCAGTTGAGGACAGGTCCCTGTGGAGGGACGCATGCAGAAAGAGGGAGAGAGAGAGGGAGGGAGGTGGTGATGCTGTGATGTTCTGGGGTCCAGCAGCAGAGAGAGAGAAAGGGAGAGAGAGGGAGGGAGATGGTGATGCTGTGACGTTCTGGGGTCCAGCAGCAGCAGCCTGGTAATGAAGAGCATCTGAGGCCTCCATTCACCTTGAACGTGGCTCTGCTGCCGTCCTGACCTTGGCTTTGATCCACAAAGACGCTTGACCCCCACCATTCCCCCAAGACCACCACCCCCCCATGCCATCTGGATAGCACACACACACACATGCATATGCATGTTGATGCATATGCACACATCTAGGGATATATCTATAAGTATATGTTGTATATATATATATATGCATGCACATGTGTGCTGTGGACATACATACACACGCATGCATATATATAGAGATTAGTGCATGTGTGTGCATACACAGGTGGGTTGGTGTGTTTGGCCATACACACACACAAACCATGACTTTAAAAAAAATCCTATTGTGTGTTTGAAGTGTGAGTTTGTGTGACCACGTGGCCTTTTGGTTGGGGACACAGCCGTCCCCCTCACACACACACACACACACACACACACACACACACACACACACACAGTCTGAAGGCCACACGCCAGCCGTAACTCAGTGCCTTTGTCACCCTCTGCACCGTGGGGGGGCCAGAGGGAGAGGGGAGAGGGGTCAGAGTGGGACTATTATCTCCACAGTCCAAACATGCAAATGTGAACGTTGATGTAGAGAGGAAATGGAACCACTGCTCTTTTTTCTTTCTTTTGTCCGTAAACCAAGCCACGCCTTCATCTTGGTTTCATCTCTGAACTCTAGTGTCACCCTCTTCTCGGGTGAACATTTGGTGAAACAAATGTTTTCTTATTTATTATTACGTTATTAGTCCTGCATGGGGTTAAATAAAGTGTTCAGCTTCACCCAGCTGATTGCGGCTCAGGCGAACTGGTGACCCAGACCCTCTCTCTATAAGCTCTGGGCCTCCCAATAGCAGATCTACAAGATATCGCCTCTGTCGGGGTGGAAACCTCATATATCCAAAACCGTTACTTTTCAGGATTAAAAATGTAAAAGCATCAAAAGCAGCAGATCTACAAGCTCGAAACGCGTCGCTTCGCGCCGCGTTTCGAGCTTGTAGATCTGCTACTTTTGATACTTTTGTGTGACGCTGTAGTATGATCAAGTAGGCAGTTACTTTACGGGAAAAAACTGAAAAAGTTAAGATATGAAGATAAGAGGTTTCTGCCCGACTGCAACGATATATTATTATACCGTATATAATATGTATTTATTGTATCTTGCACATTGTTGCGCCTCAAGTCTCTCTCTCTCTCTCTCGTTATTCTCCTAACGGTGGACACGCTCCATAGACATTATATTGGCGCTCGTCTCGTCAACTCTAATGGGAATGCAGCCGCGCGGAACGCTGGTAGGGGGGGGGGTAGGGGGGGGTAGGGGGGGTAGGGGGCTGATGTCTTTAGGAAATTCCCAAAGTGGTGCAACATGCTCTCTTTCCTCCCACACTCTGTCGTTCCGTTAGTCGATCGCCCGTTCACTTTGAGCCATAAATGACAGTTATGACACGGATGACTTGGGTTGCGTCGCATCTCAGAGAACATCGATCCGTGTGTGCGTGTGTGTGTGTGTGTGTGTGTGTGCGTGTGTGTGTGTGTGTGTGTGCGTGTGTGCACAGCACACGTAGTTTCCTGTTTTGTGCCTTATCACGGCGAGTTAACTGGAGAATTGTTAATGATGATGACAGGCCGTCTCATTGGACAGACACACTGTGACAGTGCTGACAGTCATTATTAACACACGTTGAATTCCACATACACACAGCACATGAACGCTTCTCAACCACTTAAAGGGATAGTTCACCCCCAAAAATGACTATTTTCTTATCGATTAGTCACCCCATGGAGACTTGAATTCATGGATATTTTTTTAAATTTTTGTCGCATTCCTAAGCCAATAATTTGATGACCACACCGGTTGGCAGCGGTTCCGGTATAGGAGACACAAAATGAGGTTCTTTGTGTCTCCTACCGGAACTGCTGCCGGTCATCAAATTTATTGGCTTAGGAATGAGACAAAAACTAAAAAATATCCATGGAAAAAAAAGTCATATTGGGGGTGAATTATCCCTTTAAGTCCTAGCTACTTTAGACTTCACCGTGTGTCACACAGAAATAGAAGATATACAAGACCACAACGTGTCACGTCTCAGGAGTGCACATCTGCTATTTTTGCTATTTTTACAGATTTGGGAAACTTTTTTTCTTTTTAAATTTTGAATGTTCTTTTTTAGTTTTTTTACTTGAGCCTGTAATGTCGTGCCCCAAAAATAGAGACGCCAGGTTGAAAGTGGTCAGACATAAAAACGTGTGGTTTTATCTTTTCAGAGATATTTTTGTGTGTGATTTTGGCTAGGGCAAAGGCAGCCAGCGTGTATGTATGTATGTAATACATACATACATACATACACACCCGGTGACACTGGCCTGGTTTTGACCATACAGAGCATACATACATACATACTATGTAATTGTATGTATGCTCTCGTCAAAACCAAGGCAGTGTCACCGGGTTCAATATATCCATGACATGGAGGTAGTCTCAGCGTTCATTGTTGTGGACGTACGTGTCCCCTGATTAAGTTACTGTGTGCAGGCCAGGCAGCATCCACTGTGTGCCTCCATATGCACAGGAACAAGCTGTGCCCATGGCTTAGTAATTAGACACACACACACACACAGAGAGAGAGAGAGAGACTAGATCGCCCCCCCGCCATGCATTAGCTCTGATTTCTGTGCAGCAATTTTTTTCCGACAGATAACATTGTTCATTTACTTTCTAAGTGACCTTATTATGACTCTTCCTCTCACTTATCTACAAAATACCTTTTATTACTGTCCTCTCCTCTCCTGCCTTCTCTTCTCTTCTTTTCTCCCTCTGTCTGTCTTCTCTCTCTTCCTGTCGTCTTTATTAACAGCTTTTGCTTCCTCTTCCTGCCCACCTCTCTCATACGTTCCATCTCTCTCTCTCTCTCTCTCTCTCTCTCTCTCTCTCACTCTCTCTCTCTCTCTCTCTCTCTGCGGTACGGGTGGCAGGAGGAAGTGGTGGAGGAGAGACGTGTGTCAGAGAGAGGCAGAGAGAAAGAGAGAGAGAGAGAGAGAGCCACTGCTCCAGCTGGAGTCAATATTTGCTTTAGGAATCTCAATAACAGGCTGCAGTCATCTGCATTTCTGATAATGGACCACCATATGGCTCTGTTGACCCATGAGGTGGCCTCTCTCTCTCTCTCTCTCTCTCTCTCACTCTCACTCTCTCTCTCTCTCTCTCTCTCTCACTCTCTCTCTGTGTCTCTCCCTCTCACTCTCCCTCTCTCTCTCTGTATGTCTCTCTCTCCCCCTCTCTCTGT
>NC_137621.1:12209467-12221967 GCF_963280865.1 Gymnoscopelus braueri
TAGTTGGGCAGGCGACCGCCTGCCCTGCCTCTCTACAGTGGGTACGCCACTGCTGTGAACTGGTCCACTGTGAACTGGTCCACTGTGAACTGGTCCACTGTGAACTGGTCCACTGTGAACTGGTCCACCGTGAACTGGTCACGCACATGTGTTGGTGTGAGCAGAAACCTCTCACCACCAGTGGTGGGAGAAGTACTCGGCTGGTTTACTTTAGTAAGAGTAGCGATACCACAATGTAGAAAAATACTCTCTACCAGTTACCAGTTAAAGTCCCACGGGACTGGGGCTGATTTTAATTACTGTGTGTGACTGCGTAGCTTAACATATAATAATAGATCTGAATGTATCAGTTAATGTATGTTTTGGTCATCTAAATCTGCAAAGTGGCTAAATTGATCAGAGCCTCGGTGTGTGTGTGTGTGTGTGTGTGCGTGTGTGTGCGTGAATGGTTTTGATCCTAATCTGATGATTATTTGATGCTAATCATGTTGTGTTAACACCGTCCATCTCTGCTCATTAGGATTATTATTTCTTTGGTCATGTGATGTTATCTGTCTCTCATCGTGTGTGTGTGTGTGTGTGTGTGTGTGTGTGTGTGTGTGTGTGTGTGTGTGTGTGTGTGTGTGTGTGTGTCTCTCTCACTCTGTCTGTCTGTCTGCCTGCCCGCCCGCCCAATTGATTCCATTTATCTTCCTTAACCGTGACCAATCAGCTACGAGGAGCGGGCGCTCTACCTGGAGGCCATCGTTCAGAACCACCGGGAGGTGATGACGTTTGAGGACTTTGCGTCCCAGGTGTTCTCCCCGTCGCCCAGCTTCTACCCCATGAGTGGGACAGGTGAGATGTTCTCCTGCTCTCCGCCCGTCTCTTTGTGTCAGCATCAGCAGCACCATTCATTATGATGATGTCCACCTCTCTGTCTCATCATCATCATCCTCCTCTTGTATGGCTCTTTTCTACTAGGAAGGGTACCTCCGAACCTTCCATAACTTGAAACTTTTCCAGAACCAGTTAAAGTTGAATTCCGTCCAACGTTTTTCTTACCTATTATATGATATTATTATATCCTAGGACGAGTGTTACAGTAGAAAAAATGTATAACTCCATCCCGAGTCGACCGCGGCTAGTAGAAAAAATGTATAACTCCATCCCGAGTCGACCGCGGCTAAAAACCCGAGCCTATGGGACTTGAGCTAAAAGGCTATTTTAACACATTGGGTGCCAGAGTTGTATTAAAAAAGTGACGTTGAGTGCCAGAGAGTGCTACGCTGTTTACAGCTGCAGACTCCACGACGAGCACCCGATTGTAAACAATATATGCGTGCACGATGGTCGATGGTCCTGGCTAACGCCTGGAACAATAACATCTCTCACGCGAGTTACCAGGGCGGAGTGATCTCGGATCGAAAATGAGTGGTTTTCCCCACTGTATCTTTTCTGCAAGGAGATAGAATGGGAGCAGATTGGAGACAGTTTTTTGGCACGGTGATCCATCTGTCCCTTCCTTCTCAGAGTCACCGTGGGTGATTCCAGAGCTGCGCTAGCCCCCCCCCCCCCCCCCCCCTTGTGAAAAAAAAATAAAAGATTGATTTCACGTAGATTTACGGTTTTGGTACTTATCGTAACTTTTTGCAAAACCGTAGATTTACGGTTTTGGCACCCAAGGTGTTAATAGCTTTTTACTTTTTGGTGAGAAAACGTATGGACAGAAAACCCTCCACAATGTTTTTGTCCCAAATGGGCCGCCGTAGTGTTGACAAAGTGACGTGGATGACGTCACAAAGGTGAAATCTTGCGAGACTTCCGGAGAGGCGCGTCCAACATAAACACTGTGGAGTGTTTTCTGTCCATAAGAACGTTAGATCTCACAACAACAAAAAAAGACCCATAGGCTCTGGTTTTTAGCCACGGTCGGGACTCGGGATGGAGTTATGATTTTTTTCCTACTGTACCACTTCGTCCTATGATATCATAACATCATATAAAAGGTAAGAAAAACATCGGGCGGAATTCTCCTTTTAAGTTCTGAGATGGGTTTTTTTGGTTTACGTTTCCATTATAACCAGAACTACCCCTGAAGGGGAGTAGTACGTCATAAAACTAAAATGTCATAAATCTATAACATCACATGCGTCGCATTCATCTGCTATTTTCTCTTCTCCTCCACCACTTATTTCTCTCTCTCTCTCTCACTCTGTCTGTCTCTCTCTCTCTCGTCCTGAGCACATGCTCACTGATGAATATCAAACGACAAGCCGAGCTTCAAACCCCTTCGCCCCTTGTTTCAAGCAAACCTGCATCTTTTCCATGCAATTACTCTCCTATGAATATAAGCAGCCTTGTTAAATGAAGGTCACTGTGTGTGTGTGTGTGTGTGTGTGTGTTCATGATACTCGTCCCCCCCACTCTTCAGAGATCCAGCGTCCGCTAACTAACAGCAGCATGTAGCTTCCCAGCGTGTCACTTTAACCAGAAGGGAGAGAGGACAACACGTCTTATCTCTTGCTCCTACAAGCTCGGATCGATCTGCAGCCGTTGAGCTGCAGATCAATACAGGATTGCACTTTTCCACTCCGTTTGAACTGAAAACACATTCTATTGTGACAGATAGGAAGCCTTAGATATCTTGTCAACGTTCACGTCTTTCAAAGTGCGTGTGCGTGTGTGTGTGCAATATGTGTGTGTGTGTTTGTGTGTGTACCTGTATTATGATACCTGTGAGGGCCAAATGTAACCACATGTATAGTAGAATTTGAGAAATAAGACGTTGCGAGAACCGTTTTGCTCAGAGAATTGGTTGTTTTATGGTGAAAACAAATATGTTTTTACAGTTAGGCTTAAGGTTATAAAACGATTCAGGATATGGTTAGTTAGAAATAGGATTAGACAATTAGAGGTTCAGTTTAACCCATTAAGACCTGGAACGCATCGGTGTCACTTTTTGATTTGAGCTAAAAAGTATTATTCTACACTTTGACTATTCAAAAATAGCAGATATACAAGCTCATAGCGTGGCACCGAGTGCTGCGCTACAAGCTTGTAGATCTGATATTTTTTGAAAAATCTTGAAAATGTGTGCAAATATTTGAATATATATTATTTTATTTATTTTAACTAAAATCTTTGCTTCTGGGGGTCTCTGGAACAAAATATTTTGAGATGGGGGGTCCGCTGCCAAATTCCTATGGTTTTGGGGGTCCTTGACATGAAAAAGTTTGAGAACCACTGATATAGAAACGTACATTTTTCAGAAAACCGTTTTGCAGACATTTTGCAGAATCGGCTTCAGGTCTTAATGGGTTATGGGTTAGGGGTTAGAGTTCTACTGTACTTAGTTGCGCGCCGGTATCGTGCGCCAAAAATTGCTAATCTACAACAAGCTCACAGCTCTTAGCCCTGCAACGCGTAAGCTCGTAAATCAGCTAATTTCGGCGTCAGGATTAGGGTTTTAAAAAATGGCAAAAATGTGAACCAATGGTTCACATTTTGTTGTTACCTAATTTTACCTATTTTGTAAAGCGTGCTTTGAAATGTTTATATACTTTTTGACAGTGCATGAGGGCATGTGATAATTAAGTGTGAATGATGACGCCGTGTGTACTGTGTACCCACCTGCACATTGTGTGTGCGTTGCTGTTAATGTGTGTTTGCTGAGCCTCACATGCCTTCTCAGAAGGCAGGTGTGATGTGGAGGCTGTTGCCTCGCCGACAGGAAGGTGTCCTGCAGAGCCACATTTTACATGACGATTAATTGTCACACAAATAGTTGCGATTAGCGATTTAATCGTGTTTTTGTCGTTGAACGCAATATTAACATATGAATATAAATTACATTTCTGTTTGGCTTTTATAGGCTTTGAAGTCGCACAGGGCAGATTATGAGAAATAACCTAAATATACAAAGAACTGACTGACAAGTTTATCTCCAAATTATTTAGAGTGTTTAGATATTTAAAAAAAAGTAAAAGCCCTTACATTCAAAGTGTTTGTACAGTAATAGGGGTCTCTCCGTCTCTCCGCCTGTTTAGTAAACAGAAACTACATTTTCAGGTCAGGATACCAATTTTGCCCAATCTAGCGGACTCTGGAGTAATGTCGACTCATAGAGTAGACGGATGTGAAACAGAAAAGTACCAAAAATCGCGGTGCTGCTCCCTCTTTAAAAAAGCTCTCAACAGATTGTCCACACACACACAGTTCTCATCATCCACAGCAGTGGTTCTCACCAGTGGTTCTTGAGGGGGTTCCAGGTGGTCCCCAGCTAAATGATGGAGAGATGGTAACCAAATGGACCCTTATAGATCTTTAACTCTTGAGAGTGTAAAATGAAACCAAACGGACCCATAAGGGTCCGTTTGGTTTCATTTTACACTCTCAAGAGTTAAATTATTGTTAAACATCTGCATTACTTAATTTACAAGAAGTCTACACAATTAGAGGATGTATAAGAATTGTTATTTTGATCAACGTTTGCCTGTTGTCTCTCCTAACGGTACAATACATCAATACAGCATGGAATTGTGGGCAAAATCGTATCCAACGATAACAAAATATTCCACGTTTTGGGGTCTGAGAGGCTAAATGTCATCAAACGGTGGATCCGTGGCTCAAACGCCGAATAAATAATGGACCTTGATATGAAAAGTGTTGAAAAACCACCGATCTATCTGAAACGGATGCACGCGTGTAGGGGAGAACATAAAGGAGATGAGGGCAGGCGGGGGAGGAAGGGGGCAAGGAGAGAATCCATCCATAGGAGAGGGGTGGAGGGCTGAGAGAGAGTGAGGTATAGGAAGAGAGAGTGTGAAGAAAGAGCTGGTAATTACCCGACCGCCCCGTCGTTCAAGTCTGTTAGCTGACGATGTGAGGCTTTTTTTCTCAGAGGCGTCGAGGCGTCTTTTGTAGCCGGGCAGAGAGAGGGGTGAGAGAGGTTAGACCGGCTTGAGAATAGAGTCATTTTTCTTTGCCACTAAATGAGGGATTTGTTTCGCGGGAGGGGGGAGGGCGGGTGGGGGGTGTGTGAGAGAGAGACAGTAATGTAATGAAGTAATGTCGCACCTCTTCAACCCCTGCGGAAACTCACTCTGAATGGCAATTTGTACATCCACCGGAATATGCCCGCTTAAATAGATTAACAAATTAATGTGTGTACTGTGTGTGTACTGTGTGTGTGTGTGTGTAATGTCTGTGTTTCATTCTGAACATTTTCTGTCTGTCAGCTACATTTGGGCCTGAACATTTCAGTAATGCAGTTCAGCAATTTCACATATATCACCTTCACCTGGCAATCTTCTACACCAGGGATAGGTTTTAACACACACATACAGGCATTCACACAAACACACGCGCACACACACACCACGCACACACACAGGCATGCACGCACACACACATGCATTCACACAAGCACACACACACACAGGCATAAACACAAACACGCACGCACGCACTGTTACCACTGCTAAAAAAAGAAATTTCTTTGTTGTTTTTCACGCAGTCTCGTCCATATTTGTCCTTGGTTCTGCAGGTATAACATAATATAATTTTGACATGTTCTTGTTCAACAGATGTAGCTGGTGGTGACCCAATTGAAGTCTTTGACTGTGTATTTCACAATTAGAGTATATTATACACTGTAAACGCAGTAGATATGAACGAATGTCATCAGTCACTCCTGTGTTTCATAACACTAGCTTTTTTCCATCGTTTGCCAACAACGTGGCTGTGGTGTCCGTCTGGCTTTAAAACACTGCCCCTCATTCTCACCCCTGTGTGTGTGTGTGTGTGTGTGTGTGTGTGTGTGTGTGTGTGTGTGTGTGTGTGTGTGTGTGTGTGTGTGTGTGTGTGTGTGTGTGTGTGTGTGTGTGTGTGTGTGTGTGTGTGTGTGTGTGTGTGTGTGTGTGTGTGTGTGTGTGTGTGTGTGTGTGTGTGTGTGTGTGTGTGTGTGTGTGTGAATGGATTGATCCTAATCAATCCTAATCTGATGATTATTTGATGCTGATGATGTTGTGTTAAGCCCATTCAATCCGGGAACGCATCTGTGTCACTTTAGCCCATTATTATACACTTTGGCTATTAAAAAATAGCAGATATACAAGCTCATAGCGCGGCACCGAGTGCCGCGCTATGAGCTTGTAGATCTGCTATTTTTTATTCAAAATCGTGAAAAGTTGTGTGTGTCTGTCGTGAGCGCCTATGCCAGTTTATCCACCCGACCTTCCATCTTGTATGTCTTGTTGAGTCGCTGCTTCTTGCCCCTCATTGCAGTCACTAACATATCATCCATGCTCCATGCCACAGCCTGCAGGCGTTGGCCTGGGATGCAGTGTGACTTCCAGGGATTCCCCTGGGCCAAGCTGGACTGTAAGACTCTCTCTGCCTGCTTCCTTCCACACGCTTTAGGCATGACGCCCCCCCCCCCCCCCCGCCACCATCCATCCATCCATCCATCCATCCACCAGCTCCCTGTCAATGTACACCAGTGTTCATTTTGACAGCAGGTTTAGTTTTAGTCATAGACTTTGGAATATTCAATTTGTCTACGAAATTGACAGTATATTTAGTCGTAGTTTTAGTCATCATAGCTTAGTGTTTATTTTCTTTTTAATTGGTTTTCGACGGTAGGTAGTCGACGAACATTTTCCGTCATAGTTTTAGTCGACGAAATTAACACTGATGTACACGTCATCAAATAGCTGCACTGGGGTGCGCTTGATTTAAAGCACTGAAGCGCACCTGCTGTTGTCTGTGTTGTCAAAGTGTTTCACCCAGCTTGTCAGCTCGTCCCAATAATGACCTTTGAACCCTGACCTGGCTGCCCGGTGTCCTATCACAGCTTCATCCACTATGACCCTGAAAGCAACCTCACTCTAAGCTCTGCAACCTCACGCCATGCTGAGCAACCTCACTCCATGCTGTGCAACCTCACTCCATGCTGAGCAACCTCACTCCATGCTAAGCAACCTCACTCTAAGCTCTGCAACCTCACTCTAAGCTCTGCAACCTCACTCCATGCTGAGCAACCTCACTCCATGCTGAGCAACCTCACTCCATGCTAAGCAACCTCACTGTAAGCTCTGCAACCTCACTCTAAGCTCTGCAACCTCACTGTAAGCTCTGCACCCTCACTACACCCTCTGCAACATCACTACACCCTCTGCAACCTCACTGTAAGCTCTGCATCCTCACTCTAAGCTCTGCAACCTCACTCTAAGCTCTGCAACCTCACTGTAAGCTCTGCACCCTCACTGTAAGCTCTGCACCCTCACTACACCCTCTGCAACCTCACTACATGCTCTGCAACCTCACTTTTTTTTTATTGGTCATTGTTCATAAACTAAACGTATGCTATCCAGGTACATCTGTGAACCTTCTGCCACCTCTGTGGGGGTGGGGGGGGGGGGGGGGGGATAATTTTAAACTATTTATTGTCAAAACGTATTATGTGAAACCAATTCCTGGTGGTCAGAGCTCTTCAGGAAGGTGACGGTCTCTGCAGAAGCAACGTTAAAACACTGAAGGGCTCCCCACACCCGCTAGAGACCTATCCCCCAAAAGCTTGAAGTCTTATGCTGTGTTGTTTAGCCTACCGGTGACATGAAGCTACAGACTGACTGGTTGTTACGTGGCGTTAAAGTTAAGATGGATATACGTTTATACATTTTTTTAAGCTCTCCAATTATGAGATGAAGTCATATGTTGCTGTTTTTCACCATTGCAATTCAATATCAATTCAATTAAAAGGGCTTTATTGGCATGAGAAAACATACGTTTACATTGCCAAAGCAAAAGTGGAACAATACAATCAAAACAAAATAATGTATGTACAATTAAAATGGAATAGAAATAGTGTACACAGACCTGCTGCATTGCAACTGAGGGAAATATAACTTACAAAACCATACTGTACGAATTGTGCATTTGCTGTCGGAGATAGTTAGCCTATATATCCACATATGTATATTGCCCTCTCCCGAGTGAGGCTTATAACAAAGACCACGTCATGGGAGTGGCTGTTTTGTGGCTTCGTTACAGGTAGTCTGAACACGAGCATTACTTTTGAGCCCATTCATCACTGCTGTCTCAAACCCCTTTCTGTTAAAACATCCTCAACCATCTCCTCACTGTCTAACCCGGTGCCACCTGAAACTGTCCTGTATAGCAGACAGATTGATCGGGTGCCACCGAGTCAGCAGGGACATTGCAGAAGTGTCTCATTTACCTACCTAATCATATGTGTGTGTGACTGTATTTTTAACCATGTATGTTTTGCATCCCTTCCAGTGACCACCACTAACTACTTTGCCACACAAGCTGTCTGGAAAAAATTATATATATATATTATATATATGTGTCGTGTTGGGGAGCCGCTGCTGTGTGTGTGTGTGTGTGTGTGTGTGTGTGTGTGTGTGTGTGTGTGTGTGTGACCCTTCTCTTACACAATGCTCTACTCTGTTTTTTTCCTTTTTAGATTAAAAAAAATATCTTAAAGGTCCAATAAGGGTATTTGATGAAGGTAAGCCCCTCGATCAGTCGGTTCCGATCGGAAAGCTTGCCGTTTTGCCGGCGGTCTCTCCTTTTTTACTGTTATACCTATTACCTTTCTCACTCCTTCACTCACCTTGGCTGGTTTCTTCCACACATGCCCCCCACCCTCCCCCCACCCACCCCCATCCCCCCTTTCTGTTGGTTGGATACTAACCAAAGCTTTATTTATCCAGAGCTGTGACAAAGGGAATGGAGGCTCTTGCTGGTTAATTGAGAGTGATGCACGGCGGTGGACAATTAACACCCGACTACGTAGCAGCATGAACAATACAGCTACACCCCCCCCCCCCCCCCCTGCGCGCTCCTCGCTTCTGCATGTGGTTCGCCTTTATCTCCTCCTCCCCCTCCCCCTCCCCCACCTCCTCCTCCTCTCCCATCGTTTCCTCCTGTCAGAGAGGAGAGGAGAGGAGAGAGGAGCGTGGCTGTTTGCCCGGGGCACAACTCTGAGACTCAACACCTGCCGCACTGCCTGGAAGACGCCTTTGTCGTTTAAAAGCCTTGTTTGAACTGTGCTGCAGGGCACCAATGGGGGGAGCAGGGGGCCATTTAAAGAGACTCCCCTTTGTTTACCATGCTCTCTGTCTGTCTCTCTCTCTGTGTGTGTGTGTGTGTGTGTGTGTGTGTGTGTGTGTGTGTGTGTGTGTGTGTGTGTGTGTGTGTGTGTGTGTGTGTGTGTGTGTGTGTGTGTGTGTGTGTGTGTGTGTGTGTGTGTGTGTGTGTGTGTGTGTGTGTGTGTGTGTGTGTGTGTGTGTCTGTCTGTCTGTCTGTCTGTCTGTCTGTCTGTCTGTCTGTCTGTCTGTCTGTCTGTCTGTCTGTCTGTCTGTCTGTCTGTCTGTCTGTCTGTCTGTCTGTCTGTCTGTCTGTCTGTCTGTCTGTCTGTCTGTCTGTCTGTCTGTCTGTCTGTCTGTCTGTCTGTCTGTCTGTCTGTCTGTCTGTCTGTCTGTCTGTCTGTCTGTCTGTCTGTCTGTCTGTCTGTCTGTCTGTCTGTCTGTCTGTCTGTCTGTCTGTCTGTCTGTCTGTCTGTCTGTCTGTCTGTCTGTCTGTCTGTCTGTCTGTCTGTCTGTCTGTCTGTCTGTCTGTCTGTCTGTCTGTCTGTCTGTCTGTCTGTCTGTCTGTCTGTCTGTCTGTCTGTCTCTGTGTCTATCTCTGTCTGTCTCTCTCTCTCTGTGTCTATCTCTGTCTGTCTCTCTCTCTCTGTGTCTATCTCTGTCTGTCTCTCTCTCTCTGTGTCTATCTCTGTCTGTCTCTCTCTCTCTGTGTCTATCTCTGTCTGTCTCTCTCTCTGTGTGTGTGTCTGTCTCTCTCTCTCTGTCCTTTCTCTCTCTCTGTGTGTGTGTTAGGGTTTAACATTTTCCGGGAAATAGCTAATTTTAATTCCCGGGAATTTTCAGACCTTTTCCCGGGCTTCCCGGGAATTCCCGTTAAAGGGTAAAAAAAAAAAAAAGTACCCACTAAAATGCATTTATATGTAGATACTTAAATAGCCAATTTTATATTGAGGTGCCCAAATGTCCCTATTGTGTCCACCTATGAACTTGCACTAATAATGACTTAAGTTGATTTTTTAAATCATATAAATATAATATAAAATATAATATAGTGCCCTGGCGGAGATCTGCCATGTTGCGCAGCAGCGGGTGAAGACAATTAACTTAAACGAGGAGCTGCGCTGTGTACCCAAAACGCACTCAAACAATGTCAAACTCTAGCTGCTGAAATAAACGTTCCATTTGTATCATTATTGACAAGAGAATTTGCAAAAGGATTATTTATTTATTGTCCATCAGAGCGCCGGTGAGGTCACAGCTTATCTCTTTTGTAGGATATTGATTTGATAGCCTAAACTTGTAATTTGTTTGCAGTTATTAATTTATATTAGGCTACTTGCTGGATATTGAGACTCCATTTTGGGATGTTGGCTGTATGTTGTCAAATGTATTAATCTATATTTTGTTGTTGATCAAATGTCGGGTTTTGTAGTGTGATTTTGATGTGCACATGCATGCGCTGCCACTGACAATCAATGAGACAGACAGCTGTTGTGCAGTTCACTTGTTCTACTGGGTAGTTCTAGTAAAATGGTAGTTTGAACGTTCTAAAATGCAAGTGTGGGTATAGGGTAGGCTACATTAATGATGATAAAAAAATCGGACCACCGACCACATCGGTCTAATTCTCTCTCTCTCTCTCTCTCTCTCTCGCACGCGCTCTCTCTCTTGCTCTCTCTCTCTCTCTCTCTCCAGTCTCTCCTCTCTCTCTATCAAAAGCATTGCTTGGCTTGCGTGCATTTTAAGCTGGAATATAGGCTCGAAATCAAACCTACCCACTGTTTATGCAGCGTTTCACTTGATGTTGAATCTCAACTAGTCAACTGGTGTCTACCGTTTGACAGCAGAGGAAACGGTGAAATCAGCGTGCGCAGGGCAGGCAGGGGGGCATCACGGCCACTTGTCTTTTATTTTGTTCATTACTGTTACATTCAGTGCGTCCCATATTGGTTCTCACAACGGGACGATGGGACCCTGCCCTGGTCGGCAACGCGACTTGGCTAATTATAATAGTAATTCCTCCGCGCTGTAGATAGGCCTTTCTACTAATTAGTATTCATTTCTAACAAGAAAAAAAAAAAAAACGGGATCCCGGGAACCGAAGTCAGTTCCCGGGACGGTAAATAACCTCGGAATTCCCGGGATTCCCGCATCCCGGGATTCCCGGTGTTAAACCCTAGTGTGTGTCTCTATCTCTGTCTCTGTCTCTCTTTCTCTCATTACTTCTATGAGTGTGTGTGTGTGTGTGTGTGTGTGTGTCTCTCGCTCTGTCTCTCTCTCTCTCTCTCTTTCTATGTGTCTCTCACTCTCCCTCTGGAATGAGCCTGGCCACAATGCATTGTGGGCTGTGTGCAGAGCAGGAAACAACAGGTCGGTGATGAGGAGGATAATGATGATGCATTAGTCTCACGATGCTCACCATTTATTAATTTATTATTTTATCTGTCAAACCCACCAACTTCCTGTCAGCAGAGACCAGACTAGAACTGTAGAACATGCTGCAAACCACAGTACAGTACACTTAGTGGATGAGAGGAGTCCTCTGTGTGTGTGTGTGTGTGTGTGTGTGTGTGTGTGTGTGTGTGTGTGTGTGTGTGTGTGTGTGTGTGTGTGTGTGTGTGTGTTACACCATACATGTGGGAACATACTATACGTGTGAGACCCAAATGTCCCCATATTTGGCTTACAAGTAGGATGCAGATCAGGTTAGACATTTAACGCATTAAAACCTGAGGCCTATTCTACAAATGCCTTCCAAATCAGTAGTTCTCACAATTACAAGATCTTTCAAAAAGATTTAAAAAAATAGAAGATGCACAAGTAGCGCAACGCGCCGTGCAAGTGACGCGCTGTAAGCTCGTAGATCTGCTATTTTTGAATAGCCAACGCTAATATCTAAATAAAATATCACTATCACGGTTTTAGTGGGTTAAGGAGGTTAGGTTTAGGGGTTGTGGATAGAGTTAAATTATACTTAGACGCGCACCGATGTTGCACACCAACAATTGCTGATTTGCAATCATTGAGTGAGACACTGGTGCACAACTCAATATGCAGTCACTCAGGCTTTAGGTTTACAATTAGAAAGGGACAAAAAGTTGTAATAATGGCTTTTAAAAAATTGCCATTGCAAATGTTGATGTCCTCGCAAGTATAGTGTGTGTGTGTGTGTGTGGCAGGGGAGGCCTGCATGCATCACACTACTGGCCCTGTAGACTAGAGAGGTCTTTATCTTTGAAAGGTAGACCCCCCCCTCCCTCCATCACATGTCTACACTGCACAGGAGGCAGATGGAGCTTCTTTGTAGATGCAGAGGAGTGAGAGAGAGAGACTCGTTTATAGAGGCTGTGGGCTTTTTGTCTTGTTTTATCCTTTAGTGCAGGAATGGGCTGAGCCCTATGGGTG
>NC_137621.1:12226967-12231416 GCF_963280865.1 Gymnoscopelus braueri
AAGGTTCCCCTGGGGGGGGGGGGGGTAATTTGTAAAAAGATTTTCAATAGATTCCCAAAAATATCATTTTTTTTCATGTTAAAACCGAATTCAAACGTATTTTTTTTTCAAAAGAATTCCATTTAAATAACTTTGAGAACCAATGGTCTATCGTCTTTATTAGTGATTTTGATATGTTTATGCTGATCATTGGTTCTCAGGGGGTTACCTTATAGGAGGGGGGTTCCAGGGGGTTTCCCCAGCTTAAATTGACGATAGTTTGGAAACCAAATGGACCTTTACATGTCCGTAACTCTTGAGAGTCTACAAATGGAACCAAATGGAGCCTTTTGTGGCGCATTTGGTTCCATTTGTACACTCTCAATAGATCCGTGGGCCTACTCAATGCATATACCAAAACTCGGGCGTCCTTGAAATGAGAACGTTTGAGAACCACTGATGTATTGATGTATATGTATACGGTGGATGTCTTTCTTGTGAGGGCTTGGTGCCCCGTGCGCGTGATCCCAAAACCTATACCGCTTGTGCAAAGACGCGCTGTGATTGGCCAGTACGCTTGTGCAAGGACGCGCCGTGATTGGCCAGCTGGGGTCAAACGCTCTCGCCAAAACATTCTGTGCCCATCGGTACATAACTCGAACGGCTCCGAGTCGGCTCAAGCGAACTTGGCAACGTTCGGCACGGCAACTCGCTCGCTTTAGCTCGCTTGGTGGTGCCTCTCGTGGCTCAAGATCGCTTGAGACTGCGTGCCTCTGTCGCGGTCAAAAACTATACTTTATCGGCCCCAAAAATGTCCCGCAGTTGCTGTAGGCGAGAGGCACTTCCGCGTTGGTCACAGAAGCATGGCGTGGTTATAGCACAAGCGGTATAGGCTTTAGTATGTCGCGCCCCAGGGCCGCTGTTCGTTGCTGTGGACATTCCTCCTCCACCCCCAGTGGAGAGGAAGAGGACTGCAGCCTGATGTATATGTGGCTGTCTCACTCACGCAGCCACGTATAAATCAAGTCAGACTCTCAGTAGGAAGTGGAACGAGGTCCTTTCTCTATGCCACGTTCAGACTGGCAGCCCAAAATCCAGCCCAGATCTGATTTGTTGGCCTATATATACAGATTGGGAATCGCGTTGTTTTTTATGCAGTCTTGGAACAGCTAATTGTTCAGACTGCATGAAAACAATCTGGATTTTAAAAAAAAACTGATTTTGGGCTTCCAGTCTGAACAGGGCTTTAAGACACACTTCCTGCTATAACGGAGAGCGGAAGAATGGACATAACGTACATATAGCAGGAGGCTGCTTTTAATCTCGTTGAACCCGGAGTGGACAATCAAAGTGATGTCTTTTCTCCAGCCTGAGCATATAATTAAAATTAGCTTGTTGTGATTGTTTAGTTTTTTTTCGTTGACTTATATTTTTATTTAAATTTATTATTTTGTCTTTTTGTTTCTTCTTGTTTTTCTCGTTTTTAAACGAATTCCGATGGATTCTTGTGACACTTTGATTCATGCTACTCTGCTGGAATGAGGAAACACTGCGCAACGTAATCGTTTTCTGATGTCGTTAACTTGGTCTCATATCCCGTAATCGAATAAGCCTCAAACCACCCCCCCCTACCCGCCACCCCCCCACCCCCACCCGCCCCGGTCTCTTCCTCCGTCCATCGTTGGTCTCGGTCTCTCCGTGACGCTCGACGACCACATTCCAACGTCACACACACTGATGAATGACACGTTTTGCACTCACTTGTCATTGATATAAAAACTACCATTGAATGTTTTCAGTCTTTATATTCTTGGATGTATAAGTTGCTTTAAGAAAGAAGAAGAGGGAAAAAAAGTCGTTTTCAGATGTTTTTTTTCTCCGATGTACATACAGAGTCGTATTTGATGATTGATTTATTTTGCTGTCGTGTCGTATTAATGTATCCATGTTGCTGTTAAGCTGAAAAGAAAAAGAAAAAACACACAAAAAATTACCGCCGGAGCCTCAGGTGACTCTTAAATCCATGCACTGGTGTGTGTGTGCGTGCGTGTGCGTGTGCGTGTGCGTGTGTGTGTGTGTGTGTGTGTGTGTGTGTGCGCGTGCGTGTGTGTGTGTGCGGCGTGTGTGTAATGTTGCTCTCGCGCCCACTTCCTCCTCTTCATCCCTTAATCGGATTTCTTTTGTCTCTCGTCTTCATTTGGTGAGACGGTGAACGGACGGCCCCCTTCCGCTGCCACATCTCTTCATTTAGCAAAAACAACTGTTGTGCTTCCTTGCTCTCTGTGTGTGTGTGTGTGTGTGTGTGTACTTGTAATACTATACTTGTGAGTAATGTATTGTAGAACATTTTTCCTGGCCCTCTAACGAGAAATGGTTGTTTTTTATTCATGGTTAAAAAAGATTTGGGGGAGTTTTAGACTTGCAATTAGGAAAGGGTTCAGGTTAGGGCTTAGAAATGTTGGAGTTTTGCCTGATTTATGCTTGACACTGGCGCACAACTAAGCATTAAGTCAGGCTTTAGGGCTTTTAGGTTAAAAATGCCACCAAAAAAATCCTGATATTGTCTCTGTCGGGTGGAAACCTCATATTGTCCAAAACTGTTACTTTTCAGGATTCAAATTCAAAAAGAGCTCAAAACGCGTCGCTTCGCGCCACGTTTCAAGCTAGCGGATCTGCTACTTTTGATGCTTTTGTGTGACGCTGTTAATTTACGGGAAAAAACTATAGAGATAGGAGGTTTCTGCCTGACAACAACGATATGTTGATGCCGTCACAAGTACAGTAATACAAGTGTGTGTGTGTGGGTGTCTAGTTTTTGTTCATAAACCTTCTGCTCGTTCTCGTCTCTCTGTGTGAATGGAATCAAATGGAACATCAGCTCCTCTTTCCCATGACACGCCCCTCGAGGAGGTGGGGGGGTTAGGTTAGGTTAGGTGGCATGCCAGAGCTGAAACTCTTCCTAGCAACAACAGAGCCAAGCTGGCGTCTCCCTCTACCTCATCTGCCCCCAAACCCCCCCCCCCCCCCTCTTCCCACTGTATACCTGCCCATTTGGGTCGTCATGGTAGCCAGGTGTTACCCCCCCCCCCCACACACACACACACACACACATTGTGAGGGCTCCGCCCCATGCTGAAACACTATCCCCATCTGTTGCACTACTCAACTGTTTCCCAAACAGCGGATCGGGACCCATATGTGGGTCGCGGACCAATTTCTATGGGCCGCGAGGAAATACCCCTTTATTTTTTTAAAGATTTTCAATAGATTCCCAAAAATATCAACATTTTTCATGTTAAACAAATTCAAACGTTTTATTTTCAAAAGAATTCCATTAAAAAAAATCCACTAATTAGAGAGGACAAAGTTATTTTTTAAGAAGTAGTGAAAATAGCAGATCTACAAGCTCACAACACATGTAGATCTGCTGTTTTCACTAGTTTCGGTCCCGGAGAGACAACAAATTTCTCTTTTGGGTCTCGAGCCAAGTTTGGGAACCACTGCACTACTCTGTCTTACCTTTCACCTCCTGCTCCTCCTCCTCTTCCTCGCATTCTGTTCCGTTAACTCACATTTTGTCCGTCCATTCCACCATACCTTTATAACGTCCATAATACGGGATACGTTACCATACCGTTTGTTTGTTTTAACGGTATACGGATCGAGTACTTTGATCGTGCAAGTATGCGATCCGTGTCGTGTGTAAAATGTATGGGATCTGTGCCATGTGTTTATCGTACGGTATACCCGTACCGTACATTAAAGCAGAATTCCGGGCTAGCCTTTTTCTTACCTTTTATATGATATTATATCCTAAAGCGAGTGGTACTTTAGAACATTTTCATAATTCCATCCCGAATCCACCACAGCTAAAAACGTGAAAGATGGTCCTTCCGCTAAATCGCATATTTTTTGTAGATATCTGACGTTCATATTGACAGAAACCTCTCCACAGTGTTTGTGTTAGACGCGCCCCTCGGGAAGTCTCGCAAGACGAGACTTCACCCGTGATTTCATCCAAGTCTGCTTGTAAACACTACGGTGGCCCATTTGGGACAAAAACACTGCGGTGAGGTTTCTGTCATTATGAACGTCAGATATTAACAAAAAATAATAATAGCGATAAAAATATGAGATTTAGCGCAAGGACCATCCGCTCACGTTTTTAGCTGCGGTGGACTCGGGATGGAGTTATGAAAATGTTATTCTGTACCACTCGTTCTAGGATATAATAACATCAGATAAAGGTAAGAAAAAGGCTAGTCCGGAATTCTCCTTTAACGTACACAGGATCCGTACCCGTGCGTTTAACAAGGATTTGTATACACTGGGCGTTAAAAACGCACTGGGACTCGTAACCATGGGAGATTTGCTGTGTATCTGTGTGTGTGTTTCCTATGCATTTTTCTGAAGAATGTAAAGTCATATTGACCTGAATCAGATCAATGCTTGTTGTTCACCTTTTTCCAA